>NC_079288.1:18912485-19232320 GCF_023638135.1 Falco biarmicus
CCATTCTACCCGCTTACACACACCTCACATCACCTTCATCACACAAAAGCTTCTGCGTGACCCAGACCCCATCGCTGTCAGTGCTCATCTCCCCAGCCCTTCTGGGCTTCAGCTTGGGGCCTGCCAGGAGATTTTCAGAGGCATGGAGAAGTTTAAGACCCCGCTTCCCTCACACGCTCTTCTGCATCTCTGAAAATCTCCAGCATCCCCAGAGCTGGCTGGGGTCAGTTCCACGAGTAGTATTATTTTTTAATGTTTTGTATTTAACATAACAAGGAAATAGACCTTGCTCCTCCTGATCAGCCTATAGGTACCCTGTGCCCCGCCACGTCTTCCACACCGCACAGCTCCCTTGGCTGTTTCCCGTGGGATCCAAATGCGACACACTCCCTTGAGCATCCGTTCAGCCCCATTCCTCCTTCCCCCTCACCCTGTCCTCACTGCGGATTGTTACTGGGGCTGGTCTTCTACCCGGCCACCCAGACTATGCAAAGTTTCATTGCCTATTATTTTATTCAGGCTTTGTAGATGACTTCTGGCCATATCTATTTGCTCCGTACTAGCTGAGCCTCTCTTTTACCAAAATTTACCCAAACTTTGCGGGCACAAGTACATGACCAAGAGTTGCACTCCAGAAATCGGGACTGCGCTGAGAACCAAGGTGATTCAGGGCACTCCTGCTCCCGACCATCAATCTCCTGAAAAAAAACAAAACCCAAACCTTAGACCAAATCTAATGCATCTGAGGGCTTGTCTACATGGAGAATCTGCTGCACACCCTAAGAATCTCCACAGCGTGGAAATGGCTCGGCACTAATTTCTCCGGACCGTGTGAGTGGGCACGTGCACGCGTGGGGTCATTGTAAATCCATGCTGCAGTAACTCAGCAGTAACTAAGGTGCAAAGCCATGGGCATCACTGTGAGAATTCTTGTCACCTGTTTCATTGCTCCTCTTTAAAGTGTTTTCTTTTGCTAGACATCATTTGAAACCAGGGGGTAAGAAAGACAAAATCCCGTAGATGCTCTTAAGATTTTTCTCTACATTAAAAAGGATTCCAGGGGCTGAGGGCCATAGCACATCACTACAGCACTTTCCTGGGTTCCATTCCCATCCACCTCTTGGCCAGTGCTTTATTACAAACTATTGGCTTCAAAACTGGACCAAATTCGTGACCTTTCTTTTGCAACTCGTTTTTTATGAGCTTCAGCAAACAGGGGCCACCGAGCACTGCTGGGTGTGAGCTCCTACCCGCACCACCGCCAGCCTGCCTGCCAGCACCACAGCTCCTCATCCCCAGCTCTCCAGAAACCCTCCTGGGAGTTTCAAACTCTTATCTGACGGTTGATGAAATCCCATCAAATCCCCCAAACAATTCCTTCTTTAATGCTTGAACCTGAAAAGCTGCTTGCTGGAAAACGTGTTATTTTTTCTGGGATACACAAGGGCAGCACTGCCCGTCTGTGCATCTTCTGCCCTTTGCTCTCCAAGCTGCCAAAATTCAGCTTATGGTAAGAGCTGAGCAAGCTCCTCCTTGGGCTGGAAGAGCCGGCATTCAGGGAAAACTACCGCAAGGCATTGTAGTACTTGAGAGCGCCAAGTATTTATTAAGTAAGAATTTAAATGCTCTTTTATCATTATATAAAGCCTTTTATCTAAAGTGCTTTACCACATTTAAAGGATCAAACCCTGCCACCCCTGGGTTAGCATTACGCTGCTCTAATTGCACGGAGAGCAAAGTTACTCCGAGTCACATGCACCGTGCAGCCCCCAACAGAAACCTGGTTTTCTTTCTCCTCTTTAATAGAACCACCTATGAATACAGGTTTCCTTTGAATCTGATTTTTCCAAAGGGATCTAGGCAAACACACACTACACATCCAAATGGCCTGGGATGCCTGCAGTCATTGGAACAAGGGGGCTTTGCAAGGCTGCTCCAATGGTCCTTGCCAGCAGTGCCGGCAGTCCCAGAGCAGTAGAGGTACCAGAATGCAGGAGAAGGCAGCAGCCTCGGGCTGCTGAGGCAACTGCTCCTCATCTCACTATTAAGTATAATAAAAAACGAAGACACCTAAATTCATTTCCAAATCTTTCTGATTAGATAAAATTGTACCACGCTTTTGAATACAGCTTTGATTTTTTTTTTTTCTTATGCTGCATTTAAATCCAGGGGAAAGCCTCTACAGTCATGCCTGACAAAGTATTTTCTCTCCTTGTAACCTGGCTCTCCAGTGCTAGAAAAAGGATTTTTTTATCTGGGTTATCTGGGAAGTGGCTTCTCGCTCTTCTCTCCCAACTTCCCTGCACGTTGTGCAGCCTGATGTTTTGCAAACGTTTTGCCACTAGATCCTGGCTCTCCACATCACACACGGCTTTATCCCAGCTCAGCTGCCTGTTTGGCTTTTCCAGGTGCATTAGCTTGGATGGGGAAGGAGGACGTTGCTGAGCCCCCAACCCCTGACACACACCTCACCTGCGACTGTGTTACCAGGAGGTAAATCACGGCAGAACTTCATCTGAGGCCACCAGCAGGCACGGTTCCTCCTCCACATCTGGGGAACAGCAGCATCCCTCGTGATTTTTCCACTGGTTTAGCATTCGCCTAAGTGCAACCACCTTTTTTCCCCATCCAGGCACATCCTCTCCTTCACTTTGTTTTTAGCACACAGGAGGGCGATCACAAAAACTATGTCATGGAACAACTTTCCCTCTCTATCCCCATGAACAAGCCCCGTTACTTATGTCACAGCTCTTTGCTACCTGCTGCAGCCTCCTCTAAGCACATGCATCAGAGTCACGTTTTCTGTGCTTGCAACTATAACAAGTCACGAAATCCTCAGGGTCTGGCCAACTTCTACCCCCCGGTGAAGGAGAGGCGAGGGATCTGAGCGGTGCAGTGGCAGCCCAGCCTTACCTGACAGCAAAGTTGAGCTGGTAGGAGGATAGCTTGCTGAAGAGATGGAGAAGGTGGGAAACGTCTCTAAATGTAAGTTGAAGTAGGAGTTACGAACGACAAGTGTGAGGTCCTGGTGGGATATAAATACCCGGTGAGCATCGCTCGGGAAAGAGCCGCCGAGCAGAGCGTGTGGCTGATGGCGCCTTCTGGCACTGGTGTCCCTGGGCTCCTCTCCCCAGGGTCTGGGGGAGCGCCGGGCTCTGCCGGGTGGCACAGCAGAGCCCTCGCTGGGTACAAGCAGCATTAGATCAAAGGCTTAAGCTGAACAAGTGAGCTGCTGCCGCCGAGCCAGCCAGCTCGCTCGGTTCCACACCAGCACCTCGCAGGATGCGACCACAGAACGGGGCTCAGGGCCACGTGCTGGGTGCTGCCCGCCCAGGTGCCTGTGGAGGAGACCGAAGGGATCTGAACACAGAGGGAGGAAAGAAAGTGAGAAAAGATGTCAGTTCAGAGTTTGCTGTGTTAACAGTGGGTTTGCTTCTTCTGGTCAGTATTTCACTCCGCTCTGATCTACCCTCCTCTCCCCATCTTTGCCAGCCCAGCGTGCTTTCCCCTCAGTATTGCCATCCCGAGAGCAACCTGCGAGTCTCACACATTCTTCCCTTCTACCCTCCGCTTTTCCTTTAATCGGGTACAGGTCTTGTTGGCAATGAAACGTCATTGCTGCACTTCACTGAAAGGGTTTTTTGAGGGGTAGGGAATGTGCTGCTCTAAGCCTCTGACTGGGGCTGCCTGCAGACCCCAGCACATACAGTGCAGTAGTTACCTTTCCAAATCCAGACTTCTCCATGTAGACAAGGGGAACGGATCCTGCCTTTTACATAAAATGAAAACTCTCTTTCCATTTGGTCTGAGTCCAGGGAGAGGCTGCAGAAATGCACCCACTGGGCTGGTCCCATGACTTTTTCTCTTTTTTCCCTCCCTCTTGATACCCCCAACCTTGCCCTATCGCTTTGTTACTTATCACAGAACCACAGCCAGGGCTGCACAGTCAAGCTGAAATAATTCCAGATTTAACGTCCTTTTTCTTTCAGTTTACATCCTTTAATTTTGGCAAAGACAGGTTTGGACTGAACACTCCCATGCTTGGACACAAGCCAAGGGTGGGGGGCGAAGCAGCCTTTTCAGAGTGGGAGTATTTGTAAAGCATTTGCTGACACCAGTAGGTAGATAAATTCAAACCTATAAATACCCGTCCAGCGTTAGAAATATCAGAAAGGGAACGTGTGCAGCAGGATTCACCAAGGCAACCCTGCCACCACTTCAGGGCAGGTGCCCTCGATAGATGGTGCCCAGGACACAATCCTCTGGGGACGTGCAGGGTCTATCCTCCCCTCGCTGCAACCACCGTCCATGCACCGGCTCCTCCTGCTTTGAAGCCAAACTGGAAGAGCCACGTTTCCCACACAGCATGAACGCATCAGGAATTGCAGCTGGGTGCTTCTCTTTGCTGATAAATGTTTCTTTTTCTGCAGGATGATTATAGTATATCTTATATACTTTCTTTGTATTTCTTGGCATGAGAAAAAAATTAAAATGTATCATGCATGGTCAAAGCTGAACTTGTTTCTTCTGTCTAAATGAGAAAAAAATATTTGAACTACTCATTTAACTACTGCTTCACACAAGGGCAGGTAGATCAGCTGGTGTTTTGGGTGCAGCGGGTTGCAAATAATACATATAAACAAAAGGCAGAAGAAAAAACAGTGCAAGTCAGAGCAGAGAAAGGTCCGACAGATCAGCTTTGTGCCGCAGAGACAAGCGGCACTGAGCCCCCCGGGAAGCACAGCTATGGCGGGGGGTCTCCAGCTGGCCATGCCATGGGAAGGAGGAGAAATCCTCCTTGCTTGCAGCACACCAGGATGGGATGGGGAGCAGTTCCTGGGAACTGCTTCTTATGGCTGGCCCTGCCGCCGCAGTTCGATACTACGGTGCACAACCAAGTGCAAGAGAACAAATTCCAAATCTGCTCAAAACCAAAAACTATCCATCAAACCCACAGATTTCAAGAATGCACAGCAACGTTTGGTCTCCGTTCAAAAAACCTAAAGGCAAGCAGCTCCTGGGAAGCCAGTCCTTTTTAAAGTTTCTTAAGCCAAGGCTTGAAAATTTTCCCAGGAGAAGTTTTTCCAACCAGACTGGAAGGCTGTTGGCCGTGTATAACACACACCTTGGGTGCCTACCAGAGTTTATTTCTGTGTAACTGCATGCCAGTCAGTCAAAGCTACTGATCCTTACTGAAGCTGAAGTGCACAACCACTTCATTCAGCTGAATCCTAACACCCTCCTCTCGCTGCGCTTCTCTGGCATCCTCCGGGAATGAATGGCAACGCAACTTCCAACTCAGCTCGGCTTGGAGAGAAGACTTGCCATATCTGAGACTAATTAGTTGTCTTACACAGCTCTCTGTAGCAATACGCTCAAGCTGTCCAGACTCCACCTCAGGGTAGGACTTACTGGAGGTAACACGGTCTTGCAGCTTCCCGAGGATGACTCCTTCCCTCTCCCGGCAAGGCAGCACCCAGGAAGCATGCACACGGGAGGTGGGTGCCACCGCCAGGATCAAAAATTAAGCTTTATGGACCCAGAGCTGGTATCGAGCACAGCGCTTCCACTCGCATCCACGCCTATGATGGTAAAAAGATGTAAATTCTCTGCAATGTTGGCAGCACTGAGCCACCGGCACTGCCGCAGCACCCGGGCGGTGCGGGGCTCCGCTCCCTGGGGGCAGCTCACCCGATGGAGCCCGCTGGGCCAGAACTCGGCAGCAAACACCGTGATGAACCAGACTGAGCTGCTTGTGGTCACATTTAGAAGACAGCTACACCTGTGTTGGCAAGGCAGCAGGGCGAACGGACTGGTCAAAAGCACCTCTGTGTTGCAAACCCAGATCCCTTGGCCTCTGACGCGACGGAGCAAAGCTTTGGTCTACCTGTTGTTTCCATAAGCAGCGTTACGATAAACACCTCTTCTCTTTTCTGGAGGATGCAAGCTGTAGGGGGTTTTGGGTGGTGAAAAATCAACAAATAGGAAACCTCTGCCAGGTACTGAAAGCCAGAGAGGATGCAGATTAAGTGTTCGTGAACTTATGGCAAACAGATCTGTTATCCTCATGTGCATCTCAGAAAACAATCAAAGGAACAGTAATTAGTTCTAGTTCTGCCGTCACCCACAACACAAAGCCCAGCCCCTGGAAGCTGGGACTTGCCTCAGTACTGGATCTGTCCCCAAGGTTTCCTCTGGCTCAGTCAGCACAGCACCAGTACCTCGCTGCCCGGGCTCCCAGTGCCACAGAGCGGCTCCGCAGCCCCAAACACACCAGCAACAAGCTCAGCCTTCGTGTTTATCCCACGGCCCTTCCCTCCCGCGGCTCTACCCACCCCTCACCTGGCTCTGCAGCTTGCCGGTGTGCTTTTAACAAAGCATATTTATTTGGTGCATCCATTCCCCGTTGCTTCTGAAACAGCAAGTTTTAGCTAGATCTGCTGGCTCTTACTCCTAAATACCCTCCCCTTGTAACAGTACTTAAATCAGTGTTCTAGATGTTCAGTTTCCCATGCTAGGGCTAGGAGATGTGCTGCTCAATCCTCTAAGAGCCACCAGCCATGAACACTTACTCACAGCCACGCAGGTCCAACCTCACACCACACTACACCTACTCCCGTCTCATGCCAAGGCTGGACCGTGTACGAAGCCCATGTTTTCCAGCAGCAGCATCCCCTTGCTGCCTCTGCTCACCCAGAAGGGCAAGAGGCATTACTGTCTGCACCAGGGCCCTGGGCATCACAGTTGAGAACGCAGGGGAGGTCCAAAGAGCCACCTTTATTTGTCCTGATGGAGAAGCAACATGTGGATGTTAAGAAAATCCAGTGTAACTTACTTTCCGCTGTTCAGCAAAGCAAAGGGGCTCATGGCTGTGTTGGTGGTACCCATGCATAACAAAAGCCTGGGACAGAGTGGTCCCGGAGAGCTTTCGAGGAACAGATGCAATTTGCATCTCAGCACATGATGTCTGAGGTTGCTTTAAGCCATCTTTGGCCCTCTTCACGTATTGCTTAAAGAATTCAGCAGGCAAGAAGGCTGAGCAAGAAAGAACAACAGTTTTGTCAAGGAGGAGGAGAATCTTACCTAAAAACATCCACACCATGGAGCGATTTCCCTTTAGTGGTGAGATTCCCCTTGGAGCATCTCCATCATTTCACCAAAGCAGCTGGGCAGATGCAAGTTTCAGACTTCCAAGACTGGAGCCGATAGCCTCACTTCTGATGTTTCGCTAAAGAGATGGGAGTGCCAAGTGCTTTGGGCTCCTGTTTTATTAATACGCTGCTCTGATGGGCTCATGTATAATAGATTTGCAAAGGAACAGCAAGAGGTTTACATCCCATTTCCATGTTGCATATGTTTTCTATTAAATGCTATAGGCTCTCTGTTCACCTCTTAATGTTTGTCTTTGCAATGTATTTGCATGAGCTTTGGGGTTTAAGTCAAGGATGAAAAGTTGGTTACCAGTTCTTCAACTGGTTTCCATCATTTTGCTCCAGACAGGAGCTACAAATTAAAAGCACACGGAACACGTTTCCATTTTCTCTCTCACTCCTAACACTGGCTGCTGTTGAAGAGCGAGCAGCTAAGGGTTTCCTCTGGTACCCTCAAAGCCATGGGCAGCATCTTGGCAAGGTGTTTGTGAGGTGCCGGAGCCAGAGCCCTGGGCTGCTGCAGCCACCGCAGCCACACAGGCAGCAGCATCGTGCAGCCGTAGTGGGGAAGCTCAGGGCTGCGGAACTGCAGCAGCAAAACCTTGTGATGAGCAGCACACGAACGTGCCCAGCTCTGGTACAGCTCATCCCGCTCCACAGAGATGCAAGGGGCTTGTAAGCCTGATGCTGGGCCAAAACCAGAACAGATTGCACCCCAAACTTCTCCCTACTTGCAGGATGGGCTCTTAGCTGTAGAGATTAAAAGATGACGTATGGTGGACATCTTCAAAATCTGAAGTAGTTCAACAAACACACTCCTGGTAGGCTCCAGTAAAAGAGCAGAGAAAAACTGAGTCTGTCTTTGCAAGGGTGCTGAAAGCCTCCGTCTTGCTATTTTCCTCCCCAGAACCAGCCTGCCCCTTTACAGACGAAGCCTTTTTTTTGCAGCACGACTCTGCACGTTGCCTCCAGTTCAAAGCTGTCACTGCTGCCCTGCAAACACAGAGCGACACAGCCAAGGCTCCCACATCTACACAGCCAGACATTTCATCAGAGCTCTAGCTGATCCCATGTGGCACAAGGTAGACGTTTCTATCACATCTCAAACTCGTGTTTTTTTTTTTAAATCAGGAAAGACATATCCGATACAATTCGTAGGGTGGTTCGGACTGACACAAGTGAAAAGCAGGAGAGCCTGGCTTGCACCGGTAAGCATGAATTGCACCAGCAGATTAAGGCACTGCTCTAAATGAGGACTTTTCCCTTATGGTCCTTCCTGCTGAATCCTTCAGAAGGTGAAAACTCCCATCTTGCAACATCTAGAATACCTAGAATAGAGTGATGGGGATTTCTGCATGAGCTAAGCTACCTAGTTTATTTGCTAAGAAAAACAAAAGCAAGCAAACCAAAAACCTGATGGCCCTCATTGTTTCCAGCTTAGCTGTAATGTTAGATGCTATTCTTGGTGAAGAGCTGCCGAATGCTTCTGAAGCTTGTGAAGTTGTTTGCTTTAATAGCACACAGCATGAAACAAAGCAAAGACAGGAAGTCTTCCCAGCAAAATGCCTCCTTCTGCTGAGCTCGCTGTATCTCGCTGCCTCTTGGAAATGTTTAATTATAGGCTGCAGATTCTAAAGCATTTTCTTCCCATTATTTGGTCTCAGGTCCGATTTCATCAAACCTGTATTTTATACGCCTTCCCAGCAAGGATCAATGCAAACAGATCACTCCATTGCTTGCAGGTGGGTGAAAAAAACAGAACAGCACCTGACCCACCGCACTGTAATTCCTTACTGGCCTAGGTACACAGCAAACCATAATAAAATTAAAGGAATGTTGATAAGACTTGGTATCTTTAGAGCTTTAAAGTGATGCTCTATCTTAACCTTGACTTTCGATTGCAAAACGTACAGTGGGTAGAAGCTGAAGTGCCCAACACATGAGTTAGGAGCCGTTTGGTTCCCTGCCCGGGGGATGGCTGGGCTCAGCCCCCCGCCGAGCTCCCAGCCCAGCACTCGCCTCCAAAGGGCTCCAGCAGCACCACGCTGGCAAAAGGGACTCAGCTGCTGAGTTAAGGAATATCTTTTTCTGAGGAAGCGTGGGAGAAGTTCATTCCCCCGAGATGTAGCTGTGCCTGCGGTTAGAGCTGAGGAGGCTGGTGATGGTGCAGGATGGCCAAGGTCCACCCCTCTGCCACGGCAAAGGGTATGGTCACGCTCTGCTGGCAAAGTCACAGCTGCCTCCAGCAGCCTCGGATTTCCCAAGGACAGATTTATGTACCCCAAAAGATGAAAAAGATCTGACTACCAAAATCCCCACAGGAGCATCCCTCCTTTCCCCACCCAGAGGCACCGGGCACAACTCAAGCTGACGTCTCCCTGAAGTATTACAAGAATTATCATCCCTCAAAATGTTTGTCCTTTTTTTTTTTTTAAAAAAAAAACAAAAACAACCACCCTTCATCTAAGCCAGAGCACAGGCTTGAAAGTTATTTACATTTCCTGAAATGTATGGAAACAGAGGAAGGGCTGGCCAGCAGATCCCTCGGTCCTGCTGTAAGGTACAGACAGAACCTGATGGTGCAGATGCCCCCTGACCACGAAGACCCACGTGTTCCGAGGGCGGACGTACCCCAGGACCGGTCGCTGCTGCAGGCTGAGCACCCCCTGCCTCCTCCTTCCTAAGCTGTATTTCTTTACATAAGCAGTGCCTGCTTTTATAGACCTGACTCACATATCTCCCCACCTCAGGAATATTGTAAAGTAAATTTAGCACTGGTGATACACGCCTGACCTAGAGGGAACTCCATTTATAGTGCAGCAGGGAAATATCCACATCCACCCCCCCTCGGCGCTTGGCCTCTCCACCCGGGTATTTCTCTCGCAGCGAGGGGCTGAGAAGCCCAAGTGTCAGTTCAGCCTCTCCCTGCGCTGGGAAGTGGGGAAAGCACACAGGGTCTCCCGCTTGCTCCGCACCGTGACGCAGGTACCCACCAGACTCCAGCGCTGGCAAGACCCTTGCACGGTCCAGCTACTTTTTAATGTAATAAATGTTCATTTGCATGTTAATAGCGGAGCCTGCCAGGGACACCTGATCAGCATTTTCACAGCTACTCGTGATTTCTTTTTATACTTGCAATATTCCTTAGCATCCTGCAGTCTTAAGAAAAGGTTCCCTTAAAAATCCAACATTCCGGCAGGATTTCACCCTGAAAGAAGCCAGCTCAGCACAGGTCTGAAGTCAGAGGGCTCTGTAGGTGACATGCCCAGGCACACGTGCCACCAAACATCTTAAGAAAAGTTCCCACCATACGGCTAGCAGCTCAACGGGACTTTACAACCTGCAGCAAGGAGCTTCTCACCCTTCTCAGTGCACCTTTAGAAAGACAAAAGATGAAGAATACTGTCCCCACTCCCAAGAACATTGCATCAGGCAGGTGGGTATGGGCAAGGACGGTAAGAGAACAAACAAAACAATGTCTGAAGGGACTAAAGCCTACCTGTTCACAGGATTTGTGGAAGAGCATGCTGTGCTCATGCACCAAAGTGGTTATCAGTGAATTTGCAGCCAGAGCTCTAGGTGTGGCTTTGATCGATAAGCTTCAAGTCACCCTAGGACAGCCTCTCTGGACTTCAAAGTAAGGATAGATTATTTTCTTTTTTTTTAAAAAAAGAAAAAAATTAAAATGATGAGACCAAAAATAAATTCATGTGTTTGAAACGTCTAATTGAAGCCAAACACCCAGGAAAAAAGGGAGGAGAATCTGACAGGCAGTGCAGTGCGCAGACAAAGAAAGGTAAAACGACGTAAGATGTAAGACCTGAACAGACACGATTGCAGAAGACCTCTCAAAATCACACCACCGGCTGCCAGAGGATTCACAGGGTGTGAAAGACAACGGGAAAATAATCCTCAATGAGAGAATGGCAAATGCTGTTTCAAAGGCAGAGGGGCTTTGATTACGGGCAGACTTCTCCGGCTTTACTAGCGGCGCTAGCAAAACTGGGTTAGCAAAGCCTCAGGGTCCCATTAAGAACAAAGAGCAAGGAGGGCTGCAACGCCAGGGGAAGATTAAGCGAGGGATGAGCGGCAGCACACACGTTTGTAACGGTCTCAAACAGCTTGCAGAGAAGGGGGAAGATGAAGGCAGCAGCAGGCTCCGAGTGTTTAATGAGCACCGCGCAGACGCTAAGGCACAAGCTCTTACACAGTGCTTTTCCACCCGAAGACCCCCACTTCAGAGAGCGGGCTGGCATGCAGAAAATGTGAACAGCTACTGTAAACCTAGAGATTTTCTATTAACACAGTCAACCCCCAAGTTCACACAGCAGTACACCTCCCTCGTTCAGTGAAACGGAGGAAACAAAGACACTCCTGTCTCTCCATATGAAGGTCTAATGGAGCGCTCAGCCCCCTTTCAGCAGGAAATCTGCTCGTGGAATTGCACCAGGACCGAAGGAGCAGAGCACGGCTCATCCATAATGCACGAACACCCACTGTGCCCGAGCCAGTCAGGAAGGACAGCAGTTTTCAATATGAACAAGAGTGTTCTGGGAGGCGGACGGTTAAAAATATATATCTTACGCCTGTGCCACTATAAATTATTGACTGTACAGGGAGTTGGAGAAAAGGATTCAGCTCCATTAATAATTTATTTTCTAATCCAAATGAAGATGGAATTTTATGCACCACTTATTACCAGCGCCACAACTGGAAAAACTAACTGCACTTCCCACTGTCTGAAACCAGAATCGCCTTTCCATTTTCAAAAGTTTTTGAAGTTTCTCCTCCAGCTTGAAACATACAGTCAAAGCCTTCCCTTGAGAAAGCATATGGTCATTCCTGAATATTTAGTAGGCACATTAAGGACACAGAAGTCTCTCTACTCTAAAGCAGCATTACTGGCACAGCATGACAGCTCTGAAACGAAGAGAACCACCGCTCTTCACTCCAAGCCTTACGCAGATAAACCAGGATCACGCTGCCAGGCAGATTTTCTTGTTTGAGAAAACAAACTCCAGCAGCACTGAAAGATTTAGCACCAACTGCAAAACCACCAGGTAGAGATGGGTCCTTCAGGCACGATGCCACCTGGTTTGAGCATCTGAGGATGGAGGTGCTCCAGACCACAGTGGTGCTAGAAAATTACAGGATACAACAGAACTTTGGAGTTTTACAATTGCTTGTACCGTGTTCAAAGTATCAGCTTATTTTTGGTGCTTGCGCTGTGATTGGAGAAGTGGGGGGGACAAAAAGCTACCAAACTAGTGAGAACTGTATTAAAAAACAAGGGAGCCTGAGAAGGCTCTTCAAATCAGCATCAGTTTTAGTGTGCATTTGGGAATTAAATGTTTTATACTATGGATACATAGAAAACTTTTTAAAGCTTACCTCCAAGGAAAACCATCCTTCTTCCACCTGTCAAAGAACAGCAAGAAAAAAGCCATGACTGTATTCAGACCCTTCCAATGCAGATGCTTGAGGCAGAAGGGGAGAAGGAACACACCCTGCCAAACCAAGCATTTTGGGTCAGGAAATGCTCCATCACATCTGATGCCTGGCACAAAAATGGAGAAGACACTAATTCGTACGTTCAGTGGCGACCCCAAACTGGAGAGATGAACCTTCTCTGCCATCTTCCCTGAAGTTTAGGTAGGTAAAGAATCAAGCACCTTGCTTAGAATTCTAATTTATTATTAAATTACATATCAAAGCTTTTTCAATACATACAGAGAATGCACAATAGGTGAGAACAAAAATAATTACAGTTACAATAAAATAAGTTTCAAGAAGCTATATGAAAAGCAAAAAAATCAGAAAGTGCAATCAGAAAGTTGTTTACAAGGGTCTGGACTGGAATATTTTGTGAGAAAGGGTTTTGGTTGTTTTTTTCTTGAGTATTTATTTAGACTGCTTCCCTCCCTCAGTGGTAGACAGACCAACAGCAACTTACATATTCAGAACTGAAAGCATCACCACCGGGCTCAAATATCCAGGTGACAGGAGAAACACACGGCACCAACAGGACTTGCAAATGTCAGCTAGAATATGGCTCAGTTTTGTGTCAGCGTGCCTTTCGTCGTAGTCTCCTGCACTGCACACTGCTCAACGGGACCACTGCTCTGAAGGGCTCCACAATCCCACACTATTATAAAGAGTTTTGGAATTATTTTCGCCTTCAGAAGTGATAGAGTTGTTACCTCTCCTTCCTGTTTCAAATAAAAGCTTTTTTTTGGGGGGGAAAAAACGTCAAAATAGGAAAAGGTTATGCATCAAGTGATCTTGGGAAACAAGCTGCTACGTTTGGGGTGCTAAAATAGTCCCGACTGAGTTACACCATCAGAAGGGGGAACCAGACTTTGCTCCCCACGCAGCAGTTTTGGGGAACACGGCCTCTCAGAGGGCACAGCCCTGGGGGACAAGCCGTTGAGAATTTATCTGAAACTTTCACATCACCTAAAAACCTACTTTTGCTTTTTTGTTTTCAACATTCGGTGAGGAACTGACTGTTTCTTCTCACAGTAATCATAAGAATGTTCCAAGGAGTTCTAAAACTACATATGAAAAATTCTAGTTGATTATTCAGTGTAATGAATCCAGAGGAATTTCTACACTTGGACATGCAAAAGTTCCTGAAATCAGTATTGGTTAAGAAGAAAATGTGCCTTCCCAGGAAGGGCAAACTCTCGTATTACCAGAAGCACCACACTGCTTGGTCCCAGAGACACCCAGGACAGCAAAGCCCTGCCTCCACCCTTGCTCCGGCACACTCCCACGGAGCGCCGGGAACAGCTCACGAGTGATCAACAGGCAATACCAGGTGTTGCCCGAATGCCATTCCCCTGCCCTAGCAACCAGTGCTCCAAGATCAGATAAACGTGTACAAAAAAATAGCCTAAAGAGCGAGGATAAAAATATTTGCATCCATGTGAAGCGTGGCATCAACAGTTATCAATCCAATCCCTTATGTTCTAACGCCTGGCCAAGAGGTTGTTGGACAGGTTTAAAGTAGGTGCTTGTGTACTAGCAAGAATAAAGTAGAAATTTAAAGAGCGTGTGTGTGGGAAATGTGGCCTGTAGAAATACTATGGATTTTCTCATTTCAACGGCTTCGCAATAATTATCTTAGCACAATTCTATTTGGTTGTGTTACGAAACTGAAACTTTGCCAGGAATTGCAGAAATGAGAATTCTTTAACCACATTTTTTTTCCCCTAGAGGAACCACACAGAATGAAAATCACAGAGAACATATTTAGCAAAAGGAGACACACAAACCTATATTTTGGGATTCGAGATTGAATACTACAATCCACTGTTTTCGTTTTACAGCCCATTGCTCCAGCTACAGGTCCACGTTATTAGAGGCACTCAGGATTCCCCTTGGCGAGACGCAAGCGCACCGCTTGGGAGAGCAAAGCAGAACACCTGCTCGCATTGCTAGAGGACCACAAGATGATGATGAAGGGGAAACTACAAGGTTAATTAAATGTATTTTTCAACACAAAACTCTGTCTCAAAACCAACACAAACAAAAAGCGTGGAGGGGTTGCCAATACTGAAACCATTTCCAATAAAGCTTTATCAAGAGATAATTCAGCATATTTCCGTTATTTTATACTAAAATATATCAGTTCCTCCGTAACATTTCCATAACATGAAAAAATCAATTATGTTTACATATTTATTATAATCTACATATTTTTCATAGCAGCTTTTTCACACAATAAGATTAAATATATGCACCAAATAATCCATTAAGTCCAGTAAAAAGACTTGTTATAAGATTAAATAAATGAATTTATTTACGATACTGCAGATCTTATATTGTCAACCATATAGCAATCAAATCCTACAAATCCTAAACAGAAGCACGACTGCTGATCAGGGTCCCTTAGGGTGGTGGAGGAATCAAAGAAAAAGCATCGAGGAGAAGAGGTTTGATCTCCCTACACACAGATTCATTAATAAACCTCCTTTACCCATCAAGGTTTTGCATAAACCCCTTTAATAAAGACTTCATTTCAAACCAGGAACATTCCCAAATCAACCAAATAATCACCCTTTATTTAAAATACAAGCCCCATGGTTTTACACATATTAATTCCCAATGCTTTTCTAATCCCAGCGACAAGATGACTGTAGAAGTCTTTGTCGACTTTTTAGCACAAAGTTATTAGTCTGCAAATAAGCCTTCAAATCCATACAAACATTTTAGGCGCAACAGTGTGGTTTTGCACACTACACAGGCACAAGTCTCTACTCCCTCCAACAGATACTTCACAGACACTATAAAAAGCAGTAAAAAATTGCGTCCATCCCGCTAAACTCTGTTTCAGAAGAGAACCTGGAGACTCTTTGACATTTGTGGGCAATGGCATACATGACATCTGTTAGGAGCACTGTAAATCGACTGTGAAAAAGAGTTAATCAAGTTCTTAGAAAGATATTTCAGTGCCTCAGTCTGAATTTATTGGGTTATGATAAGACAGATGGAAAAGAGCTGTTGAAAGAGTGGAAAAATCTATAATTTGTGAATCTGCAATATCAAAGCCATTCCTGACATCAGCTTTGTTTAGAGACGCAAACGCAACAGGATTCGTGTTGCATGTCTGGACAAAAAAAAATAAAATAAATCTTTCCCCCAGACAAGGGTAAATAATACTTGTTTCGCTATTCATACATTCAAATCTTTACTATGAGGAGTTACGTCCGAAAGTTTTGCACACAGATACAGTTGTCTCAGGTATAACCACCGTAATTTTCATTTCCAATTGACAGTTTAGATTATATCCTACTCAGAGTGTAAAAATATTAATGCTATTAGAATAACTTTATCTAAATTACAATATAGACGTTTCAAACTGCTTATCAAGTCTTTATAAAGACCTTGACGATGCCAGCCAAAATCAAAGTATTTACACCCAAAAGAGTACTTTTAGGTGAACTCATGTTTGGTCACTTTTCAGATGACTGAACACTATAGTAAACAGCTGCTAGGACACTGCTCCCTTTTTACAAAGGGGGACTTGTTAGTCCCTTTAAAGCCACAAGAAACCTTACAGATCTGCCTCAGTGGGTAGTTTATTCATATTCTGTGCAAATAGTGAACTTGAACAACCCTCTTTTTTTTCTCTTTTTTTTTTTTTTTTTTTTTACTTCGAGGAATTTATGTGAAGCACAGTTTTCACAGCACAAATTATGCAGAAATAACTAGTATCTCAACCATGAGTTAAAAAGAATTACAGAACATGTATTTAGTAGTAAAGCAACCTGGCTTAAAGCTGCAATATTCTTCTCACAGGGTGAAAGTGTTCAGTACTGTGCTTGGCCTACAGGAGAAACAGGCTTCCTGCCGAGTTTCCACCCCTAGGCAAGCGTAACAGTCTTTTTCCACTTACCAACCAACACCAGACCTCCCCAGCACTGCTGAGTACAGAAACTGTTCTACCAGTTCTGGTAAGCATCCCATATTTACTTACCTTGCAGTGAGAAAGGGAATTAAAGACAAACCAATCCCACAAAAATTTAACTGAAGGAAGATGTATGGCAGGGAAGGAGAAAGACTGCAGCTTCAACCCAAAACCAGTGTCGCAGTCTACCGTCATAAGCTCCAGGCATCATGCTGACACTCCCAGCCAGGAGGAGCAGGCTGTTTGAAGTCTGTCGCTTCCCCCACTCACTTTGCCTTGACTGGGGGAGGGGAGGGATGGTGGCGATGAGTTTGGCAGAGTCCATGGGGGAACAACCATCAATGAAAAGCATATAGCAGCAGTAAGATGGTACAGATGCCAATAACGCCACCCAAGATGAGGGAATCTCGTCGTTTCCGAAGGTTGATCCTTTGAATCAGGCTGTTCACTGCTGGAAACCGATCTTTAAGGAGTCTGAGTCAAGGTCATGTCAGCAAACAGGATCTTCACTAACCAGCCCCAAAGTCTGTATGTGGAAATCCCAATAGTGCAAGAAATGTACAAGCACTCCCAAGGTGGAGAAAGCAGATGCAGTAAAAAACCACCTGACTGATCGTTAGCAGAATTACAACCGTACTTCACTAATCATAGACAATCAGAGCAAAGAGAGAACAGAAAAGCTTAGTTCGCATTTACATGGAATTCATCACCTGATCACCTAAACTACCAGTACTTGATATGCTTTAATCTCCAATATGCGAGGCTTACTTATAATATTTTTGTTTAAATGAGAATGAACAAAAAATAAATGGGGCAGTTATATAAAACATCTGTGGAATTTATTTAATGGAATTCTGTTACTGGCAAAGGCATTTGACTGAGAAAATCTTGCACGTTGTGTGACTACGCACTCTTCAAGTATAGCACATAAAGAAGAACAACTACTGTAAAATCATAAAGATGTAAATCTACCTTTTAATGTACAAATTACAACTGCCAACAAGATAATAAGTTTCAGAGCTTCATGTCTTTGGAACCAAGAATCTTTTAAGGCCAAAGCTTATTGAATTTCTTTTTGTTCTTGCCAGTTGCTAAGAACTCTAATGAAATTTATGGGTTACCAAGATCCATCTCTTCAGGATGAAATCTGTCTAATCAAATGATGCTAATGTTGTTCGTTGGGCCCTTATGACAGAAAGGAAGGAATAAGTGGGAAAACGACAAACATGCATGACTTGACAACCTGGCACATTCTTTAGCTACAAGCACAGAATATGAAGAGAAACCAACAGGTCAAAATCTTAATGTCTATGGGACTGTGACAGACAAGAGGATACTCAGGTCATGAATACCCTTAGCTGTAAAGCATAATAAGCAGCAATGTGTGCCAAGCTTTAGCTCTGGACAGCCTTGAAAGCAAAAAGTAAAATGAAATTATACTTTTATGAAAACATACAGCAGGGAAGGCCACAAAATGCCATTGCAGATCTCTACCTGAAAATTAAGCTACACCAATTTATATGCAGTATTCAAATTTGAGTAAAACCAACTTTTTCACCATATTCATCATTAAGATGCTTCAAGTCAGATTGTCAAGTGAGACTGGTAAAAAAAATGGTCTGTTTGTCACTAATGTCAATACCACTACACTTATATAGCCACTGACATCACAAAGCATTTTGATCCCCAAATGACAGAGTGGAAAAATTACTATACCTCTTCTTATGCATGACAGCGCAAATTTTTAGGAAAGGATACTAGCCAAGGTATTCATCTTGCTTTGTATTGACTTCAACATCCCTCTCTGTGAAGTCATATTTTCTTTAGTTGCCATGGCAATGCTGGAGAAAGAAAAAGAGTAGATCAAGTTATTGGTGCTAAGAATAATCTACAGTTGAAACAAGAGGAAAGCAAGCAGGGAACGCTTCTTTAGAGAACAATGAATGAGGTGAAGCAATATGAATGAAACCACATTTTCCCCATTAATCTCTATCCTTTACACTTAAAGGATTTATCTTTTTATATAAGCCATTAGCAATTGAAAACACTGCAATTTCTTGAAACAGGCAGGGTTCTGGTGTATCTCCTCCAGCCCCAATAAAAAACGGTACTACATTACAAGCAAACCTAAAGGTATTCTTCTGCCACGAGTTTTAGATTTAGAACTTTGTTTAATCACAGAAGTCCCATACTTACTTTCACTCTAGAGAGCATATGAAATTTCTTGTCTGCCATAAGGATATGACGGCTACAGAAGTATTAAGCAAATAAGAGCTGACTCACAATTAAAAAATCAATCTGCAAAGCGAACATGCTGGTTGAGAGGAGACGTAAGTGCAGTTTGAGACCCGACACAGCTCAGAGAGCTTCGCACAGAAGGTACCTGGATAATCAAGCTGGGACATGCAGTCGCCAGGTCTTTGAAAGGCATTTAACTGCAAAGAAGTGCTGGGATCTACTTGCTCTGACTCGAGATTAATACTGTCCCCTGAATCCAGGTAGCAGGCAAAGCTTAGATTCTCCTGCATTAACGTCTCTTCCCAGCAAGCCCAACCTGTTTTCCATAAGCTGGAGTTGAGGGAGCTGGTGTATAACAAAATCAGATCAACTGGTGCTTCCATTGCAGCACAGACAAAATACATTTTTGAGTTTTCATCCTAATTAAGAATATCATCCATGAGTATATACGTTTTCATACTCTGTTTCTTCACTAACACATGGTCCAGCTATATGTGCTTCATCCAAATACAAGAACACAATACAGGTGAACATAAACCAGAATTTCCCATTTCAAATTTAATAAATTCTGGAAGTTGGAAAAAAGCAACTGCGCTCTTAAAAGTAAGACATTTAAATTAAGATTTCAAAGAACTACTCAATGGACAAAAACTTTTCTCCACCTTAAGTTCCTCTTCAGCTCATAAAACAAAATAGTTACAGGATGGAAAATGAAAGGGTAGGCTACTGCTTGTAGTCCCAGGTAGTATGTCATGTAGCTATTTTGAATGCAACAGCTTCGTCAAGACAAACTGCACAGACTCATTTACATCCAGGGAAACGGTACATAAAAGTTTAGGCTCCGGAGATGTGGTGCTTAAGAAGGAACAGCATGACAAATACCACTCTCTTTCACTAGCATGCATGTCACAAACAAACAAAATAGGACACAAATACAACATGGCTGGATAATAACTCAGAAGACGTCGCCTGTATTATTGTTGACTGTATCTACACGAGTAACAACAATTAAAACAAGTTCTTGGACAAGTCTGTGAGCCTTAAATATGGAGGGAAAATGTTCCGGAAGAATAAAAGTGGAACAACACAAGGGATATAAATTTGAGAAAAGGAAACTGAATCTAATTTCAGAGGAGAACAAACAGAGAGGAAAATGCAAAATGCTTCCATTACCCAATACAGACATCCCGATTTTCAAGCGCATTTTCACTTGCTCATACTCAGTGTCTGTATACAAATTTGACACAAAAATCACAGCTAACATGAGAATTATTTCTAAGGAGAGGCAGGAACAAAGTACCAAAACACATACTGCAAGCCCAACATTATTCTCAAATTCTGCAGCATAAACTGGACATCAAATTTTGCATAAAGCCTTAATATTTCCTACCGAACTTTCTGAACACACTTGTTCAATACATCTGATCCCCAAGCACTGTTCTGTACTGCATTCAGATGGGTTTCAAGGCTTCAGGCTTATCTTTCAGTAACAGTTAAAATGCTGAAACATGACTTGTCCAGATACTAGCACTGAAGTACTGAGGTTGACCTGGTATTTTAGTACTGGAAGGTGATAAAAAAAAAAAAAAAAAGCACTTTTATCCACCTTAGTGTATCTTTCCAGGTAAATCTGGTAGGAAAAGTCACACACACAAATTATATTTGTACAATTATTAAACACAGAACTAGCATTTCTGATGTTTTTATAACAAAGACCATTTCATACTTTTTATTTCAAGTTTCTTTCTGAACAGAACAACATTTGGAATCAGCAGCTCTGGATCATGGGATGTACCACCAGCTTCTCTATCAGGTCACTACAGCCAGTATCACAAGAATAGATGGCAAAACCCAGCAGAGCCAAGCCTAACAACTGTCCTTCAGGACATACAGCGAAAGGTCAGTCCCACAGCTCACAAAACATCTTAAAGAAGAAAACAGCCCCGATCAATGATCCCTAAAGTATTTCTGGAGCCGTGAGTTTGTTTGGGCTCCTTTCCATTATATCTGCCTACTTCATCTCAAGTAGCCCTCGATACAGTATCTTCAGCCTTCCTCCAATGTGCCAGCCAAACTTGAAGAAAAATAAATTAAAAAAAAAAAAAAAAAAAAAAAGGGAAAATATCTGCTACCACCTTTTCAGATGGAGGTTGCCTTTTCCAGCTCTGGTTTTGCCCATAAAATCTGAGAGATCACCAAGCCAAAGCCCGAGTGCTGTTAAAGTGGTACCATTCAGTTTTAGCAGTAGCAGATACCTTGGAAAGCAAGATACGTTCATCACACAAACACACGTGAGACACAGAAGAGCCAGCCGATGGCTCTCATAGCTTTCAGGTCATAGAAGATACTCTTCCAAAAGCTCTAGACAGCAAATTCTTTTAAATAGAACAACATGCATTGACGGGGCAGATCAATATATTATTTTAAGGCTGTATTAGCATTCTGATAAATTTGGACATACATTAAGAAATTGAAGGTTTATCAGTCATGAACAGAACATAAGGTTGACAACATATAGGCAAGCCCCTGACATTTTCAAGCAGCAACTCTATAGGAAGAGATTTAACATTTTAATACTAAGTTTTGAAGTATTATATTAAAAAAAATATGGGAGTTTCAGGGCAGAACTATAAGAAACTTCCAAGCATTTTTTATTGATGGCTGGCTATTTAGCATTTTCTCTTTTATACTTTTCAAGTGCCAAATCAGCACAAACTGAAAATGAAACTCATGGTTAACTGGAAGCAACAGGGCCCGCGGTCTCCTCCTCAGTGTTTATAAAGGGGTTGTCAGAATCAGTTAACCACTGCTCTTTGTTTCTGCCAAAATGACAGAAGAAAGACTGCAAAGCTTCTCAGACCGTGCAGGACTGACACTCAGCACACTGTGTGTGCTTGCTCCTGTGGATATACTAACTCATCCAACCCATAAATGCAACTGATTAATTGATTACATGGGGCAGCCTTTTCAGGACTAGAATTAGAAGAAAGTGAAAATTGGATGAGAGGGGAAACGAAGAATCAAATCATTGCCTAACCAACAGGGTGTGAGCATCTAAGAGAAGATGCTAACAGAAATTCTGAACAGAGGACGAACAGCTGTGCATCATACAGAAAAAGCAGTTACCGTCAGGGGCTGAAAAGGGGGCTACAAAATCAGAACAGTAAGTACATCAAATCATAACACACGTGAGAAGATAGGGCATTTGAAAGATTACATACATTTACAATTCAACACACAAGTATTTTAGTCCTCTAAAGTAGAAAGCAACAAACTTGCAAAAACATTCCATTTGCTATTGAGAAGAGCACTCAGGAAGTTTTGAATTACTAGGAATCAAGTTGGAAAAAAAATACAATTTCCTAGCTGTACGCAGGAAAGCTTGCTCAGTAACCTACAGCTTCTTATCTTACACCCCCACAATGACTTGATACTTGTCCAGATGAAGCCTTAATACAGCATTTCTCAAAGCACTCCTGAATTAAGCCACATGTTTTTATAAGATGCATCCAATGACTCATTAAGGCATCCATTAATTTACAGAAATGAAAAAAGCATTCCTGAGACACCTCCAAAATGCCTTTGGAAATAATTATTACAGACTTACAGAACACAAGGTTCCTGCTTTAAATGCTGATGAGTGAAACTGTCTGTTTCATATCAAAAGGCAGGATATGTAACTGTTTAAGTTTACATATTACAAGACTGGAGCAGTCTTCATTGCTTTTATCCAGTATTTTGAAAAAAATTAACTCGAATGGGGTAGTTTTTTTTCTGAAGAGCCATGAAGAAAAAAAAAATTTGTAGCAATTACCATTTTTAATAAGCTGCGGTCTGGTAATGAAATGTAATTGTGATATCCATGAACAAAAGCTTAACTGGATTCTAGCTACCATTAACAAGTCAAAATGCAAGTAAAAAGCACTGTTCTTCATGTATAATTTGATTACTCAAAACATGAGCTGGTTTACCTAAGCCTTTATATCTGTAAATGAGACTACTGAATTTAAGAACTACCAGAAAATACGCAGCTCCTGGAGACTAGTCCACAGCCTAGTCTTGTACAGTCCAAGTATTGCAGCTTCCTCATATCCTTCATGAGAGTTTTGGTTTCATTCCCATCCCTAACATATGCTCACTGACTTACTGTTGCCGTTTCTTCACTGACAAACACAATTTCTGAAAAATTAATCATATTCTTCCCATTCACAATATTGGCCCCATTTAGTTACTCGACACTCTAATCTCCCCAGATCAAGAATACCTTTTTCTCACGTTCTGAAACTTCTACACAACATTTACAAGAAAAGATTAAAAGCTTCTTCCTGGAATCAAGATGACCCTGATGCAACATTTCATTTGGAAACGGGCATGAACTATTCCAAGCTGCACTGGCTTGGAACTACTAGAGTTGGGTGTAAACCAAGTTTCTAAAACCAGATGGTATTCTGCTCTCTATATTTATTATTAAAGCACTGCTGAAGTACAACATTAAAGATCGTGGTACTACTGGAGAAATCTCTTCTAGGTAAGCCCAAGGTCACAGCCACAAAGACCCTTTCCACAAATCAGCAGGAGGATCTCAAATTCCTGTGCTTGCAGCCATATTTCCTCAAAATTTCACTTACATATGAAGTTTGTCCTTGAATGTTCAGTTAGTGCTGTGGACGTGCAAGCAACCCAATTTCTCTTCAGAAGTAAAACTGATATTTGTACAGTTTTCAGTTGTCACTGGCATGAAAAAGTACAGAATAATAAATGCTTCCAGCCATTATCGCAGCCAAGCTAGTCTAACATACAGAGATACACTTTTAATGCTGCTTGGAAGTGTTTTACCTAGACAAATGTTTAAGCTGTCAGGAGTTTTCACCCCACATAGCAGTCACATACATTGAGCATATTATCAAGCGAAACATACCAAAAAGTCAACTCCTTGCTTCATCCATTGAGACAGCTCAGTCAAATCTACATTGATGCAGAACTAAAACAAAGCTCTAAAGGAACAAGACATGTTTTTAAAAATCAAATAAGTAATGTATTACTGGAACTTCTGCTTCGTTTTGTACTCTATGAATCATACTTGCACGTTTAAATTCATGACAACATCTATGATTAAGGGAATGGACTCTGTGACCCTGCATAGAAATGCAAGCTCTAGTTTTAAATTGATAACTTTTTCTGATTATATCACTTATTCTTTGCATATACATATTAGATATATATTCATATCTATAAATACGCACGTGTGTGTATATACACATACGTACACACACACACTCTTTCAAATTAAAGACTGTTGTGTCTTTTGATCAAACCAGAGATGAAAAGAAAAGGAACACTTTCCCAGAACTGGAAGTGATTTTGTCTGGACACTCTGGCAAAGCTCTTTTGAAAAGAGCTAAGACTCAAAATCTAACTCATTCTGTTCTGTAAAGTCAAAATTCAATGCAAATGAATGTTTCCCTTTTATTAAATCCTAATTATTACCTAAAAAAATGCCCCAAATGCATAAAGAGACAATAAAAAAAATTAATCTCTGGGTTTGGTCTGGCTTCAGAGTGGAAATGGAATAGTCCAATCCATTAATATAAAAACTCTGACAAACCAGCCCGCGTCAGGCTTCAGAAACAGTATTACAATAAAATCCTAAAAACTTGTCACACTGTACATGCAAGACTATAAAAAAAATTCAAACTGAGCCAACCTAAAAATATAAGTTGTTGGAAAGCAAGAAATAAATAGTTTGCTATTTTGGAAAAGTGATAACGTTTGAAAATGAAAACTCGAGAACACCAAACATATTAAGCAAAATCTATGCTTCTATTTAAATCTGGCCAAGAGAAATGAACACTGTTCCAGAAGAACTGCAGCACCAAGTATCACATCCCACTCATTTCTGGAAAGAAATATGCTGCAGTAAAGAACCTATGTAATGTAATTAATTTAAAAATTGATCAAAAGTTTAGTACTACCAAAACAGCTGGAATGACAGCCCTACTCATCGCTTTAGTTACTAAATCATTTCAGCTTAGGTGCCCATATATTCTCTTGCACGTATGTTTGCGCCCACGGAGGAACCGCACACAGGAAGAGTCAGGCTCTGCGCTTCTTCGGTTCTCTTCTCTACAGCAAGTCAGAGCAAGGATTTCAGAATTAGTGCTAACTGTACAGTCCCAGCAATGGGGTCACCACTACACAGCTTGGCACCAAAAGCCTCTGCATGCACAGAGAAATGCTTTCCAGTGTTTAGAATCACTGCTTAATAACAACCCCTAAATAAAAAGCGATTTCTTGATTTCCTGAATCACATCCAAATGAGTAATGAACTAGAGCAGATGTAAACCTTGAAGACAGGGCAGTACTAGTAGTCAGAATACGCTGATTGCATCTCAGTTCACTAAAGGAACCTGCGTTCAGGCAGCTTTCCCTGCACAATTCCCCCTTTTCCTTGGTTAACAACAGATAAAGCCATTGATTATCGGAAGTTGGGTAAATTTCTATCTGGTAACAAGAAAAAGAGTACAACAAAAAATTCGCCCTGGTTTCAGAGTTGGGACTAAATGAAGATGATATAGATGAAATTACATTTCCTGCTCAATGTAGTTATTAAACAAGCTATTTTTCTACAAAAAGAAACGCAGAACATTTTTGGCAACAACTACAACAAGAAGCTCATTTACTATAGATAATAAATGGTGCAACAAGGAGTGCTGAAATCCAGCCTCTTAAAAATCAAAAGTTCATTTATTAACAGAAGGAACACTTCCCGTAAACAGCACCGAGGAGCTCTGACCCAAGCCATGTGGTTAGGGGTTGCTGCATGAGAAGCAGCTACTTGCAGAGATAGTCAACTTGCAGTCAACCACAGGACTGCAGTTCATGCAAATGAAACTCAAAGTAGTTGTAAACCAGTTGGGACACCTACTGATGACAACACGGAACTTCTGAGTAGGCTCCAAACGGACAAAGGAACCTGGGGGAGTACTCAGGTAGCTGCCTTGTTCTGAGCTCCAGTTTACCACGGCTATGCTCCCTGCACAGATGGCACAGAGGTTCATCACACACATACTTTCAGCCTTTCTGACGACACATAATGAAGAGGCCAGGCGAAGCGCTCAAATGATAAAATACAAGTCGTTTTGCAGGATATTAAGCTTAATAAATCACCATATGCTGTTTAATACTCCAGTTACTGAAGTGGCAGCAAGCGAGACATTCAACAAATGTTGAGCATTTTAACAAGACGGAAAGTCTGTCTACAAGCATGGCAATAAAGGAGAGGGGTTTTAATCAGGAAAGGATTAGGGCCCAAAATAAAACAAATATTCACAATAATGGTGCTAAGTTTGGCAAGTATCTTTATGAGGCTGTAGTCAGATTATATCCACATTTTCAGACATTATTGCACTGACCACTTCTGGTTCATCACTGCACATTAATGTGGTTTAACACATTCTTCCAGCATGTTAATTATACTGAGCCCACTGTGTGTACTTAAGCTAGCCAGCCCTTAATGGACATAGAGCCTTGCTGCACCTCTAATTACTCTTCTTGATCACTTATGCCAGTACATGCATTATCTGAAAGCTTATCTTGCTTTCTTTCTTCCCCTCCCTTTTTTTTTAAAGCAATAATCTAAAATTTAAAACCATTAAGCTGGGCACTCTGAATTATTGGTTTGCAAAATCCCAGAGTTCAATGGAAGATAGGGAAGGGCACAGATGATAGAAGTGATTTAAGATACTACGGTTCTAAAATTTCTGGATCAGTTAGAAAAGGTATCACTCAAGTATTCAAACTATGTAAAAAACCCAAAAGAGAAATAACTATACAACAGCAACAACCTCTCAAGGCCTTGTGGTAAAAGCCCTTACCTGTATCAGCTGCACACTAGGGTGCTGATACATTGAAGGATTACAGAAAATTGTGTTGTAGAAGAGTGTCACTGTGAGAGGAAACAGCTTGGCTACTGGAATAGCCCTCAACAGCTCAACCCAAGAGTCACTCTGCTCAATCATGCCCTCCGTTTTTGTAGGGGCTATTTACCTTTCAACAGAAATGCAAATTTTCTAAACTAGGATGAATAAAATATTTAAGGAACACCATTACGTCAACATCGTACAGCAAAACACCCCCAAAACCTACCACAACTTCATTGTAATACTGCTTACGAGTTGTTAACAATAGTTATTGTACAAATAAAATGACTGATATCTTTAGACACAATTCAAGTATTGACTGTACAGAAAATAATGAAAATTACTAAGTTAATTCCTACCTTATTGTTTCTTCTATCAGTCGATCTGAGCTGAAAGCCAAAAGAAAAAAAGGAAGTTACAAAAATAAGAAGCACTAAGTATTATTTTAGATTATGAAGTCAATGATCGCCATAATACAAGCCTTAACAAATTTGCCCTCAGAATGTCTCATTTCAGGATGCTGAAATTTTTTGCAACTACATAGATTTGGTGTATATATAATGAGTGTCTTTGGAGACGATGCACATAGTGTCCTCTGGAGCAGTGTTTCCTAATGGTATGCTAGAGCAGATGCTCAGGAGAACACAGAAAGCACTGAGAAGACAGAAAGAGGAGAATGGGCTTCATGATTCGTGGCTAATTAATGTTAACTGAGTCCAGTATGTTCCAGGTGCCCAGAACAGTTTGGAAAGGAGCATTACAGAAGGAAGTACCTAATTGTATTGCTTTTTAGTCCTGGTCATCCCTGCCCATCCCCTCAGAAAACTTAATTAACAATAAAGGCTGAGACTTGGTTCCAGGTAATAACACCTCAAAACACTGCTTCAGAGCTAGTTTACCAAACACTGTTTTATGGTGGTTAACGAGGCAAATTCTTCCTATAGTAATACTAGTTGAATGAGGATTAAGCAATGCTTATGGGAAACAGAATATACACCAACTGTAAGAGAAAGACCTGGATAATACGTGCTCCTTCCCTCTCACTGCCACACTTTAATTGAGTTTCTATGAGCATCACTAGGAAAAGAACAGCCTAAAATACAGCACCACAGAGAGAACGTTTCATTTTAAAAATGGATATGCGAGATTAAGATGACAAACAAGACCCTCAGAAGACTTAAGCAATTTCTTTTTCTATATTCAACTTCTTACAGGCAGGTTTTTAATCACTGTTTTACAGCCAATTATGAAATCCCAGGAAAACACATCTCATTACAGCAATCAGCATCTCAAACATAACACTGGCATACAATAGGTGACCGCATCCCTGCTTCCTGTACTGTGGAAACAACGATACGTCCCTACAACTGCATTTACACAAACTCTTCTAGAAATAGGGCGGGGGGAGTGAGTTTGCAGTTTAAGGGGGAAATTAATCTGACAGGAAGAAGTTTTATGCCATACTGGATATTGCTTCCAGTATTAAAACAGAGTTTATTGCTGCTAAACTAAAAGGACTAGCAGACACTGAAAAGGCATGACCGTTTTCATCTTCCATCCTCCTTGTTCCAAGTGTTTTGCCACCTCAGGAGGGGAAGGTATCAACAGCCTCTGGCGCAGTACAGTTCTGCCTCTGACTCAGCCTGAGCTGCTCGATTTGGAACTTTTCTTCTACCCACAGAAATTTTGGAAATCCCACCACCACCTCCAGCTGGAGGCATGTGAAGGAGAACGTTGTGCAGCATGCACACACATGTGTAAACTGCTTCGGGGGGGGGGGGGGGGCAGGGAGATGCTGACGGAACGTCCTTATTTGTCTGTGAAGAGGAGTGAAAACATGAAGGTTGCTATTTCAGTCTAGTCCAAGCACACAGAGCACTAAAAATACTTTGCCTGGTTTTAAGTTGAGAGGGACTCAACTGGGGCAGCAAACACTGAAAACGCTGGAACAGGAACACTTCTTTCTGCTCCCAAAACAAAGCCACACTCCAAAGATTCACATCAGTTGCAAGTACACCGGTTTAATCAAATAAAACCATTTTCATTCACTGTGTGGTATTTATTACCACTGGCACAGAGAAGTAAAACACTACAGCTATGTACACAAAATGATGTAAGCAGTCTCAAGTCTCACAGCATCTGATAATGTCCCCAAGGCAAGCAGAACAGAAAAGCGATGCATTAAAGATTTCTGTAATTGCTGATTCTCAAAGATACAAAATTCAGCTGCAAATGTGCCTTTCATACATAGTCAGTCTCATAACAGACAAGTGTATTCTGTGGGCAGTGCATAATAAGAATAAACTGCAAAGCCATCAGAAAACAGTCTGAAAAGCAAGAATGGTGCACAAGAACCCATAGTTTTTAAAAAGGTTTAATTTTTTCTCTTTAATTTATTAACAACAAAGATGTCAGGAGCCTATCTGTAAATAAGTTGCACTTATATAAATTCTGTGAAACAAAACATTGCTAGAATAGTCCTATTAAAAAAAACCCCTACTCTGGAAAATTCATCACCAGCATTACCAGCTCTCTGTCTATTTAACTGATGAAATTAGAGTATTTTCATGTTAACGAACTGAAGATGACAGGGAAGTTGAACACATTCAGAGACCTTAAGTGAACTAGGATGTTCTCCACGGTTTTCAGAGCACAAAAATTAGGCTTGCCAGTTTGCAGCAGAGACACTAACTGCTTTCTATGTTAGAGAAAGCTGTAGTTAGGCAGTTTTCTTACTTAATCAAAGACATAAACAGAAAAAGTATTTAAAAGCCTCAGATTCAATTATACGGCATTTTTTTTATATATGCATGTATGTATATATATACCCATCTAAAAATAAACCCTGGAAACATAGCTACCTGCAAAATGATGACAGGCAGAAGTGAATAAAAATGAATAAACCTAATAATAAACAGTTCTCAATACCAACAAACACGGACATTAGACACAAATGCCAACACATAGGGACATCTGAAACCAGCACCTGAAGTCACAAGGTCGATGTTTCTCAACTTACACAGAGGTCACCCCAACCCTTTAAAAGGATGAGATGGATATGAATTTTCTCCAGAATGACCGATGTATAGGTAAGGGCCAGCTGAACTAACTCTTCTACTCTCAAATAAATAGCTTGAAAGCATACAGATTTACTAAATACAACTCCCAGTATGTTGTTCCCACCCCAAGAAGCATCATCTTTTGATGGTCCCAAGAGGATTTCCAAAAATCTCTCTACTTGCAAGTCTCCAGCAGGTGACCAAACTCCGGCAGAAAATGGCAATGACATACACGGCAATTTTGGTAAAGGCAGTATGAGCAGGAACATTTGATGGTAAAAGTCTGTGCATCAGAATCCCTCCGAGTTCCCTTTAGTACTTCCTGCAACAGTTCACTTTAAGCAGATGCCAGAGGCTTTTCTAAAAGCAGTAACACACACTCATACAGCATCTCTTAAAGTCTTTCAAAGTTCTTGGCAAACACAGATTGTAATGTTCACTTACAGTGACACCCAAACAGACGCAAGCAGTTGTTTCATCAGTTTACAGTTTACAACCACAGAAAATAACAGTCAGATCTAAGGAACATCAGGAACACGAAGTACAGCAGGGACCTGAGACCCAAGGGAAATCTGCACATCTCTGACTATTAATAACCTGGTTTATACAAATAGAAGTCGTTCCCACAATTATGAATAAAGTTAATTTCAATGTTTGGCAGAACAAAAAATAACATTGAAAGAGGTAATTTTGCCTCACTTACAGATTCAAAACTCTACAACAAGAGGCTCTTTAATAAAAAAAAAAATAAATATCTCTTTACTTTGCTCTTCTGCTTTCCAAGCAAAGACTACAAATCCAGTGGACATTACCTTATGAACATCCAAGCAAGCAAAGAATGGTTCTGGGCAACATTAATCCGATTTTCCATCTGTTTCAATAAGCTATGCATTTTCACCTGTCCAGACAGATGGCACTTTGACAAAGCCATTTAAAAATAACACACGAAAGAAATGTTGAAAGCTGCTGAGGCAATCACCTACTGTAATAAATGGCACAAATCCAACAGTAGCAGTCATGCATATGAAGTAATCAGGCCTCTGTGCAAGTGCTGTCTTCAAAAAAGATTGTGCAGTTTGTCATTTAAATATGGAGACAGGTAAATTAATTCAAAGGAAAAATTAAGTGAAATATGCTTCTAGGATAGCAAAGAAGCCTGCCCATCACATCAAGCTTTTACAACTAAAGGAAACATTTTCTGTTCTTCGCTTTTTCAAAGCAAATCTCCATGCCAGTAGTTAAAATTCAGTAACATAGATGATTACTTAGGTGAGGACTGGGCTTCTCCCATATCCATAGGTTTTGCTGCTGACTTACTAGCTAGATACTCACCACAAGCACTTGTCAGAGAAACAAGATTCAGCAGGAAGCCTCATCTGCACACAACTCATTTCACAATGCCCTTTAAACCCATCAGATGAAATCAAGGGCAATATTATCACAAATAATAATGTAAAAGGATTAGGAAAAAACCCTATAGAATAAACTAATACAGCACTTGATAACTATTTTCTTACTTTCATAAAGAATAATTACAGAAATAATAATTTTACTTTGTTCTTTCTCTAATTGCAAGATCAATCACTAGTCTCAGCTCTCTCAGACTGCCTGCAATAAATCTTTCATATTTTCATAGTCCTGGATCACTAGGCAACGTGGAGCTTCCAAGAATGCAAATATTGCAAAACATACTTGATACTCTAATACAAAATACAGATTATGATGAAGCAAAATCAGACTTATACAGTTATTTCCATCATAATACTCATTCCTAACTCACAAGTGAAAGAAACACCGTGCACACACACGAAAAAAAACCCCAGCTCCAACTCATCTTTCCTGCTTGCCATCAACGTACCTTACAATCTAAAAAAATCAGATCATTAAGCTCTTTAAAAGCTGAAGTAGAAGAATGTCAAGCAGAACACTTTTTTTTCTGTGATAAAAACCCAAGATATTCCCAATTTTGTAAGACTTGTCTCAAGCTTGATTCAGCTTAGCGTCAAAGAAAGAGTGAATTCCACCAGAGCTGCTTAGCTAGTTTGGACAGTCTCTCCAATTGCTAATGAAGACAAAAATTGGTGTAGAAGCCTACTCCTTGACTGAGAACCAACACAAGAGCATGGCAAGACAAACATACCTAGAGTATAAAACGCTCAAAGAGAGAAAATTTATATAATTGAGGGCTGCAGACACCACCAAACTGGCTCCTGTGTTTTCATCGAAAAGCAGAAGTAGCACCTGTCTGAATGCACAGAGTGCAACAGCACAGGGAGGAAAGGGAATGTATTCAGCTACAAAGCACACATCTTACGTGTGTGATGGCCAGCAGAAGAGCTAGCTGGCCAAAACCAAAGACGTGAGGTAAAATGGGCATTTTCAGGGATGAACAGTTTGCCCACAGGAACCATTCTGAAAGCAGAGAAAGGTTCAAATACCAACACAAACTGTGTCTTTTGTGGGTTCCCTTTATACGTTAATTAAAGCATAAATCTGGATGCTAAGGAGATGCAATGTTTTCACACTTTCTGTTGCAGTAGGAAAAATTAAATAAGAGCTCACAACAATATTAACATAAAAAACAGCAGAAACTTGAGCATTAAGTCAACGTACAGATTTGCTCCAAAGGAGCAATACGTTATTAACAATAAACATCACACCTACAAACTCTGAACAAGCGAACTAGCTTATTTCTGCAGATCACTGTACTGGGGGGTCTGACACCAATCACTTCCAATAAGAACGAGGAACAGTTGGAAAAGAAAAAAAGCGCAACATCATGATATCACATTGCTTTTAATCAATACAAGCAGTCTGTTAAATCTAGAATGAAAGGCATGGAACATAATCCATTGCTCTAGGCAGGAGTTAGCCAACGTTATTTGGTGTTGAATTTCTTTCCAGATGGTTTACACGTACTTTGTACATGAGAAAGAAAAGAAAAAAAAACAAAACAAAACATGCAAGAGGCATGCTTTTCACCAGAGGAAAGAATCTGCCAAAGGATTTCCAGGAAAATAAACTGATGAAAACTACTCCCTCCAACCCGAAATCCTATGACATAAAATTCACTAAAAATTAGACTCCTAGCTCCATCACTAAATAAGTAGCTTGACAGCTTACCAATTCCAACAATTTGAACTTAAGATAAGCTAACATAAGATAAGCTTCTTTGCAGCTACCTAACATCTGTAAACATGTCTATATGTGCACCATAACCAATGAAAAGGTTAGTTTAACTCAAGTATAAAGAAAAATTTAACAGATGTAAGCAAATACCAAGGGGTGCTTCCCCTTTGCGGGGAGATCCCTGAACACAGTGATCTACCTTCACAGGTCTGAGAACACCAACAGGTTGTTTCTCCTGGATTTCCAAAGGGTACAGTCTGCTCCTCCACTGAACTCCATGGACTTGTCTGGGAATTATCAACAGAGTGAAAGAAATGTTTCTGCAAAAGGAGGAGTTAGCCAAGAAAGCTCTTTGGCAAATAGAAAAGACTACTGGGGAGAGTGCCTGATGTTTAAGGGTCCCAAGAGGGCGAGCAACAGCAATACTTCTTCCTTTAAAGCAAATCTATATGGAAATAAGAGCCTTCCCAATAATCTGCAGTATACAGTTTACCCAAAGAATGCAGTTAAAATCTTAAAATGAAAACAGCTCCTATCGTCCAAATGAAGTGCAGCGGCTGGTTGCCTATTAGTAAGCACAAACCCAATGCCAGGATGGCACCACCAGCCACATCATGAGGTTTCTAGAGGCTCTCTATTCATGGTTGTGAAAGTTCCTGGATAGATTGACCCTCCCATATAATTGCTCCATATTACCCATAGGAACAAAGTTAAATGAACTGAGAAGGGCAGGCCTTACAGTAAGTCATTATCAGTAACCACAACTGTCAGAACAATTCCAGTAACTTACTAATGGACTATATCGGCATTTCCTCAAATTTTACATGCTGCCTGCAGAACTAGCATTCAGCAGGAGTGCCGTTTTCATTATTTCCTCTGGTTTAAAACATATAATTTGGATCATAACTCTAACTAGAAGGAAAAACACTGAAAACCAAGCAACACAGCCTTTGATATGCAACAGTGATCTGTTGAAAAAAGAGATCTACCAAGACAACCTACCGTTACTGATTTGTTGGGCACACACAGACAAGGTATATGCACAACGTACAACAAAGACACCTGCACGGTAACAAAACAGACTGTGCCACTTTTCTAGCTCAGTGGCTTCTGACTGAAGGTAGACAAAGCTAAAACAATTGTACTACTACTCACACACTCCTAAAGTAACCAAAAAGAGTGAATGTGTTCCAGAAGAACCCCATCACATAAACAACTTTGTAATTAATATCTTTTTCATTTCCAGTGAAGCTAACACAGAAATGAAGTGAGAGTTATCCCTAGGATGACAACCCAATTTTAATTTAGTATGAAACCTAAAATACACACTGATAGAAATGCATTCTGCTTCCTAACTGTATTTTCACCTGCTGCGGTTTTGAGGGTTTGTTGGGTAGATGTAGAAAGCTATATGGCTTTCATCCAGGATTTGGTCGAAGTACCTAATGTTACAACTATCTACCTGCCTGTTTATTAAGTTTAAGAAAATGATTCTTAAAACTGCATAGTTAACTATACAACATAATGAACACCTGTGGTTCAAAATTTAAAGCACACATCACATTTAAACCAGCTGCAATCCAAATTCAGGATGCACTTCATTAGCAGGTGAAGATCTCGACATTTTTCTTGCGACCCAATTTCACTGTGTTTTTAGGCTTGTCTTTTCATCTAAGACTGAACAAGATGCATTCTTCCAGAAGTGCGACTATACTCAATATAAACAAGCCTCTCAAGTGAGAGGAAAGCACTCTGCATCTTTCACTTGACAACAAAACTAAGGTACTTGAAAGGTTCTAAGCAAAATTGAATTATCAGGCTAAAATAGGCATGCTTTAGTGGGAATTTGGATCTAGTTCTGCTTCCCATCATAGATTTGATAGAAAGTATCTATCCTCAGCAGATGGTAGTCGATGCTTTTTATCAAACCACTGGTAAAGCAACACACTAAGATATCTGCATCGCCTACCATTCAGCAGCCAAGAATGATAAGAACCTCATTCTGATGCATTAGTACTGAAGTTCAAATTAAATAAACTCAAGAATGATATTTATACAGTAACGTGATAACTTTCCACAGGTACACTCCGCATTTGAGAAAAATGGAAATAATCACTATTTAACGTATCCATACACACCAAATGAAATTCAACAGCTTGTTTTTACTGGAGGTTCCAATAGCAAATAATGAGCAAGCACTTCTGACCTTAAAGAAGAATGAAGTACACAGCCACACTGACAAAAAAAAAAGACATGCCTCATTAGAGTAAGTGATTCTCAGATTCCACAAAAGTTCTATCAAACTCCATAATCGTTGATTCTGTTCAAAAGATGCACCTACTTTTCCAAACCAACCCATGTAAGAAGGATTTCAGTACTTGTCAAAGTCCTAATTTCAATACAGACCTTGGGGTGGGGGGGCTGGGAAGCTGTCCTAGTTAAGAAATGGTGTTGAAAGGAAAGCTAAAAACAAATAAAACATGCACTGACTTGTTTATTTCTGAAACGAGCAAGAAACTTCAGAAGCAAACACAGAGCTCTGAAGTCTGAAGTCTGGTTTTACATCCCTCCCTCTCCCCAAATCAAGGGCATAGTGTTGCTCCTGAGGTAAAGCCCAGAACCAAGAACCAGAGCTGAGTTTTAGTCCCAGCCACTCTTCTTCCGTGACACGTTCAAGCAATCTTTCACACTACATTGCGAGGGTTTGTTCCTCAGTTTCTGCAGAGAGCCATAAAGACCTAGGATAGTTTCGGTAGCCTCTTTCCCAGTGGGTACATTGAAGTTCATGCATAAACCTTCACATTTTATACAGATGAAAAGCAAACAATGAGTTTGAGGTTTAGCGCTAACACCTGTGTGACCCCATCCTTTGTCACCTGGATAATGCAATTTTGTACTGGAAGTTAAAAAGGAAGTCCCAGATTAAATTTTGTGCATGTGTGTGGTGGGTTTGTTGTTTTTTTTCATTTGTTTGGTGTGCCCTGTCCCCCCCGCCTTTCTTCAAATATCATTCATTTTAGACATACTGAGGTATAAAAATACCACAACGGTCATCAATGTCAGGGAAATCACTGATTACAGTATTTTTCAAACCAAACTATAAGGAAAGCATGCAAATAAACCTTGTGAGAGGAATATAACATTTGGTTTAGTGTTTTGGGGTAGGTTTGGTTTTTTAAGTCCTAAATAGAGCACAGGAAGATGAAAAGCACTAGTTGACTTAACTCTAATGAAGCTCAAGCTATTTTTAAAGGTAGAACCTCTTTTAAATCCTGAAGTGCTTGGATGATTTTCATGTTCTTTTATTAAGTTATTTATAAATAATAATACCCAGGAGAGCATCTTTCTTCATTGCCTGCAAGCTTTGAACCTCCCCAAATTATCATTAAACTACTTCAATAAGTTGCTCATGCAGTCACATAATTAGTCACATAACAAGCAGCGAAGCTTCTTTTTTTCCAGAAGACATGAACTGTCTCCCTCATTGAGCAGTATTTACTATTAAAATGAGAAAACAGATAAGTTGTGCTCAGTCTGGTGTTGCAGTTAAGTACATGATTATGTTTGTATTCAGTCTGGGACTGTTAAAGGGGAGCTGATGCAGCCACTTATGAAGTGGCTTTGAGTCGTTCTGCCATGCATCTTCAAGAGACAGAGGTTCTGCCAGCAGGCCTGGAGGTAAAATTTGTTCAATCCCATGCAGAGGTTAGGCTAAAGAAAGGACTCCCTGATGCATAACTGCAATTGAGAAAACTCTACGGCAATAGGAGACAGAGCAGAAAGAAAAAATAGAATCATATTTTGAAACAGGATTACAGCACATGTTGTTGTGCATCTTTAAGTAAGCTTTTGCGATACCAAAAATCCTGCTTTGTTAAAATCCTTTCTTTGAAAACCATTTTATATGCGCTGCTGCTCCCAAAAAGTCTGTGTTACAGACTTTAAATGGTAAGCCAGTCAGCAAGGTAATTCCCACAGTCATCCTGACAGGCTAGCTGAGGCACCAGGTCACACTTTTAATGCAATAGTTTCCCAAACTTCCTTACTCCAGAAATGAAGAAAGTAAGTCAACAGTATTTGGGAACATAGTGACACACCATTGCCAGAGCTCTTGCAATTAATGGCCAGCAGAGAAACATTTTAACCTAGATCACACAATCTCTCCTTGCACTGTGTCTTCCACTTCAACAGACAGAGTGCTGCAGCCTTCCATCACTACTGCACAGCAACTCTGTCGCCAAATTAAATCGTACTCGGTGCTTCTTGGCAAACAGTCCAAACGAAGGCCATGGAGAGCATGTATTGTCCCTTCAGAGCAGATCTGGTTTTTTTCATAACTGCTACAAAACAAATAATATTACTCATTATCAAGTGCTGCTTCAGTTAAAATCTGTATTTAAATTAAGAGAACGGAGCAACAAGAACACTGCATTCTGCTTTGACACAAACAACCACCAAGTTTAATTTACAGGCGAGCTTTGCAATTAAAAAAGAAAAAAAAAAACACCTTACTGGGCCTGACTAAAGTGGAACTCAGCAGTTCTGAGACTGCAGAGCAGGCAGCCAGCAGGCACCCAGGGAAGATGCTCATCACACTCCTCCCTCCCTGCTGTTTCCCCAACCACCTTGGGAAGGCAAAAAGAATTGGCGAATTAGCTGTTTTTTCTACAGTCTCTTTCTTTCCAAGAGAAGATGAAGGAGATGCAGTGGCAAACAATGTGTCAGCCGGAGCAGTTACTGCTCAGGCATCTGCCTGTCCTCCCCCTGCAACTGGAGGCAAGGGAGCGGATGGATGGGGAGACAACAGCAATTCCCTGGTTTTAATCCAGTACTGAAGGTCCACTGAAATCCACAGGAACCTGTGCACCAACAGCACAGTGAATGGAAATCAGTGTGCAATGCAGAGAACCAGGATAATGAAAGAAAAGGAAATTAAATTAAGGCAGAAAACTGGTAGCTTTTCACTCAGAAAATCAACACACCTGTAATCAAAAACTCTGCAAGATGTCTCTGCATCTCATTAGGCTGACTTTTCTGTGTAAATCAGTACTGAAGTGAAAATTTGTAAGCAACATCAGTATTTAGAGGAAAAACAGTCAATAAGTCACCCCCTCTATTAAGATCTGGACTGTATTACGAACAAAGTTTGAAAGCAGTTTCCCGGTGATTATTCTCTACTGAATGTGGCCATTTCTGCCCAAACAACAACAGGAAATTTGAAATAGTTCTGCTGAAAAATGAAATGCTATAATAATAGTAATAAAAATACTTAGTACTCCAGAGTACTTCACATACATGAAGTACTGCACAAACATTAATTTATCCTAATTATTTCCATGAATCAGGTATGTATTATTAATGGCACCATTACACAACTGCTGCAGATTCCCGTTATTTCTTTTGCTCACTTCTCTTACTCTTCTTTTCTCTTCCACACCCAGAACACATCCCTCTGATTTGTTTGCTCTCCTTTCCTCCTTCAAAGTTTCTCATCCACCTACTCTGGTACCCCTACCCTGTTCCCAATGCTAAACAAAGGCACACAGGGGTGTTTCAAGCCCTCAGCTAGCCTGAACACTTTGAGCAGGTTCATCTCGTCTACCTGCATCACTCACACCTGATACTCTTCAGCTGAAAATGTTTTTACCAGATAAACACAGCTAATGGTATCTGCACCAGCACCTGCTTCACCACCAGCCACTTCTTTTGGAAAAGGACAAGTGGTCTAAGCAGTCTAGTTTTCACTAGTTTTACAAGGAATTCATCATAGAAAATAAAATCTCTAATTTCTATCTAAACCTTGGAAGCTTTCATCAATTTTTACACAAATTCATTGGTATCACCTGATATGTCATTCACAGACAATGCAGGTACTAACACGAGGGAAATTTTCACTTGCATACAGATGCGATATTGCAAATTTAATCAAACACATTAGTCCCTTCTTTGCTGACTTAAAGACTATAACTCACCAGTAACTGCAGAATTTCTCAGGGCAAACACTAAGTTCACAGGACTCTTTCCTCTGAGGCAGCACTTTTCAGAACAGTTTTTAAAATGCTAAGCTAGATCTATTCATCAAAATTGTCTTCTTTAGATGGAAAACAGTATTACAAGAAAAAGGATGACTTGTTTACCTCCCTAGCCAAAAGCATATGAACAGAACAGATGAGAAAAACACCTTTAGTGAATGGCACAGACCCAAGAAAACAAGCATTCAAAAATCAATTGCAACCATGACCATGCCAGATTTGGTGGTACTTTAAGCATCTGACATGCCAAAAGATCTGAGGTATTAGGTAAAAATATTAACAGGGCATTGATATTTGACAATACCTGTCTTCCAGCCTCATTTTAATTAACAGGTGTTAAAACTTTTATTAAAAAATTCTCTCCAGAGGTAGGTAAAACTATCCTTGAATTATCTGTATAGAAGTTAAGGAAGAAACTGAGCAACTTGGAAACTTTACGCCTCCTATCCGCAGTCAATAACATTTCTTGACAAACCTCCTTTCCCAATAAAGCTCAGAATCAACTGATTTATAGAATGAATTGAACCAGCAGCAAAGCTTTCAGCTGAAGAGAGAACACAATATGCTTTCTCCAAGCCTCCCAGAACAGGGGTGCAGCAGCGCGGAGCCCCGCATGCCCCAGCCCGAGCGCTGCCCTGGCAGCACTGTGATCCTAACGTGAAAGTGCACAACAGACTCGTGCCAGCAGCACTGACACAGCAGCCAGCCCCACCCAGTGTGGTGAATCCAAATGGATGCACGATCCTCATGGCTTAATGGATAGCAGGTTTATGTATTACAGGCAATGCTAGGGTTTGCACAGTGCTTCAGCTGTTGCAATCCCCTTGGTGCTTAATATAAGTTGGATCATTTTATTCATCAAAATTCTGTACTTGCAGATTTTTTTACTTTCCCTCCTTTTTTACAATTACCTTCACATGTAAAATTCAGACAGATTCTCCTTCGTTTTTCTTCCAGAACAAGTGACATTCACAATATGACAGAAAAAGAAAAAGGCAGAGGTTCAGCTTCTCTCCAAAGTCCCTTCCAGATAAGAGGTTTCTGGCTCCAGTCTTCTTACTCCCAAGTGAGGTACCACCATAAACAATACTGCCTAGGGCTGCCAGCAGGCTTTTTAAAGAGCATTCACGGAAAACGCCGCCAAAAGTAAATTCAAGTTTCCGCTTATCCTGTTCCACATGGTCATGCACAAAGAAAAAGGCTGACAGACAAGTCTGGTACTCCGTAGTGGGGTAATAGCTCATACACTCTCCATTATCAGATCATGGAATAAATATGTAATAGGTTAAAGTACTTAATACCATAAATTAAGAAGGGTCAAGACCAAGTGAACGCTCTAATATTTGATACAAATATATAACGCCTGCACCATAATTTCATTACTTTGCAGCATATAATAATACACTTGCAAAGTTTACGTTCCCATCTCCATTTTTCAAGCTCTATTCACAGGTTTCACAACTTTGCTAAAAATACATTGGTATTTTTACTGTTGTGTCTTTGTGCCGAGGTATATACATTCATCACGTAGTTCCATCAATCTAGCACCATGGTTTACTCCACTGCAAATATTCAGCATCAAATCACACAAAGTTTGTCAGCTTATCCTAGGAGTATGTTTCGTGTAATCTGCCAGCTCTTGGTGATTTCTTTTGCTAGCTTTTACAGCTTTTTGGCATTAATAGCTCGTTAACTGCTTTCTCTGAAGACAAATATGTTGAAACTCTTTAATAATTTCCTCTGCCAGTATCTCTTACTGATTCTCAATTCAAAAGTTTTCAATTTCTTGCAAGCTTTGATTCCTCGCCAAGGTTGTCTTCTACTTCTACACCAGATTTCTTCATACACCTTAGAGTTATCTCTACCTTGCAGTAGTATTCCATGATTAGTTCTAGCCCTGTTTCCCAAAGATTCCCAACTCACACTTACTTCTTGTTTTCTTATTCTCAGTGTCATGGGTTTTTTTTCTTTTAATACTTCACAATTTCAAATAATCATCTAGAAGATGATTTAACTGCTCCTGAGAGTGCCTTATTTAACTGTATTTCTCATGCAATTTTAACCTAAAAACGTATTGGAGAGTTTAGCATGTTTAAAGAGATCAAAGCAATCAATGCCTCAACAAACACTAGGCTCAAATTCTGAAGATGTATCTGCCAGATTATGTTTACAAAATGGTTTAAGTTTTCCTCTTTTCATTGTTTCAAGCTTTTCAAAACAGCGCACTCAGAGGAATGTCAGTTTCTTAGAAGTATATTTTACCACTCCAGAAATAACGCAGCCTTCTTTAACAAAATGCCAAATGCATAAAAGTATTTACCACCCCCCAACAAAAAAAACAAAGCAAACCACAAACCCCAAACACAACATCTAGAAAGAATCAGGTTTACTCAGATTAACTGACAGTGATGCTTCAAAGCACAACATTTCAGGTAACATTCACCTCCATAACAGTAAGATTAAGGGTTTTTTCCCCGAAACTTTACATTACCTGATCATGTATGTTTATTAATAAATTCAACCTAACAAAAGTTGTAATTCAAGCTTTAAATCAATTAATTTCTAAGTTTTAAAGATACCAAAGAAAATTGAGGATGAAGTGGTGGTAAGCCACAATCAAAAAATTTGGTTTTAATTTCCTGTAAAAGCTTTTTATGCAGTTCTAGATAGAAGTTTAAGTTCTCTTTAAGAAAGCACATTTGAAAAAGCCACAGGTAAATTTTTTATTTATTTATTTCAAGTGAAAGCCTGCCCTCTTGTGCAAGACTGATGCGTAGCATGACTACAGTCAACACAGAGGCAGGAAAATCAGTGCTACTTCGTAACTACCTAAAATTTAAACATGAACCTTCCAGCGCTCTTCTACCCGAGTGTGCTGCTTTTGCTGAACCAGGAACGCACAAGGCAGCTACTCATAATCTAACGCCCTTTCTGCAACTGGAATAAGAAGAAAGTGCTTTCCATTCTGCTTGTTATCTCAGCCAATAAACTACGATCAACTGGCAAATATTTAAGTGCACGGGTAATTTTGGGATTAGTCTCGTCCATCCCCTTTCCCACTTACCCAGTAAAGACAAAAGGAAAGAAAGGTTCTTCTGTCTGACTGACGAATAAAAGAAGGGGAAGAACAGCTAAGCCAGTGGGACTTTCTGTTTTGCTTTTTAACCCTTATCCCAGTCAGTATACCATAAAGGCATCTACTTATGACAGGGTGCCAAGCACCATGTGTGAGTCACAAGTGAATTGCAAAAGCCCACTGAAGACAATACACAGATATCACTTAGTGTTGGCAAGATCCAAAAGTCAAAATCACTGAAAACTACCATGAGTACTACCTACTATATGTACTGCACAGTCAGCAGCACTAAATGTTTCCCCAGCTGCGTAAGTAGCAGCACTGTCACAGGATAGATTATGCAAGGCATTCATTGCAGACATATGTATCTACAAACAACGCTTTCACACATACTTGAAATTAAGAATGTTTCACCCTCCAGAAAAGTTAGGCACCTCCAACATAAGTAACAAATGACACCTACTTTCGAAGGTGTTCGTGTTCCTTCAGGAATAGTTCTGTTCTTCTATTATTCACGCCAGACCCACTTTTATATGATCTAAAACCCAATGACAAAAGAAAACATAATCTCGGTAAGAGCTGTGAATTCAAGCAGTAACTTTTTTTGCTGTATGCTGAGCACAGATGAATAAGCTGTGCTGAGTATTCTCCTACAGGTGGGTTTCCACCTCCTCCCTCAGAGGACAGTCCCATCCCGTTGCTATAACAAACAATACAACTTACTCAATATCTTTTCGTACTGATCCCAACAGATTCTCCCTTTCTCGTATTGCTAAGAAGTTCGCTTTGGTTTTGTGGAATTCGTGCGTATAATCCTGTAATAACACAATTATTCCAAAATTAGGATTCTGAGATCAATTTAACACCATAATACACTCACGTAAGATGCAACCACCTTTTAAAATGTTAACTGTTCTCTAATACATAGTGCAGAACAACTTATGAAATGAACATCAAAAATGCTTGGAAGTTAATGCGAAGTATTCTTAAACCTCACTGCTTTTACAGGAGTTGCTAACTTTTGATAGCTACAGCTAAAGTCACAGAGGGAAATCCATTGTAATTCCTCCCCAATCACATATATTTTCACCTTTCTGATTAATTACCATTTTGTGTTAGAATTTCCCATCACTGGTTGAATCAGAAACCCTAGTAAAACCTGCTTATTCGCTGTGGTAAAGATGTTCTTGGATTTATTTAAGTTACACCAGATGAAAAAAAAGTCTTTTTTGAACAATGAAGACTTCTTAATTTATTTTTTAATGTTGACGTTGCAATTTTACATCTGAAAACACTTAGGCAGCTAATACTTCTCAAAAACCAATTTAACTGGGAACCAAAACCATTGTAAAAATTCTTTTTCATATAAATGCTATGGCCTGTACAAAACACTATGCTTTTTACATTGTGTATTGCACAGACACAAAACAGATAATCAAACTGTACATGACCAGCCAACTAAAACATGCATTTTTAACATTACTATGCCACAAAAGCATCACCAGTTTGAAGCATGGTTGATTTATAACACTAATTATCAGCTTTGGCCTTCACATTTCCTTCAACTACTTTTAGCAGTTTAGATGGTTTTACAACTGTTATTTTCTTAAGCGTGATGTTCCCTCTCATGTTGCTACGTGACAGACCACACAGACAAGGTAATTTATTACAGTAACTTTCCCCTTCTGCTATATAAAACACACCTACACAATAAGATAGCACGCTTTACTGTTCTTAGTTAGGTACTAGTCACCAGTGTGACATAAAAAATGCTATTTTTTCAACTCAAGTTCACTAATTGTGGTGTCTGAAGAGAAGGAAAGTGAGATGGGATCGGTGGCATTTAAATCTTCTGGCAAGACATTAAAACATGCTGTGATACCAGCACTGCTACTAATTATTCCAAACAACTCAACAAAATAAAAGCAAGGAGGACATGTGTTTGTTACCTGCAATATGTCTCTGTGACGCTGTAACGTATGCATCAGCGCAGCATTCAGGGACGGGACTCCTGCACTATTTGTGTATTCTGCCATTTTGTCATTTATTCCAGTAAGCTAGAGGAAGAAAAAACAACTCAAAAACATGAAACAGCTTATTCTTGCAAGAAAGTTACAACGCATAATTTGAAGGAGCAGCTTTAATGACAGGTGCATATGTACAGAAACACTCACCTAACACCCACGCTAGTATTTCCTAACATTCATCACAGAAACTTGTACCGCAGTATTACCTAGATGCTGAAGTAAACCCACAGTAACTTGAGTTACCTTTCCCAGAAGTTGTTCAATCTCCACAGCCATGGTCTCAAACATTCTGTCCTGGCTTGATCCATTTAAGAGAGGAGTTGTGTCAGAACTAAGGAAAAAAAAGAGGAGGAGCAGTTACTGCAAAACACATCATCTTTTCACAAATGCAAGAAATAAGAAACACTAGTGTTAGGTGTTAGCAAACTCCACTACTCAGGTTTCCCAGAGATATGAATTAAACTCAGAAAAATTACATTTTCCTATCATACATGCCTTTAACTCTTATATGAGCTAACGACATAGTATCACATGGCGGAAATATAGCCTCTCCATATCTTCCAAGACATGCCTGACACCAAAAACTTGTCTACTACCAGCATGTGTCTAGTACCAATGCCCTTCTCTCCCAAACTTTTACGCTCAATTTATTTATTTATTGGCAGGACAGAGCACTGCACTATTAGCATGTTAAACCAACTACATAATTACACGTTAATAACACAGAGTCAGGGCAACCCACTGACCTATTAAAGCAGTCAAGTGTCACACAGAGCAATACAAACCACACAATTTATTACAATTACAGTTTCATACAGTATACTTTCCCTATATGCCTTTAAAGATTAAAAAAAAACCACAGTGAAAAGTCATATCTAAGCAACAGAAGCACAACACAGGGTATGCCAACCTGCAGAAGTATGACAACTAATACCTTTCAGAGACTACTCATTGCTTTCATAATCTACCATAAGTAGAGTAAGAGAAGTAATTTTTGCATAGAATGGCAAAAATAATTAAAACAATTAGATTACATAGCAAGTAACAGCACAGAGCCAGAAATAAGAGACTAGGACTCTGATCCATGGGTAACATGATTATTCTTGAGGTGTTTCCAGGCTTCCAGAACCAGAAATTCATGGAAAACGTTCAAAATGGATTCAATAATGAGATAAGTAAAAATATTAACATACATACATACAGTAGTCACACTCACAGCTGATACAGAGTGTTGGCACCCACAGTTAGTAAGGAAAGAATGGCAGTTTTTAAAGGTTGTGCACAGGGACAGAGAAGTTGATAATTAGTGCTGTGGAACTGCAGGGAAGACCTCAACTCCAGCCCATAAACTAGACTCAAAAAGTTTTATCACATTAATTCTTGAGTCAAATGTGAATCTGTCTAAAGTGAACAAAAAGTATTTGTATATACGGACATATGTATGTATTTATCTGGTTCATATACATATATATATCTATATTACCATTACTACTCATCTTAGGAGAAAGCCAGGAAGAAACAGGTAGCCAAGGGCTAGTCCCCTGGTCCAACCTTGAATCAGTCACAGCTGCTCATCGCTCCAGTTCCCTTAATATCAAAACAGGGATCACAAATACCACACCAGCCCACCTGGGAGGCGTAAGGCTAAAGTCCCCTCATCCTGAAATCCCTGAAAACCTCCTGCTAGTTAAATACACAAGAAAAACTGGAAAGTCAGCCAACGTAGCAAACATTAAAAAGCCCTATCGTTGGTTCACACGTTAACCCCACAGTTACAGACTGAAGTTTAAATTCAGCTTCCCTTGGTGATATATATGCTCCACCACAGCCCACACACCTGACTCATGTGCCAGTATCACTCAATATCGCATCAAGAGCAACAGCAGTGTCACAGCACCAAGAAATGCCGAAACCAACCTCTTAAGAGGCTAAGCGTAAAAGCCACAGGTGGAACTAGCACCAAGTAAATGATAAAAAAGAACCGAGGACCAGGAGCAGCGTTTAAAACGTAAAGAAATGGGCTAGTACCTATACCTGTCGCGCCTTCCGTCTCGGGTGCTGCTGTAGCTGGTGCAGAGTTTGCTGAAGGAGACCAGTTTGAGGTCCAGCTCGTTCTCCAGCTGCCTCGCCTGCTTCCTGAGATCTGCACGGGGCGGCCAAGAGCGGGGGACAAGTCACAGACCAGCGCGGGGGCCCCAGGCCTGGGGGGGGCGCGTTTTCGGGGGTCGCCTCCCAGCAGAGCCGGCACCCCCCGCCCCACAGAGGGGAGCCCCCCAGAGAGCGGGGGCCCTCACAGACGGGGCAGCACCCGCGCTGACGGCGAGGGCACGGCTGAACACCCACCCACAGGCCCTGGCCCACACGGCCGGGAGGGCCCAGCGCCGGGTGGCGCCTCCCTCAGCGCGGGGCCTCCCGCGGCGGGGCTCGGCCGGGAGCCGCCGCCTCATGGCTGAGGGGCCGGCGGGGGTACCGCCAGTCCAGAGAGAGCCCCGGCAGCGGTCCCGGCCGGACCGTGCCCTAGGAGAGCCCCGCGGCGCTCAGCCGCCCCGTCCCCGCCACCCCCAGGCCCCACTCGCCTTCCCAGTAGTTGCTGCTCCCGGCCGCCATCTTTGTTGTCCAACGTCAGCCGCGGCCCAGCGAGACCGCACCGCCGAGAGGGGCGGGCCAGAGCGTCTGCCTGGAAGCGCGGCGCCCGCCGGGACGGGTGAACCTCCCGCCACAGCGCCCCCCAGCGGCGGGAATCTGCCCCCTGTGCAGCGCCTCGCACCGCGGGGGGCCGCGCTGACCCCGGGCCCAGCGCCCTCCTTACAGCCCCAACCCCCCCTACCCGTCGCAGGAAGAACCAGCCAACCCAGGTGGACATCAAAATAGTTTTATACAGATTATTGGATCTCAGTAATACAGGTAAAAAACAGAGGGCCCGGCTCTGGGCAGAGCCAGGCCTTGCCTCACGCCGCCCCATCCCGCTTCCAGGAAAAGGCGATTCAAATCCCTTTTAAAAATGTACATTTGAAGGCACAGTGCATGGACCAACAGGCTCCAGGGACCAGTGGGGGACCAGCTCCTCGGCAGAAGGGACCTGGGCCCTCCTGTGGGCGGACGGAGGGTGAGGGGCCTCCCCAAAATGGTGCCCAACAGCCCAGCGCTCTGCCCTGGCTGCAAGCAGGGAGCGAACGCCAGGCCTCCCACCTGGTCCTGCTGCCTAGAAAAGTCTCCCACCTTCACAGAACATCTCAAATACGCACCTACGCCAAGCGACGCGCAAAACGCACTCTCGGGGAAAGGGCCAGTTCCTATGGAGACTTATTGCTAGTGGGACAAAGCAAGGCCAGCTCAGTGGGCTGCCAGAGCACAAAAAGCCCAAACTGAGCCCTAAGAGCCATTTGCAAACTCAATGTTAATATAAAACCCTGCTAAAGCCCTCAAAAGCAGGCAGAGATCAGGCAGGGTTAACACTGCTGTGAGCTGGTGTGCTGCAGCCCATCACACATGGCAACAGGTCACAGCCCAGGACCAAATCCCATCACCCTGCTTAGCACTAGGAGTCGGCAGAGATGTTCATGGCTCCTGCAGAAGAGGCAACAAAAGCAGCTCTTTCACATGACAGCAATGTGGGACAAGAGCATGGGGAATGCTCAGCCTCACCTCCCTGTTCCCAGCACACCTCCCCAGCCAGATCTTACCACATTTCTTGCAACAGAATTCCCCGTGGAACAGGGAAGAAGGTATACTGCTGTCTAAGGGTTATCTTTGTCCCTCCAGGTGGCTGCACAAAACCAGCCGAGACTATGAGCATGGCAGCACGGCCCCAGGCACGTGGTTCTGGAAGGGCATCTACCACATGCAGAGGTGGGGAACAGCTCAGGTGACAAGGCCCAACAGCCTTCAACAGGGAACCCACCGCACTGTTCTCCCAGAGGAGACCAGGTCAGAGCCCTGCAGAACAGACCCCATCATACATTTGGTGCAAACACCCTCCCATAGGCACCAGGTGCAAGTTTCACTAGTGGGCCTCCCAAGGCTGCTGGAGAACAGATCAGCTTGGGGCAAACTACATGCCTAAGACGTTGCTGCACCAAGCTTCTGCACCCATGAATCAGTGCTCAGGTCAGTGGGGCAAGAATCAAAAGAAGAAAATGAGCAGCAAGAAAGTAAGTGCCTATTCTAACCCCAGCCTTCTGCCCAGAAAACACAGGAATGTCAGAGATGCATAAAGGCTTTGGAAATCAAACGTTTCATCCATTCTTCCCTCCTGGACATTGTTGCTATTCCCCACAAACCCCATGTGTCTTGGGGATGCATGCTGTGGTTCCCCTTTCCAACTTCCTGCCAAGTGCTATAAAACAGAATTCGGCTGCTTTTCCCTCCTCCTTCCGCACAGCTGTTCAAGCCCTTCCTCACACCTTGCACCCAGGCCCCCACAGCAGCAGACACAACCGCAGACACACAAGCCAGTGGAGCTCTTGCTACATCAGAGACACTGTAGCAGCAGAAAAGAGCCAAGCCAGCAGGCTAATTTGATGCCCACCATCACCAGAGCTTGATGAGAGGGTGTTTCCAAAGTGCTCTGATCACTAAATGATATTTAGGTGGCCAGTGGCAAATGGTGCAGCTTTCCTTCAAAATTTAAGATTGAAGCTGAGCCATGGATACTCCCATGACCTCTCCCTGCTGCTCCAGTAATGCTCAAATAGAAAGCAGTGGTCAGATTTCACCGTTTCCTCCTGAGCAGTGGTGGATTTGAGCAAAACTGATCAGGTGGAGGCAGTAGCTGATTGCTTTTCTACAGTACCCACCACAACCAGTTTATCCATTTGCTGTAAACAACCTTCAGTTGCTCTTTCAGACACTGTGCTGTTGTAATGCTAACACGAGACCCCAAAGGCCAAGTCTATTACACAAACAAAAAGCAACGAGGGGTGACGGGGATAAAGTTTCTTCCTTCCCCAGAAGTCAGGAACAGCAGTATCGCAGAGCTGGCAAGCAACTGAACTCGTCAGAGTTCACTGAAGCTCTGACATTTGCTCCTTTCTCCAGCTCATATCAAGAATGGATGTAATCTCCCCCGGCTTTCAAGATGCCAAGTCACCACCTGGAACTAGCAACACATTTGAGGTGCTCCACAACCACTGCAGAACACAGCAGGCCACAGCATCTCATGGTGGGGAAAAGCTCCAAGTGAGCAACTGAGAACAAAGGGCTTTTGGGGGGCTTTTTTGGTCTTTCTCCAAGGCCTGCTCTGCAGAACGCGGAGTCAAGTGAAGGATCTGGCTTCCCCCAAGTATAGAATGGAAAACATGAAATCCAAACAGGTAGAGAAACTGCTCTGGAGTGCTGTAACTACAACTCCATGCCGGTCTTGGGGCACTTCCCCACCATCTGCTCGCTGTGTTGAGATGCTGGGGAAGTGCTAAGAACTCTGCTGGCCACCCTGTTAAGTTGCCTTTCAAACAACATCACATGAACCTCCAGATCATGACCCAAAAACGTAACAAGCCGTGCCCTTAGCCTGGAAGCAGCCTCCAACACCCACTGATTTGCATGGCCATAGGGACAGAGCAAATAGTAGGGGGAAGTTGCCACCCACACCTCTGGAGGACACGTCCTGCAAGCTAATGTTTCAAAACTGAACCCCAGGGATTGCCCCCCACCACCGGGTCTGGTCCATGGGAACCTCCTTTCCTGCCCAGGAGGTGTCAGTGTTTGCTAGAGTACAATGTTTCTTCTTCAGTGTCTGTTTCGTCCTGAAATTCGTGGCTCAGGAGGGACTTCTTGGAACCAGTGGACATCATGCGGATTTCGTCCTCATAATCATCGTGGTGTTGCCGGAGGCGGTGGAAGCCATCCTTGTGTCTGTTGGACTTAATTGAGCAGACACACCAAATGATACAGGCGGTGAGGACCAGAGCAGACATACTTGCACCTGCCAGAGAGAAGGCATTAAAGTTAATGCCACGTTCCCCACCCTAGAGGTCCCTAGGCTTGCCACACTCCGTCTTCCCTTCTACAGTCACCACCACTTTCCTCACTTCACTGTGACCCTTCTCCTCCCTCCTAGACCACAGAAGACATGCCATGCAAGACAGCTGCTCCCAGAGCAGAACTGCACTAGCTTTACTTTCTGTGCTCACAATCTAGGATAGCATCAGTGAGCTCCCCTGCAGACCACTGGGTATAAACTCTAGCCTCCGCAGCAGCTGCCACCTCAACATCCAAAAAAAAAAAAATTATCTTAATGTTTACCTGGTACCAAAGCACTCCAAACCTGGGGAAGAAGCAAGATATAGCTCCCAGCTCTACACATAAACAGGCTCTCCCCATTCCAGGTATCTCAAAGTCCATTCCAGACCCTTCAGAACCCTGCAACACACTCCACCTCCTCCATCCCTCCCATCTTCTAGCCCAGCATCACCAGATCAAAGGGTTGCTGGACCAGTTTGCAAGGACAAGCATGCATTCAGAAGGGAAAGCAGGAGATGGCTTAAGTCTGCAGGCTTCCAGTTCAGTGAAGGGTCATTGTCAGCATGAACTGGTAGAAAAAGCAAAGCTCAAAGCTTTGATCAGAGGTGTCACTTTACCTGCAACAGTTACAACCAGCTCCCTTGGCAGACCAAATATCCTGTTTTCGGTGTCAAATACAATAAACACAGAGCTGGGTGCATCATGACGTACAAAGACCTGCAGAAAGACACGAGAGCTCAGACTGTCTCAAAGCTTGCACCTCTCTTAGGTGTCCAGACAAAAGAGATACTTGGCATCCACCTGGTCCTGACCTGGCCAGCAAAGACAAGTGCAATGAAAAGGAAAGCTGCTGCCCAAAACAACCCTGCTGTGCTGGGAAATTCTTCTCCATCCTATACCAAGGCAGAAAACAGCTACCCTGGGTGCACAACCAGCGGCTAAACACAGCCAGTTCTGCAGAGCCCAAACAGGGATGCCTTTATATGACAGGGAGTGGGGGAAACATCCCCAGTACAGGCATTCATGTACCTTGACATGTTTCTGCTGGTACCCGTCGGCCATCGCGTTGATGTTATGCAAACCTGGAGCTAAAAGCACATGGAAATAGCCGCCTTCTTTAGTATAGAGCCTCAAACCTTCATTAAGAACGATGGTAGCTTTAGAAATTGGCTTGCCACTCTTGTCTTGGACAAACCCATGGACTCCCTTATGAACCTAAAATAAAGCATTTGAAACACACCACGTTCAGATCGGAGCATATGGCACATTTGTAACTGAAGTAGAATCTAATCTTCCCCTCAAGATGCAGCCCATTCTCCATCCCTGACACCCTAATAAGCAGAAGCACACAATACTGCAAGGACTGCTCAGCCCACAGGGAGGCAACGCAGCACAGATGTTTAACTCTCATAGCAACACATTTCCTGGTCACTTGCTGCCTCTGTTCAATCTATTCCTCACACAGCCTAAATTATGACTGTCTGTAATTACACAGCATCAACATAAACACAAAGACTCTCCATACTGTTTTCTTCCTCCCCACCTCCCCCCCCGGGCCCACCACCTTCATTCCTTGCCAGAATTTCCTCCCACAGACTGCGGCTCACCTCCACGAGCATGCTAAGGAGAGATTTCCTGTGGTCTGTCCACAGGCCAGGAAGCTGTCCCGCGCTCGGGAAGTAACAGCAGCCTGTATAAACAGTGATCTCAGGACAATGACCAAACATAACGCTGAAATCCTGCAAAAACCAAAACGACAGTTACAACAAGAGGCGGCATTTAAAAAGCTTTGCAAAGTGCAGCTGGTGGCAGGGAAGTTTTGCGCAGACATCAGAACAAATACGTTTTTTAATGCTTGTTTAGCAGAGATGGAAAGCCTTGTGCCATGATAGAGTACCTTCATACTTCCCAAGTGACTGTGCCATTCAGAGCCACGGATCACACCGCCAGGAATATTCTCATCTGCAAGAGCGAGAACACAGCTCTCAGACAGATCTGCTCCTAGCAGAGTCCAGCACAAGCTGACAGGGGGTTAAAAGATTCAGCCAAACATACCTGACTTATTTGGACAGCCTGGCTGGCCCAAATGCATCAGTGGATGGTTGTTTGCATACAAAGATGCCAAATGCTTCAGTGTTTCTTTGTTCTCCACTACAAAGAGAAAAGTGAGACTTTGAGAGTGCAACTCCTATTCACTGGAGGGCAGATTCCCACTCTGACCCTGTGATCCTGTATTAAATAGCGACACATTGTTTCAGGGCCATTCCAGATTTCCTCTAACACTGAGGGATGGTATCAAAAGCAGACTTTATACCAGCTTTGGCAAAAGAAAGATTGAAGTACTGTTGTAGGAACAGAAGTGGTAAATATTCTGATCCCTAGCTGAATCCTGTGAGGTTTTATAGCTTTACTTAGACTGTCAACTCCACAGTCCAAGAGCTGAAGACAGAAGGATGCTACAGACCACCACCAGCGCAAAAAGCTCTTCCACCATGCAGTCACATGAACTTCTGTGGAGACAGCCCAAGGGTAACTGTGCAGGCAAGGCTCTGGAGGAGTTAGTCATACCTGTCTGCCCTGGCTTATCATACGGGTAAGTGACCAGCAGAGATCCTCCATCCAGCGCAACAGAGAGACTGAAATCCCGCTTCAGTATCAAGTTCTCTACAATGGCTCTGGTCTCAGGCTCTCGTGTCCCTGAGTACCGAGAGTAATTGCCTGTAAATCAGAACAACAAATAGAAAAGGGAATTGACAACGGTTTCCTCTGCTGTTTGAGAGGCCAACAGTACATTTGTTTATGTCTGAAATTGTCTGCTGCATGTATTAGAAGTTATTTGTTAGACCTGAGCAGATGCACCTGACAGATAAAGCAAAGCATCTAGTTCACTCTACCCATGGAGGGGGAATTAATCTGCAAAGTTAAACAAACGTGACATGTCACTATTTCCTTTTGTGACACAGTAGGTATTTCATGTGTTTGCTCTCCTCAACATCACCAAACTGACATTTTCTTAAGGAAGCATTTGGGATGATCCCAGCCAAAGCCAGTCAGAGAGAACACTTCGTCACCAGGAAGGGTGGGCACAGCACTGGTAACAGTGCTAGGGATACAGCAGGCAGTTACACAGAAACCAGAAAAGCAGGGAAAAAAAAGGAGACTGCTTCTGGGGAGCATGAACAAAGAGCATTTTTGAGAAATTGGGGGTTGAAAGAAATGAATTAACAGGAAAAAATACACTAGGTGTTGTCAAACCTCGGGACTATTCCTAAAGAACTTTGCTTAGTCTTTTCCTTGCAAACAAGAGACTGCAAATTACCATCTCTAAGGGGGATCCAAGCTTTGAAAGCTTCCCAGTGTGCTGCCTGAGCTCCAGGACAGGAGTGCTGCTCTTTTTACAGGTAGACCTTGTAACCAAATGACTACACCCAACCCCAGAGCAGCTAACAGAAGACTTCTACAGCAGCCTGCATTTCTACAGGGACACTACACACCACTTGGCTTTAATTTGCTTTACTTGTGAAATCTGTGTCCAGGTCTCTGCCGTGAGCATTAGTCTGGCCTATCTTCGATGTGCAGCCTCTCTCCTGCGCTATCTCACGTCCATCTGGATTCAGGGAAGGCACAATCACAATCCGTGTTCGGTCAATCAGCTGAGCAAAAGGAGGAGAAACAGTACATAAAGTGCAATTAGTAGGGTTCATTCTCTGTACATCTCATTTGCCTGGACTTCACCCTAGGAACTGCCGTCAGAGGTTCCCACTCGCCCCGTGGCCCTCAGCACCTTCCATTATGTACAGGATCACTGCAAGCCACAAGTCAGTGTTAACAAGACAAGTCTCTCCCAGTCAGCGCCGTCTTCTCTCTCAGGATACAGCTGGAAAGCTTCAAGATGGTCCCTTGCATTGGCTCCTCACCTTTGTCACAGCAGCATTCTTCTTGTAGCTCATGCAAAGAAATTCTGCCAGTGCCAGCAGCAGCTCTGTACCAACGGGAGCGTTTCCATGAATACCAGCAACAAAGCGGATCTTTGGCTCCTCAGGCTCAGACTGGTTGGGCTTGTTGGAGATTTCAAGGGACCAGATCTGACGGAACTCGACACTCTGACCCAAACTGCCAAGAGATGAGAAACCAGAGTGTCAGCTCAGGAACAGAGCTGCGGCCCTAGCCTGGCCTTATGGAGAAATCCCAGTGTGGAAAGGAACTGCTGCCAACCTCCATGAGGAGGCTGCAAAGGCAAGTGACAAATAAAACAATCACATCACATGAGCAGATTTGCAGCAGCACTGAACACAAATCACTATGAACACCAGTCTGAACACAAGTAGCTGTGTAAGAATGTATCCAGGTGCAGGTGTTGGTTTTTTTGGGTTTTTTTCCCCCCTTCAGAGCAGCATACATCTGGACATCAAACTAATTTATGATGCAGAAGTTGTTGCTACAGTCATGCCATTAAGTCAGCCAAGTGAATGCAAGCAAAGCAGGGAACACAATCGGGGCTGATGCAACTGGAAGGACAATAGAGGCTACAGATCAGAAAAGTGGCCTTGGCACCAGTGGGGACAGCACATGAGCATGTTGTGCCTGGTAACAACAAGCAAATGAGGTCCTGGGACAAAGAGGTTTGTGCTTTCTAAAGCTGACAGAGGGTAAGCGCTACAGGTCACAAAGAAAAGCAGAGGACTGCAGCAGCTGGTCTCCTGCAGGAGGGCAGGGACCTTGGCTCAGGGCAAGCCAACTCAAACACGTCATGCACCACTGAATTAAATCTGAAGGCAGACAATCTGAAAAGGCTGTCTGAGATTTGTGAGTCAAATTTTGATTATTTTTGCTGGGGACTCTTTCACATGGTGGATGTCAGAAAGGATTTGGAGAACGGAGGAAACAGAATGCATGAAACAGAGATATTTGCAGAAGCCTGGGATATCAATGCTGGGAATACCACCAGTCCCAGGCACCCCTGGGGAACTGACAGCACCCCAGGTTTAATTCAATAAAATGATGTCTCATGAAAAAAGCACATGGATGCATCTGCGAGTGCCCACAGCCACCATGCCCTTCCCCATGTGGCTCCTTTGAACCCAGGGACCACAGGGAAGGGGAGGGACGAGCTCCCCATCTTTGCACTGCATTCATGGCTCATCATTTCACTACTTCCCTACCACAGGCTGCTACTCAGGGGGAAGCTGAGCACTGCTGCTTTGAGTTTTGACCTGGTGAGATTTATGATGTGTGGGAAGTTCAGATAGAGGCCTCGGAGGAACTCAGAGAGGTCCTTGTAAGGACGGTATCGGTAAGGAGAGACATCCCTTGATGAAGTAAGCAGGAGGCGCTCCAGGCCATTCTCAGCAGACAGATCTTTGATCAGGGTCTCAAACTCCTTCTCGTTGGGGTCACTGGTGTCTGGGGTGTTCAAAACCGGAACTTTCCCCTCCTCCACTTTGATGTCTGTCCGGGAAAGAGTGAAGTTGACCTGCACCCCACCTTTGCTGCCAACTTCCACTGTCTTAGTGACTGGATCATACCTGCCCAGGGAAGAGAAGGCACAAAGAAATGTCAGGCATTTGAGACCTCACACAAGCCAACCCCCTTCCTGACTAGGCACTCACATGGGACCGCTACTGCTCCCCTGCCAGAAGTGAGAAGCATACAAAGAGCAAGAACACTTCAAAGGGACATGGGAATGGCAGGAGGACAGGGAGCAGCTCAAGGCCTAACATGGCACTGAGCTGCTTTTGGCTCAGGTGTTGCAGGGTTATGTGGCAGGCTGGCAGGACAACAAGTCAGGCTGCTTTAACACAGGTTTTGGCAGCAGTTGAAGTGATGAAGTCATTTCTGTGGACAGCTGCTTGCAAGAGAATTTCCCCTAAAGATACTAAGTTATCAATTCCTCCTCCACACCACCTCCAAACAAGGCAAGATCTGGATTGCACTTTGACATCAGGATAGCACCACACTGCTACCCCTGCACAGGCCAGAGGGCAGGAGACACAGGCGTGCCTACAATGATGGCGCTGCTCCTGACGGGGAAGTCAGTCATGCAGCTGTTTGCTCCTTGTGCCCCAGCTTGCTCACCCTCGGGCAGATGCTGTGATTTTGTACGTCCCCGGGACCAGGAGGCGCCAGTAGTCTCCATCTTTGTAGGTGGTCACCGGGTGGTCGATGTTGGCCACACTGATGGTGGCGTTGAGAATGCCCCTTCCATCCATAGCATCCAGCACAAACCCCCAGACACCGCGGTGAACCTGTGCACAGACACAGAGCCCTGCTGAGTGCCAGCCCTCACTCTGCCTCCCACATCCCACCAGCTCCCAGCCCAGGAGGTTCAGCATTCCCAGAGGAGCACCATGTTCCAAAACGGTTCAGGTTACACTCGCCAGCAGCCGGTGTGGACAAAGATCACCTGATGAGTAGAATGAGCAATTGTTTGGCTCAGGGTGCCACCACAGCACTCTGCTCCACACCTTTGTTTACGTGCCCCAGGTGCGCAGCGCTACCACCAGCCCTGACTCAGATGGGAACAGCACCTAATGGCCACTCTAGCCTAGGGAAAACCAAGGTAGTGGTAAATAAAAAGCCCACATCTGCATCACCTGGCTCCTATTCCCATACAGATTTTTGTACGTTGAGAAAGAGGGGAGAGGAGGAGTGGAGACACGTTCTGTTGGGGATGATTTCCATGGAAGAGGTACCCTGTCTGGCCAGCAAGCAGCACTCACTTCAGCCTGCAGCTTAGCCTGTTCATCCAGGCATGTCTAATGCAAACCCCGGAGGCAGCTCACACAACTGCTTCAGGTCAAAGTGTCTCACCTGTTTCATGAACTGGAGGAGAGATCGGCGATTCTGCTCCCAGTATTTTGGCAGCTCCTCTGCTTTTGGGTATTTCACACAGCCCAACTCAATGGTCACTTCAAAGCAGTTTGTATGTAAGTAATTCCAGTCTTGCATCCCACCTACAACAAGAATGTAAAAACAGTTTTGACAAAGTCTCCTGAAAGCAACTGTAACACAATTCAAAATAAATAAATAAATAAACACCCAAAAACACCAAACAGCAGAGAAAGATGAAGTACAAACTACAGCACACCTTTTATAGTTGGGGGGGGGGGAGCTTTTACACAGGGCAAGAGATTCAAGCTTCAAAGGGATGCCAGAATAGCAGACAAATAACCATCCTTCTTGTAAATACCTTCCATGCTAATATCGTGCTGTAAAATTTTATGAAACTATTTTGCTAATAGCCAGAAAAGCTACACTGTAAATTCCTTCCCCCAGGAATAACTTTATCCGAGTACATTATTTAAGAGGTTATAAAAGAAACCTGAGTCCCAGTAATCTGGGCTGACCAACACAGAGTTTGCGACTGATCAGACTAAACTCTAAGCTGCACATGCATTAACCTGGAGGCAAAAGTTGTAAGAGATTTAAAGTCTACTTTACCTGGAACGTTGTACCACTGAGCCCCATTAGTGATGCCATGCGGGAAGTACTCCGTGGGGTACATATCCTTACAAGGGCTTCCCTGATACATCTTTGTGTTTTCCTGCAAAACAAGACACAACATGTGAAGCTGAGTCTGTACTCCACAGCCACCGGCACCGTCTAACATTAGTCACACACCTGGGGTTACCAAACACAGAGGTTCATGTAGACGTGTGTTTGCATGGCTGCAGCACAAACTGCACCCCAACCCAGACACCCTTGCTCTCCTCCAGCCCATGTACAGCATTTTCCACCGCCCTTCAGTGCACTGGCCCCCATGCCCACACAGAGCGCTCCTCCTCCTCCTCCAGGGCCCACAGACAGAACATGCTGGACATCCATCCACTCATGGAACCAGAGCGTCCCACAGCACCAAACAGTAACGCCAGGCACCCACCGTACCCACACCCTCCCCTACCAGCTGCTCAGGAGGTTCCCAACAGCATCAGGAGTTAACCCAGCACGATGTGCCCATGTTCCTGTGAAGAGTTTTACCTTGGAGTAGGAAAGCGCCAGCTGCTGAAACACAGCATCGTCTGGAGATTTACTGTATATGGCTATCCCTTGCTCATCATCATCAAAGGGGTAATTAACCACTAGAGAACCTGCAGGGGAAACAAGCTTTGACTCACACTCAGGCTTTCTATATGAGCCCTCAGCCTAATAGGGGAAATTTCTCTTTCGCTCCAGTAAGTGCCAAGTCTCCTGTTTCTCAAGACTTGGCATTAAACAAAGCATTAAAGCTCAGTGGACAGAAGAGACACAAAAAAGCACAGGAAGAGATAAAACCACACCCGGCTGGGAAGGTGAACCCAAGCCATGACACAAAGGTTCGGTTCTTCCATGCAGGAGGGATGAGCACAACCTCATAATAATCGCTTTCACAGAGGAGAACAAGCAAGGGGAGGAGTTTCCTAGAACACGCATGGTGCTCTTGGCCCAACTGCTGTAGTTTTCCAGCCTTCCGGAGTTTACTGCAAGCACTGACAGATGATAACGTCTTTGGCTTTTTGTAGCTTTCCCTAAGCAAGTTGTATTAATGGCACCGCGGAACCCCAGACACCGCCGTGGCTGCAGAGCTGCCAGCCCCCTCCTCCCCACACACAGTACTCCTGCGCTACAAAAGCGAGCAGGCTAGCAGAAAGCACCTGCAAGTTACCCCAGCTACAAGCCAGCAGACAAACTGTCTAGGGAATGAGCTGTAATACAGAGAGTTAATTTAGATCATGCCCAAAAGATAATTAAATTACAGCAAATTTCATAGTTCCACGATGCGACTCACGGCAGGGAGCCCTCAGGATTACAGCTTGTTCCCTTCACTTTATGAATACTGTGAAGCCTGTAACAGCCGCAGCACTATATCACATTCCCAGACCCAGCTGCTGAGCAACCACTGACAAGAAAGTCCATCCCCACCTTGCAGCAGGCAGCAGGTTAGCTACTCCCCACTTCAGAGAAGTGCCTGGGACCCTCCCAGCAGCCTCTTCAGCTCCCTACAAACATGCCTGGGGACATGGTTTTCACTCCCATTTCCAGCTTCTTATCCATCTTCCAGCAGCACAAAAAAGGGTTGATTTACTCTTTGCGTGTGTCCTTTGCAAACGGCCCTCCCCCTGTTGCAGGAACCCAGCTGCTGCTGCTTCCCAGCGAGGACGGGGCAGAGAGCTCTCTGCGAGAGCTGCTCGGTTCACACCTACAACACCGTGGAGATACCCCTGCCAGCGCCCATCCCCCGAACCTCAGTGCAGAGGAAGGAGCTCGGCTGGGCTGCCATACCTCCGTGCAGGTTTGCTGAGAGCACAAACGGGTAAGTCTTCAACCAGGTCATGACAGCAAGAGTTTCTGGCTGCGGTGGGTCTGCCACATGGAAGAACTGATCTGGAAAGTTCCGGTTCAGGTCGTAGTTGTTGCTGTTGTTTCTGCCAATGGTACCTCCTCTGTCTCCTGAAAATTAAACACAAGCTCAAGCTTGCACACTATGCAAGTTTCCACTGAAGTGAGGGGATTTACTAAGCACCCTCTTACTACAGAGCTTACAACTATCCATCAAGGGAGGACAGCAGAGAGCACAGCAGCGCGGGGGTTTCCTACACCCCAGGGCGAGGGGACAGCCACACTCCCCTTCAGCGGGAGGTCTGCTCTGCACAGGGGCGTCCCGGGGGTCCCGGAGCCCTTCCAGTGGGTGTTCGCACAGGCTCCCCAGGCCAGTCAGACCACAGCAAGCAGAAAGGCAGCGAACTATGAACAATCCAAGCAGCCGGATGTCAGGACCACAGAAACCTCAGAGCTCACCTTCCCAAACCAGACGGACAAGTTCTTTGTTAAATTCAAGCAGAGCTCTGCTCCCAGAAAATCATTCTGGACAGACTTTGTTCTGCCAGTCTGCAAGAACCACGCAGTTTTAAGGACTTCCCCAACGGAAGTTTTTGCCAATTTCAACATCACGATAAAAGTCTGTATTATCCTTGGACAAGTGCTCTGCAGACAGCCTGGCTCCCACATCACATGTTACTAAGAGCATGGACCAAAGCACAGCAAGCATGAGCTGTGTCAAAGGAATGCCTTTTTTTAAAAATAAGCCTTGGGATAGCCACAAACCATAAGGGGACCCAAAGAGGGGCAGCATACAGCACTGCTGAAGTGTAAGAGCTCTCTCCAACACCTTCAAGCATCAGTCAGCCACGCACATTCTGCAGTGCGAGGTCCTCCCACTCATCCCACAGCACACGCCGAGTCCCTTCTCAGCTGACCTGTGCAGAAGGCACCTCTGCTGCAGCAAGGTTTCCAGATTTCTCACAGGTACCACGAACCCAAAGGCTCGTTCTCAGAGCTAAAACCCCATAGATATTTCAGCAGAATCAGCAATACCTTCCTGGGACTTCTCATAGCCATCAGGGTTCATAGATGGCATGATGTGAATCCGTGTGCTCTGGACCAAATCAGTCACTTCAGGATCTATGCCAAAGTTCTTGCAGAGGTACTCAATGAGGTTCAGCAAAAGCTCTCGCCCCACAACTTCATTCCCATGCATGTTACCGATGTACTTGAACTCTGGCTCCCCTGCAGACACATGGCCACACCAAACAGACAATTATAATCATGACATTAAAGCTTGGAGACATCCCGCCACCCTGAGCATTGCTCTCACCAGCCTTTCTGCAGGGCCGGAGGACATTTGCCTAAAATTTACCCTTCTGCTCCCACAACACCAAAAAGGACAAACATTGTTTCAGGGAAACCCCTTGGTCCTTCTGTCCCCAGAGCTCCATGACCAGTGTAGATGTCCCCAGCCACACGCTAGTGCCACTCACTGCACCTGGTTGCTTTAGAAAGTTGCTTCAAGGGGCAGCTCAGCCTTTCTTCAGACATGTGCCAGGTCTACACTCCTTTCTGCTCTGCTCACAGTTTCCCAACACAAAGGGTCCGCCACTTACTTGCGTTTGTGCCTCACTGAAAAGGATTTTCCATTTACCTGGTTCATGGGTGCCAGGGTTGTCCGAGATCTCCATTACGTAGAGCTCCCGCAGCTCCACTGACTTGCCCACAGAGTAGAGTCGGGTTATGTTGGGGTACTCATTGGCGTGCCGCCGCAGGAAGATCTCCATGTCTGAGAAGTGATGGTGGCGAAAGTCCACAGGTTGGATGGGTTGATGGAGAGAGGTTGGGCTTGGGGCCTCTGCCTGCGCAGGGGTGGGGGTGACGGTAGGGCCGGGAGCAGGCGTCGCTGTGAACTGTGTGATGTTAAGAGCTGGTGGCATTACAGTTGGCTGCAAGGAGAAATCAATCTCTGTCGCAGCTCCCTCCTTCACTTCAATGTTCTCTCTGGTCACTGGCATGTAACTGGAAAAAAAACCCAGCTCATTTCAGCACAGAGGCTCTGCAGAACAGAGCCCTGCAGCCTTCCCACCACTGCAGCCTACTCCTCCCAGCCTGAACTCACTGTGATGTTAATGATTACGTGAGAAATTCACCTGCAAACAAGCTCACAGGATTCATCCCACCAGCCTCAACTATGTGGTGGTCCTTGCTGTGCCACAGCAGCTCCTGTTTATGGGCTCACCGGGGAAGAAGCCCCAGGCAAACCACAGGGCTAAGCCTTGGGGCAAGCTACATGTTCACACCCAGACCCAAGACAACACCAACTCTTACTGGGATGATCCTACTCTGCTTTCTCCCTCTGCCCAGAAAGTAAGACACAAGTTGCTACAAGCAATTAAAAGTGACAGAAATGCTGTGCATCCAACAGCACCACACTGCAGTGGGGCATGGGGTGAACAAACACAGCTGCAGCTCTAAGCTGGAGTTCTTTACTGCTGCAGCTTCCAGCCAAGCCCCTTAAATACACAAGATGCTTTGGGGGCAGAAGTCAAGTGAAGGAACATGAGCAGCTGGCAGTGTAGAGGCAGACTGCCACAGAGACATTACCCCATTACAACCGCGGTCACATTGTAGGTCCCAGGCACAAGCAGTCGGTGGTAATCGCCAAATTTGCCCGCCGTGATGTTATGGGCAATACCGGCAACAACAATGGTCGCGTTCTCCAGGCCAGCTCTGGTGACTGCATCCCTGACAAAGCCTTTCACACCGATGTGGACCTGAGGAAAACAATACAAGAGCCTGGCTGAAGACAGGCAACACCAGGGGAAGCGCATCCTCAGCCAGCAGTACTTGCCGGCCCTTCCCTAGACACAGCAGAGCAGGCCTGGGATTCAGACCGTGCTTAGCCAGACGGCAAGGATGGGAATTCCAGCACATACTGGGAAGGCAGCAAGATCTAAGAATTGATTCCCCCTAACAAATCCTCTAATTCATTGACATGGGCACACGACAATTCCAAGATGGCAAGGTTACAAGGCATACTGAGGGACAAAATGCAACTGCCTCCTTTTCCAGCCTAAAATATCACATGCTCAACTCATAGATGGGCATCTGGAGAGATCCTGGCAGAGGACTCTACAAGCCAAGGTCTCAGCAATGTTGGTGCTTCTGAACATCACTGGATATTCATGGCACTGAGGCCATACAGGTACTCTGCATTACATAACAAGAACCGCACTGATCGACCTCTCTAAAACTGCACCCCACGAGGCCCCTCTCTGCTATCGTGGAGGATGTGGGAACAGTGGCAATACCACAGAGAGACACAGCAGCTTTGTAACCACCAACCTCTGCACAGCAACTGCAGCGCCATGTTACCACATGCAGCAAACAAAACCACAGGAGCAACCAAGCACAGTGCGCTCAGCCCACCGTGGACACACAGGTTTCACAGCTGCTGTCCCTGTGCCCCAGCCCAGCCCACACTACCTTCTCAATGAAAGCAAGGAGAGAGTCCCGGTTGTTTTCCCACTCCTGCTGAAGCTCGGAGGTCGGCGGATATTTGCAGCAGGACAGCTCCAATGTGATCTCAAAGCAGTTGGCCCACACATAGTTGTAATCCTGCATCCCACCTGAGAAAACAAGGCAGAGACATGTCCCAGGAGCAATGCACAGACATCCTGCCATGGGATACACATTTTGCCTTGTCCTTCAGCCCCCCCCGCCGGCATCTCATCACGATGCTGCCCTAGTTCCAGAGTGAATGAGCCAAGGAGAAAAGTCAAAGCAGATCACCGTGACAGCCTGTACTGGGGAAGACTGAGCCGTCTCTCCCAGTAACCAGCACGCCGGGCCATTCACATCAGCCACAGACAGTTTGAAGATGACAGTCCCTTTGGTCTCACCGCTCAATCAGCTCTTGGAAATTCATACAGGTTCATTTTACTGCAAAGACATCTTCCAGACATTACAAATCCAATACGCCAAGGCAGGCATACCGCAGTTGGTGTATGACTGCTGCCGAGTCCCTCGCTGTGCATTCCAAGCTACCTTTGGATCTGGGGGGTCTTCCTGCAAGAGATGTTGCTGCACCCAAAGTGAGCTGCAGGTCTCTGATACAAAGGAGCACACCAGACCATCAACCCAGGAGGCGGCAGATCAAATCGGCATGCCGAAGTCCGTTTCAATGACCACACAGCTGTTCTCCCAAAAACCTCTTAGCAAAACTCTAGATGAGATGATAGCAAAATTTCTCCTTCTCTGCCTCCTCAGCTGCTCTTTTCCTCCAATTCCTTATCTGAAGGTCTCCATTTATTTGATATTTAGAGCAGCCCTAGCACAAACCCTGATAAGGTCTGACACAGTGACAGCACGCAGTGAACTGCAGCAAGTCACCTTCAGAAAACTCTCCTCTTGACTTGGGAGGGCAGTGATGCCTCCCGCACTGCCAACAACTCCTGCGACCCCGCAGCAGCCAGGTCCCACAAAAGGAGACCAGGACGCAGACTTGTCCACCTAAGAAACTCCAACTGGGAAACTTCTTTTCCCTGAGACCTGCAGCCAAGTATCCAGCCTCCTCCCACATCTCCTCCTTAAGGCAGCAGTCTCAATCAGTTGAAGGATGTTGCAGCACCTAGGGACAGCATGCTAGCTTAGCGTTAAACCAGCCAAATCTCCGTGAGCACCAGAAAGCAGGAATGCAGAGCTGTTTCCCAGCATTAAGCTTATCTTGCTACTCTTGCCCTTCAGAGAAGCCACAGGCACTGCTACGAATCAAAAGGGTCACCTTGTTCCAGCAAATGTCCTGATCCCGTTTGCTGAAGTTCACGTTCAACCCTCAGCAAGCAAACCTGTTTCTCAAACAAGAATGAATCCTGTACCATTACATCCTGTACCTGTACCAATCCTCCATCCTGTAGGACTGGAGGTCTACAGATATCAATACTCATGATCTGAAGCTCGGACCTCAGCATGCTGCTTGAAAACTGCAAATGTTCAGCCCTCTAAACATACACGGGAGCTTTCAATAGTAAAAAGGACATTCCAAAGCCACCACAAGTCTGCAAAACAGGTTTCAGAGTCACCCTGCCAAATCCCGTCACATGACTGTAGCCAGATGTCATGGCCACATGAGAGGATCGTTACCACCACCACCAAATCCAGCAGTTGTGTCAGTATGGAAAACATGCCACACTAAGTTTTAAGTGCACACTGTCGATATCCTGTGGGTTACACAGCCTCCCTCAGTTACAATCCAGGCCTTGGCCACCACTTCCTAGACGGCTCCATCCCAACCCACACAGCAGTGCCTGCGACCACTCAGCCCAGAGACCTCTGCACACCGACCAAACAACTCCCACCGGCACCAGCTGGACACGGGGGCCCAGGCAATGGGTCTCTTCTGCATGAGTTGAGGAAGCCAAAGTGGCTCTCAGAAGCCCACCTGTGACGGAACAGCTACACATTTGCTCCACAGGAGGCAGATGGAAACTTCAGGAGGAAGGAAAGCAGGACACAGCCTATGGCACGTGTCACGGCACCAGCCTGCGTGACCCCAGCAGGCAAGCCTGTAAGGAATACATACTTTGTACTGTCATCCTTTGCTTTGCCCACCAAAGTGCTACATTAGTGCTATGCTAATAAACCTCACTTGCTTTATCCGAGCAGTTTCCTAATCATTCACAAGCTCCTTTGCAAGCAAGGGACCCTCTGAGGTGCTGGCCAATTAACCAGCCAGAAAGAATCAATACGACGACGCAAATGCACTACCTGGCATTTGCAGAGGCTGTGTTAACGCACAGGCAGGAAAAGCTAACAGCAGCACTTTACCAAGCAGAGAAGACTTATAATAACCATGATGGCTGTAAGCATTCACTGTCCCAGAAGGTCAGGGACCGCTGCTCTGAATTCAATAGCCCCACTGCACTTGGGTAAAGCAGGGATGGGCCGACAGCATAAGGTAGGATTTAGAAGAACAAGACCCCTGGGAAGATGTGCAGGATGGTACCACAACAAAGATGTCCCAGTTCCTCTCATTTCTTCTGGGAGCCTGCTGCTAAGAGAACACAAAGCTTTTACTGTAACAAATCAAATGTCACTTGCAGCCAGGAGAGCATTGCAGCTTGTGCACGGGCTGAAATCAAACCAGGAAAGCGACTTCTCTGTCCAGCAAAAGCGGCCAAAAAGTGTTTGAAGATTTTAAAACTCTCCAACTCAGCTCAAGACATTAGAGGAACAAGGCCTGCAAATCTGATACATACCCAGTTCTATTCAGCTCCTGTTACCAGGCTTAGAAAAGTAACCCACAGCGGGCTGCTCTCTCGCCAGTAAACACCACGCAGAGTGAAACAATTTGCCAGCCTATAACCATCTGTTCATAGCAGGACGCTAATGCATTTGAAAACATCCATACGTAAACCAGAGCCATTATGAAGCATATTTAGTGCTTCATCTGCCATTCAAGCAAATTTAGGACAGATGCTCACCCATAATAGAGCAGCAACGGACTAAATTAGAGCTTGCTACATCAATTTCAGTAAAACTGTCTCTTTGAGAAAGTAGTCCACTGCATGCTTGAGAATTTGGATTGTATCCGTTGCACATATTTGGCCTTCACACAGCCCCGCTGCAGAGCAGGACAGTTATTTTTGCAGCATATGGAATCACGTATTTTTCCATATACCATCTGCACAGCATCTCCTGGATACACAGAAGATCCGGAGGTGTAGAGAGAGACCTGTACAGAGCCCACCATCAGCAGAGCACTACATTCAAGCCACAGAGTGGAAAAAGCATGCCCAAGGCAGAGGGCTGTCAGACTACAGTGCTTCTACTCTACCTACCTGTTTAAGTAATATCTGAGATAAATGCCGGAATAAATCAAGCATTTTTTAATCATAGGGTGTCTTTTAGCCCACACTGCATAAAGCTGGAGCCTCCCAATCAGGCATCATACTACCAGTGAGGAGAGCAAAGCAAAACTGAGCTGCTTACAATTGCAGCAAGTCAGTCCCTGGCTGGCCGTAGGTCACAAAAATGCTCAGAACAAACCTCTCTCCTGCTCTGTCCCACTCCTTGAGCATCAGGACTGCACTTCAGGCAAGGATTCCAGACCTCTTGCGGCACAAGTGCTGCAGAGTTCACGCTGACAAGCGTGCCTCTGCTCCCTGCCAAGCTCAAACCAGGCAGGCGAGCAGCAGAATGCAGCTTTCCAGAGTCAAGCCTTGGGATCCAGATACCATAAATACAACACGTGCCAGGAGAAGCTTTCCAGGCCAGCCAGGAAGGACTCTATTTTCAAACTGCACTATGCAGAAACCTCTCTAATTCCAGCTCTTGCTGCAGCAGACATTAGGAGATAAGAGCCTGCAGGTAAGTTAAAGCAGAGAAACAGTTGTGTCTGCTCTGCAGAGAGAGCAGATGGCACAAAGCAAGCTAGAGACATGATTAAATATGTGGCACAAGTCACTCCATGGACAGAACTGCTTGTCTTGTAGCACGAGATTGGGTGAGCACCAAACAGGCAGGGGAATGTTTTGGTCCATTAGTCTGCAATCATTAGAACTCAGAGGAGGTGAGGTTTGAGCCTTCAACTCCAGCAGCTGCATTACACAGCCCCGAGCAGCACAGCCCCGGGCTCTCTCCAAGAGGAGGGCATTCTTCCCGAGAGCTGAGCACCGCCCTGCAGTTCACGTTAGATGTGAGAAGAGGCATCACAGACCCCCGAACCGCCAGGCCAATGCTTTTCTTGAGAAGAAAGCAAAAAATTGCAATAAGAATTTTATGAAAACACTTACAAACACATAAGGGCAACTAATTTGTGTTTATCTCAGGAAAACATGGCTGAAAACTTCTACCAGAGCTCACACTGTGCAACTCCTGCCATGCCCAGGAAACAGAGGCCACCAGAGCGATGCCACAAGCACCCACTGTTCTCAGCGCTCAGCTGCTCCGTGTTTGATGCCACTAGAAGCTGTTCAGAAGCTCAGTGTGGCTAGTAACCACAGTCAAAACAACCCAGTAAGCACACACATAACCTAAATCCACTTTTCAACCTGAGAAGTGCCTTCTGGTCGATACCAGAAAGGCCTCAAACGCTTGGGCATCAGAGAGTCAAACTAGCAAGGAAAATCGCTTTTAGTAGGGGACTGCAAATAACAACAAGACCTTCCAAGGCTGCCCACAAAGCATCCTACTGAACGTTACACTCAATTCAGTTTCTCAGCTGGGCTCTTTACAAAATAAAGGCAAGCATATCCATCCCACAGATAAGAAGGCTTAAGCGGTTTCTTAACAGCTTTCCAAGCATCACCTGGACCATATACTAGCTCAGACTTGCATGGATTTTCCTAATCTGGACCAGCCACTTGGTAGTTAAAACCCCCAACGGTTAAAAAGGAAGGAATAGCTAGAGCGTGTAGGACAGAGATAGCCTCTAAAAACCGTCCCAGTCACAGACGTGCTTATCTATAGCAGCTGGAATGCAGAAGCCAAATTCAGCTGTCTGGCGGCGAGCCATCTTTCTCTGTGCACACTTGACCTTAACAATTACTCCAACGGTTTGTACTTGCCATCTCAGTTTGACACACGTAAGAGGTTGTTTGCAAACTCTAATGAAAGTTAATGGGGTCTGGCACCAACATAAACCTGAACTGGTAACTCTGGGACAATGAATCCTGTGGCAGTTTGCTTTCCAGCATGTTTGATTTCACATGATAAAATGTGGCAGGAAAATTTCCACCTGTTGAGACATTATGTTCTCATTTATTTGCTTTTCCTGGCTTAGGTTCACGTGGAGCCTACAGTCTCTCCTGGCACAACCTGACCCGCATGCCCTGCACCGTTCACAGAACCGTGTGCTCTGGTTGTCTCCAGAGCTCAGCCTGGCCCAGGGAGCTCCCACGGGGTACCGGGATTTCCCCAGCCTCATTTTACTGCACATTTAAATTCTGCAATCACTGGGAAAGGCCTCCTGGTCGGAGTACAAGCCTCAGCAGTCCCTGGCATAGAGCTGAGCGAGTCAGATGACTTAATACAGCCACCGTGGTAGTTTTGCCACTTCTGTCACACTGCGTACAACTAACTCCCCTTTGCCTGCTCTTCATCCACTACTAAAAATAAATGTTAAAACCTAAAACCCCAAAGGGAGACAGTAAATTCACACAACATCAAATTACATGTGTCCTGGCCTCTGCAGCATCGCTCAGCTCACCCACGTCCCCGTCCTGTCCCCCCCCCGCCGGATCTCCGCTCTCATGGGTTACGCTTTACGCAGGCTGCTCGGGCAGTGCTCCAAGGGCTGCCATCACCCTCCACGGGCGCACCTGCAACAGCAGCCAGGCGTGAGTTACTGCTTAGGGGAGAGATCACCCAGGTGCCCAGCGGCTCCTGTCTGCTCAGCAATGCTCCATCCTACGAGTTAGCATCATCCTACGAGTTAGCATTGTCGCACCCTCCCTACAACCTCTGCCCGTGAACTGCCTACAGCCATCAGCACTGAGCCCGAGATGGTGGCCTGGCAGAGCGAAAGGGCTTATTTCTGCAAAGGCTGGATGCTATTGGGTGTAATATAAATCACAGCAGTGACAGCACAGAGCAAAGTGGTCTCCAGTTCACACCTCACCATCTCCTGTGAAAGGGAAGCAGGGGAACCTCTGCTCTGCTCACTGGCAAGGCAAAGGCAGCCTGAAAGGCTGGGGCACCAGTGCCACAGCACAAGCCAGGCTTCTTGCACCCCAGCGGGAGGATGAAGAAGTTAACCCCACAGTGAAAAATCCTGCTTGCTGGGGGCAGGGGACACATGCCTCAAGCTCTGGAACCACCCTCCCTTCAGAGCACACCCACCTCACCTCATTACAAGGGCAGAAGAAACCTTAGAGCAGCAGCTAACAAACCTCCTGACTGAGATGTTTGCCGATAAAGACCGTCACCAGAACAAGGCAGCGCAGATCATCCAGGATATCCTGTTCCCTCATAAACAAATTCACCAGATTACACAAACCTTCCTCCTGCTGGACGTTTCACAGCAGCAGAGCAAACCCTGAGCCAGCAAACACCAGGGCCGGTGTGCTCAACAGGGTGGAGGGAAGGAGACAGCTGCTAGACAAAGAAATAAAACTGCATCTTATCTGAGCCAAACATCTTATTTGACCAGGGAAATCCTAGGCAATGATTCAGCCACCACTGACATCAAGACTTCCTCTTCCAGCACAGAGGGGATACATTCAGGTCCAATAACAGATCCCCCTTCCTCCCTCCCAGGAGAGGCGGATGCAAGGTTAACACAGGACTCTGCTCTGAAGCCCGTATTTTGGAAAGACGGCATCTTACCAGAATTTGCTGAGCTGTAAGCTCTGAAGGATAAACAACATTTGATGTCACTGCACGCTCAGCACTCCTGCCATCACCCCTCTGCCCTAGCACGAGGGAAAGCCCAGCAGTCTGGGCACAAAGCAATGCAACTTCTTTGGATCATTTATGCAAGGGTTTTTTTGTGTCCTCACCGCAGAAGCTTCTGCATCATCTGGCGAGGCCATGATTGTACAACATCCGCTGAGGGGGCACGGCCATGGCAGAAGTTTTTCTAATGACACGGCCAAGATTTCTCTTCCCACCAGCCCATGGAGCCTTTTCCATGAGAGCATCTCATCCCATAAATTATTGTTTAAATCCCATCTTCAGCAAAACTGACACACAGAGAGCAGCCCACTGCGTGGCTGAGCCAGGCCAGCCACCTCCACGCAAGCAGAGTGGCAGCACCAGGGGGTAAATGACTTATACTCAGATCAGTGCAGCTGCCTAACGGAGAGATCAGGAGCTCACCTAGAAGCCCCAGCAGACCAAATTTCAGATCCCTTCCAGATCCCACTGCACTGGTGGACAAGAACAAGATGTGCAGGTTGTCACCTTCTGCACAGGTCTAACAGCAGAGCAGTTCATAGAACAGCTACCTACCCCACTTCCAGCGAGAACAGCTAGGTTAGCTCAAACCCACATTTAAGGTTTTACATCGTTTTACAGGAGGCTGTTCTATAATCATTTGCAAATTTACAAGTTTGGAGGTTAAAAAAACCTCACAAAATACCGGCATTGGTTTAATACCTTTAACAGTAGTTTCCTCTTTCCTAAATCAAAATGTAGTAACCATCTAGAGACCTAACGACAGTTAATTTGGCAAATGAAGCCTCCCACATGCAGGATAATTCTCCAGCACCTAACACAGTCAGGAAGAACTCTCCAGTTTGCTGTGATCTCTTCCCTATGAACATCTCCCAAGCTGTGATTCACCAAACGCTTACTGGTGCGCCCATGATGCCACCTCCCTTTATTTCAAGCTGCTAGAACACATTTGAAGCTAAAAATATCACTTCATCCACTGTCCTCTCTTCTGTGATAATCACCACTGGTTCGGATGTCAGTTCTCAGTAGGAGCAAGAAACTATTTCTGTAAAACACTCTCTTAGGCAAGCTAGCAGAGCTCAAGCATTCCCCAGCACAGCTTACCTTCTACATCGTACCACTGGGCACCATTTGTGATGCCATCTTGGAAGGTTTCTCCCTCCTCGCCAGGGCAATTGGGTTTGCCAGTTCTCATTATGGGGTGATGCGATGCATAAGCTTTTGCCAAATATTTGAACACTTCGTCATCAGCTGATTTACTGTAGACTCCTGTGGGCTTATGTGTGGGAGAGTCATCATAGGGATAGCTTGCAACCACTGAGCCACCATGGAGATTGCCAGAGAGCAGAAACCTGAGGTTGGGAAGGAGAAGAAGAAAAAAAAATAAAAAGTCATATTGGAACAATTTCAACAGGAAGGTAGCTACAGCTGCCCAACCAGTTATTCTGCTGCCTTCCCATCCAAACAAGACTCCAAACTCTACGTGGGATCAAGGCAAAATGTACCCACTGGACAAGCTGCCCACCAGTAACACCACTTTGGAAGAGGAAGCGACTGGACCCTGCTCCACCAGCCCTGCACAGGGAGAACGCCTGAGGAGCTGCAGCCACACCAAGGCTACGTTACAGATACACACTTGTCCAACACCAAGCTGGCTACAGTTGGACTAAAAGGTACACTGTGCTGGGAGACGTATCCCCTTGTACTGAAGGCAGCCTGCAACACAGTGAGCAGGATTGTCAGAGGGCCTGAACAGCATCCCAGGGGGAGCATGGTGTGGAATTCAGCAGATTTTTGCAATAAACCAACTCTCAGGACGGGTTTATTAACTCCCCAAACTGACATCTGGCATTACTGGAGACGAAACAAGTTTGTCACTGCAGCCTAAGACAGAGCCCTCAAACTCTGGGACAGACAAGCAGTGCCCCTGTGCATGAAGTGATGTACACAGCTCTTCATCAAGCTTTGAGCAACACCTGGTACGTACAACAGAACCAACTCACACAAATAACATCTGGATGTGACAGAGCTGTTAAAATCCCAAGTCAGAAAATAAAGCATGGTATGTCCTAGATCACACTTTTAATTTGATCCCAGGCAGCACAAACATTTCAACAAATCCCAAAGGTAATTGTCTCTGCTCTTCCTCTTTCCACCCAATACAGCACTGAGGGATAAAGAGCTCTCCTTCTCATTCGGCTAAAATGGACTTAGTTTCTGAGCAGAGGTAACGTGACCAATACCTTTGCCTTGCTTAAAACAGCACACACGCATTGCATTACACCCACTATCTCTTTTTTTAATCAGTTCTGTTTACCCAATCATTTCTCTATCAGTGGTTATGTTAGTCTAACAATTGTACCAGCATTAACTGGTGCTGCCAGGCAGAGGGATTCACAAAGCTCCGCGTTCTTCCTGTTTCACCCTGGCTTACATGCCAATCCCAACTCAACCACTTACAAAAAATAAAAAGCCCAAGGTATTTTCAAAATGGTATTAAGATCGTGCACGAGTTTCCCTAGCAACTAATTTTTAGTTGAGCCAAATCTGGAGGGATTTTAGTGCAAACTGCTGCATCAGAGCTGTCCTAAAGGATCTTTAGGACAAGCAATTACTGGTGCCACTCATTAAATTCCTCTAGAGCAACAATCCCCGTGGGCACTGCCATCCACCAAGCTTTCATATAGTTTATCCAAGCAAATTTTGTTGCCTAAAACTGAGCAAACATTATACAATGCTCAACATTGCATGTGTCGGTTGGATCTAACCAACAGCCTCGCAGTGCAACCACAGCCATCAGCCATCCCTTCTCCCTTTATCCCGGTTTTGGGAAGAGGATTGCCAGTTGTTTCAGCGTGTTGCTCGTATCCAACCAGGCTTCACATTCTGGCTTTCCCTGCAGAACTTCCCACGGCTGGTTGCGCTGACCTTTGCGGTTTGGACTTTCCACATTTCTCTAAAGAAGAGCACACAGCAAATGGCGAGACAGCACCCAGCCTGGCCACCGCACCTCCCGGGGCCACCCCGGGGCCCAGCCCGGAGCTGGGCTTCAAGGGTGCCACCGGCCCGACCCCAGGCCCGGTGGCTCCCTGCCACCCAGCCCCCCGGCAGGCGAGCACCCAGTGCGGGTGCTGAGGGCTCAGCGCTAAGGAAGGCAGGGGGCACAGGGGCCGCAGGAGCAGGGCCTCTGGGAGCACTGCTGCACAGGGCATTACTGCCAAATCCAGGGAATTTTCCATGAAACACAAAGACGGGGGGATGCACCGTGGGACACAGCTCTCCCTTAACGTATCTGCGCACAGGCCAGCTGTACACCTGCACCCCAGTATTTCAAGCACCCCACAGCTCACGGTAAAGCACCACCAGCCCCAACAGCAGCACCCGCAGAGAAGCTCAAGACGAAGTGACGAGTTTGCAGCCGCAGGCTCCTGGAGAAGGGACACAGGGGGCTGGGAACGCGGGGCTGTGCCCACCGGGGGTGGTGGCAGGTGCACCCCAAAGCGCAGCCCCGGACCCGCTGGGCACACGGCTCAGCACCGGCGCGGCGGGCAGGACCGACCCCCGTAAAACGGCCAGCGTGGCGCAGGAGCCAGGCTGGGGGGACGCAGGTGGGGAAATGGGCTCCTCCTTCTGTCCCCCAGCCCTGGCAGGCAGCGCTGGGAGAGTAGGGCGAGACCCCGGGAGTGGGGCCGGGGGGGACCCCAGCGGGGGGAGCGGGGCCGGGGGGGACCCCCTCCCGGAGGGGAGCGGGGACCCCCCCGGGGGGAGCGGGGCCGGCCGCACTCACCTGTTGCGGCGCATCCAGGCGATGAGCGCTCGCACCTCGGGCACCGGCTCCAGGTCGGGCTCGGCGGCCCCGAACTGGTCGGGGAAGCTGCGGTTGAGGTCGCGGCCGCGGCTGTTCTCCCGGCCGCCCCCCGCGCCGCCGCCGCCGCAGTCGCCCTCGCGGGCGCGCTCGAAGCCATCGGGGTTGAGGCTGGGCAGCAGGTAGAGGTCGGTGCCATTGAGCAGGCGGCCGATGCGGACGTCGCCGGCGGCCCAGCCCCGCACCAGCTCCTGGGCCAGGCGCAGCAGCAGCGGCCGCGCCAGCGGCTCGTCCCCGTGCATGTTGCCCACCAGCTTCACCTGCGGCCGGCCGGGCAGGGCCGCGCCGCCGGGCTCCTCGCCGGGCCGCTCCGGGCCCAGCCCCGCCGTCAGGCGCAGCACCCACAGCGGCCGCCCCTCCACCGACTCGCCGATGCTGAAGAGCCGCGCCAGGCCCGGGGGGGCCGCGGCCGCCAGCGCCCGCAGCGCCTCGCCCAGCTCGGCCGAGTGCAGGTACCGCAACGCCTCACCAGGCGCCGCCGCCTCCGCCTTCTTGATGTGTGCGGCGCGGGCCGGGCCCCGCAGCAGCGCGCACAGCAACAGCAACAGCAGCGGCAGCCGCAGCGCCCGGCCGAGCCCCCGCGCCACGCTCGCCATGGCCCCGCGCCGCCGGCCTCGCCGCTCCGCCAGCCGCCGGGCAACGGGAGGCGGTGCGGCCTGGCCCCGCCCACGGGCGGGCGCTCCTGCCGCCGCCCGCCAATCAGCGGCGGCCGAGAGGGGAGGCGCCGGTAGGGCGAGGCGGCGAGGGGCCAATGACAGGCGGCGGGGAACGGCGCGTCACAGAGGGGTGGGGCGGCGGGGAGCACCGCGGCGCCCCCTGCTGGCCGCACCGCACCGCGGCTCCGCGCCGTCCCCGGCCCGGCCCGGCCGCCGCGGGGAGGGACGCGCCGGGCGCGGGGCCGGGCGGGCAGCGGCGCCGCCCGAAGCGGTGACTGCCACCTCCCGGGAGAAAGCGGCCGCGCTCGGCGCCTCCCCGCCCGCAGGGGCTGCCGGAGCCCGGCGGCGGCGCTGTCCGGTGCCGCGGGCGCCAATAAGCCAGGCGCGCCCAGCGCGCAGTGGGGCAGGCGGCAGCGCACCGCGGGGTGACCCGACACGCCGCTGCAGGGCAGCACCGCCGGCAGAGAAAGCACAGCCGCGGCTCCCGGGGCCGCAGTGCCGCTGCGGGGGGCTGCCGGCTCGGGCCGCGCCGCCGGGGACCGGCCACATGCCGACGGGCGGGGCGGGGCTGTAGCGCGGCCCCGCGGGGCTCCTCCGCTGGGACCCGTGCCAGCGCCTTGCTGGAGGCCGGTGGGTGCTGACCCGCAGAACCTCTTACTCTGCAAAAACTGCCCTGCGGTCCGTAAGCCGTTGGAAGCGCCCATCTCCCGCCAGCAGATTCCCATCCGTTCCCCTTTAGCTTCTCAGCAGCAGCTCACGTACACATCTGCTTCCCAGCTCCGGCATTTCCTGCTGGAGACACAAACTCCGGGTCTAGCACATAAAACTGATTTTCAGGGGAACCGTCCACGCTGTGACTCCTTCATCTCACTGCATCCTGCGGTCCTTCGCAGGAGAGGCCAGATGATGCCAACTTCTGTGCAAGCCAAGCACGGTGCAGCGGCAAACGGGCCCTGAGGAAAAGGAGCGTTAAATGTCTTCTCTTTCTTGGGGCTCATCTATGCCGTACAGTCATTAGGAGGGGGACAAGCAGGGAACAGGGATTATCCATCAAAAAGATGATCCAGATCTAATTAAACTGGAAAAGCCAAAAGACCTTGGTCATCGGGACGTTCTTAACCCAAAAGGGAGAAGGAACATTGAGGGAATTCGGCTGGCTCAAAAGTGATCACCGTTAGATAGCTTTAAGTCCTCAGTCTACAAATATATTGCTCTGGATTTACACAGAGTAACTGAGCTCATTTCCCTTTTTAGCTGATAAAAGCCCAGTTGTCTGGAATTTCAACAAACCAATCGTAAAAGCAGCATGTGGCTGAAGACTGATGAGTCACCCACTCCTTTTCCCAGCAGCCAGTACCGAAACCTTCACATTTCCTCTGGCCAACCTACGAGATCTGCTTTCCAGATCCCTGGGTGAGCAAGTCCACAGATGAGGAAGCAAGAAGCCTCCTCCTCTTCCTCAGCTCTGCCCTGGGCTTGTGCTTGCTGCGAGCTGCAGCCCCGGCACTTGAGGAGGTGGTTACTCAGGGGCTACGGCTTTTGCCTTACAACACTCTGCAGGAGTTCCAGCCATGGAGGAGTGCGGTTCCCTCCTGAAGATTGGCAGCAAATGGCTCCCCATGAACTGGAAAGAAGGAGCAGCTCAGTCTCTGCAGATTCCTCGCAGAGGGAAGGAGGGATGACGCCACAGCAGGGAAGTTAAAACTGTTAATATTGTTTGGCAGCACTTCACAAGATCAAATCAGCACTTGATTTTCCAGCAGAGCACTTCCAAGAAATCCCACTGGTGTTGAAAGTTTCTAGGTAGACAAAAATATCCGAGGTCCAGGCTGTAGAGCAGCCACAGGAGAATACAGTCTTGAAAGAGAAGCAGATCTGGGAATACTGCTAGGGAATGCCGTGCACTGGCCATCAGAAAGCATCTCAATCAGGCGAGAAACAGGTACTCAGCATCATCCTCAGTCATTTTTGTTTCCCCAAGGAAACAAAAACCCCTGGAAGTCCAGCCCATCCGTGGCAGAAACATGTTTTCTGTCCTGAAAAAGAACAAAGTCGGGGGAACCTGGCAGATAATTGCTGCTGTGATAGACTCCTACCCTGTGGCTGAGGCAGGAGACTGTCTTGCAAATGGGTTCCATCAGGTAGAAAATGGAATTTCACGAGTGGATGATGCAAAGCAAAGACTAATAGTATCAATTTCCCTGGGAGCTGCTAGGTGTGAAAGCTGCAAGCTACTAACTGGGATCCCTAGATGGGAAACTACATGGGCCAACATTTAAGTGGGATTTAATACAGATAAGTCACTTTTATCTCCTGCAGGGGACGTGTGTTGCTAATTTAATGCCAAGTTCCTCTCGCATTTCCTTTTATTTGGGACCATATATCTCAGAGTAGGATAGCAACGGCCACGCTAGTGTACTAGTTTTAATCTTTAAGGCAAGATCGATGACTGCAGGTGCCTGCCAGTGCTGGATGTAACCCTGAGCGGCGAGGAAAGAGGAGGACCAGTGCTCAGTGCTGGTAACAGCCAGCCGTGCCTTCCACACCGCAGCAATTGGGTGGGGCTTCCAGGCGAGTCCTAAGAGTTTCTACAGTCGTGGCTGTTTTCTGCACAGCACAGGAGACATTTGCAAGTGCCTTGACGCTCTTGATTAAAGGCCAGAGTTGCCCTCCTGGAACATGGTTCCGTTTCTTGCACTCGCTTCAAAAAGGGAGAGTTTAAAAGATCCAGGAGTGATTGTTTAAAGCGATGACTGAGGTTTGCTGAGCCTAATTAACTCACACTTCTGAAAGAGAAGTACGAGTATAGCAATATCAGTAAAAGCCCAAGATACGGTTCTTTGTTGCATCACTAGAAACACAGGCTCCGCAGGGGATTTCCCACAGTGCAGATGAAAAACACAAGGGAAATTACTGTCCAGAAATGTACCATCCTCATCCTCCTCTGAGCCCAAAGGTTTCAGTGTACCTGTCCATGAGTGGAGCGTTGCTTCAGCCTTCTACAGGGTTTACTGTCTCTGAGCTTCTGCCGTGGTGGATCACAGGGGTCTCATCCTGTTTCCAGGGCTCTCAGGTGACTTTCCTCCCTCCCAGACACTCGCTGGCAGGGCTGCCAGCTCCCATGGGTGGGGACCCAGTAGATGGCATCAGCGTCCAACACTTGTGCCGGAGCTTCACCTTCCTGAAGGCTTCTCTTCCACTTCAGTTATCTCAGGATCTGTTTCTTCATTAATGCCTACTTTTCATTTCAATGTTTAATGCCCTCTAAGCAATATATTTTAAAATCTCAAAATATTCACTGCCTTAGTGTGCCTTTTGCCATTCTTATTCCTTCCCAAGAATAAACATCACTTACCATTGCAGAGTCATTCACTGGCATAGTGTGTGACCTTTTATAAAAGGACCATCAGAAAATAGAATTATTAACAAAATTATGAAAAAAATACTGTCCATCCCAACAGCAGAAAATATTTGGTACAGGTGGGGAGTCTGAGAAATCAGGGCACGTCACGTCTCCAGATGTTGTGGGAGGGAACAAGAGTGCTGAGTAAGTTCAGGTAGCATTCCGGGACAGCCTGACTTTCCAGCCCAGATATCTGGCAAGTGGAGGCAGTGGGTTTGGGTGTTACAGTCATTCTCCAACAATGGAAGTGTTGCAAAATATATAGCACCACATATTAAAAAGGGATTAGGAGTGGGGAACCACAACGAGCAGGAAGACAGAAGCAGCCTTTGAGCAAAGCCGTGAGTGAAACATGTTTTCCGGGGCGGCATTACAGCTATGTTACAGGCATTGTTTGCTTGACAAACCAACCCACAGATATGATCCCCAGCTTCCACACGTCTGCAGATCCTGCTATGCCCCTGACTCCAAGCGTGACCTTCAGCCCTCAGCAACTCTGCTGAATATAAACCGAGTTCTCATCTGCCGGTGCAAACGCAGGAGGTTAGGGGTTGTGCCCCTCACAGCACTGGGGATAACCAAGAGGAGCCCAAACTGCTGTGAAGTTTGGAGTCGGAGGTTAAGAGACTCAGTGGAAAAGAAACTTCTGCCTAATCTCTATCATGTTCTAAATCTTTTCTTCTCAGGTTTCTAAGGCTTGGATTACACCCAGGAATAGACTGGTGTTTATTAATTAATTCCCTTTGGGACTGTTCAGAGTCATATTTAACAACAGTCTTATTCTGGGTTTGTTGGTCCACTGTTGCCATAAGGATGACAAGCAGCAACTGGTGTGGTGGATTACTCTGGCTCTAGCCCCATGGTCCATCTAATCCAGCCTTGACGGTGCCCGATCCAAACACCTCAAATGTGAGGGCTGGATCCTTTGCCGTGGAGAGTTACGGAGTATCTGCCTCACTGAAGAGGTTCCTCCCAATATGAGTCATTAGAGGCTGCTATACATTCTGGCTTTAGGAGGCTTATGTCCCTCCTAAACGTAATGGAAAGGTGGATAGCACAACCCACAAAGCTCTAGGCCTGAATAATTAGACACCCACAAGATAATTACACCCAGTATAAAAAGAAAAGTGTAAAAAGGCATTTCGAAAGTAATTACCGGTTTGAAAATGCTGCCTCTTAGTGCCTCTGGCCAAGTAACACCTTGCTTTTCTAGTCTCTCTTCCTTCAGCAGATCTCAAAGCCCATTGCAAAACAGGACACCGCCACTGCCTTCATTTAAAAACCGTAAACCAGATGAACCTGAGCTCACCTTGCTGCCTGTCACAGACCTGCTGCAAACCTGGGACAGAATTTTTCCCAGGTCCCACCTGCTGCTGTGCCTTGCATCATGACAAACCCACCACAGAACAGTTGTAATCTGACAATCTTTACTGATTTCTAGACTAAAAAAATACCCCCAAACTCCATACTCCCATTCTTTACAACCTCACTTACCCTAAACATCTCCTTCTTCTCCTGGAGTATCATTGCAATGCAGTGACCAGAAGGAGCACAGAGCTCCCCGTACTCTCCTGCCTTTGACTCACTCTTGGCCGGCGCACAGGAGCTGTTTCCCAGCCCATTCCTTTGCATCCCTCTCTATTTCAGTTCAGCTTAATACCGAGCCACAAAGGCCACTCTCCCCTGAGAAAGTGCATTTTGTTGAAGTTTATACTGGACCATAAGACAGCGTCTAGTCAAATGCTACAAGGGCAGGAGATATAATTTCCTAAAAATGGTGAAAGAAGCTGATTTTTTTCTTAAAATTTCTTAAATTGAATTTGAAGGTAAAAAATTAAAGGCTGGACACTAATTTCTAAAACAGCAGTTTTCTAGAAGGCAGGCTGAGTAATGTTTCTTTAAGACACTTTTGTACACATACAGTTTTTTAACTGAAAATGGTTCCCTGTTAGTTTTAAGGTTAAACCAATGAACACAGGAGTTATATTAAGACTTAACACTCAAAAGTGACCCACGTTTAAAAGAGCCCCACAAATAAATAGTGCGGCACGCTCCTGTGCCCCCTGCGGACAGCCAGCCCCGGAGCAGGAGCCCCCGCTGTCCACCTCTCTGCTGCTGAGCTGGGCCACCGTGACTACAGGTGACAAAAATGCCGCGGACGTGTCTCAGGCACCTCCTGTCCACGAAACGCACTTTATGGCTCTGCTGAGCCCGTTCCCGACGAGTGACATGCCCCATGCCTGCAGGGACACTGACAGCGGTGGGAACATGTTCTAGAGGCTGCAAGGATCCCATCCTTTGCAACCAGAGCACCGTCAGCCTGCTGAAGTGTAAGCAGGCCGTTTCAGATGCTGTTTTAGCCGAGTGCTTCGGTTGTGCCCTTTGCTGACACACAGCCCGTGGGCACAGCTGTCCCAACAGCTGAGAGACCACACACAGCCCATGGGCACAGCTGTCCCAGTGGCTGGGGGACCCCACACAACTGTCCCAGCAGCTGGGGGACCCTCGCTCTGTGCTGGGGGCGCCCAGGGCTGAGCTAACTGCAAGAGCAAGCACACCCTGGGGGTACACACCAGTGAGCAGGACAGTCCCTCTGCTCTCTCCTCTGCCAACATGCAGTTCAAAGTCTGAATTCGTGCCTTTTCCACATTTTCCAGTCAAAGGAGGACACGGCGACAGAACTTTGGGCGGGAAGGGGCAAAGGAGCCCACTCCTGCTCTAAGATAATCAATGATAAACATCCTACGGCCTGAAACAGTGTCGTGAACACTCAGAAAGCTGACAGGGAAAAGGTATTATTTTTGGCTGAAGGTCTTTATAGCCGATGCAGGAACTCTCTGTTAGTTACTCATTGCCTCGGCAGGTCTCATAAAACAGCCAGCAGAGCCCAGCAAATACTTTTCTTGGTGTTCTGGGAGCTCAGAAATCCAGGAATTGAACAAGGCCTTGAACCCATTTTATGGACTCACTTCTTACCAAGCGATCATAAAATATGAAGATTCAGACCTTATAAATAAGGAGGGGAAAGAGCTGTGTGTTACTTGGCAGGAGCAGCCTCTCCAGAGACGCTTCCCAAGGTAAGTCGGGTGCTACGACCCAGAGAGGCTCCCGACGGGCAGGTGACAGGAGGCGACGAACTCACGTAGGAGATGAGAGATGTAAAACCCCCTTGACTCCGCTCCGAGCTGGAAAAGGCCCTGCAACAAACCGACGCAGTTTATTCCCTGGTGACCCTGTTCCAGCCTTGAGGGCTCTCCCCAGGGTGTCAGCAATTAACCCGCTGCCAGCCCCGGGGCAGAGGCACAACGCGGTCACCCTCTCTCTAACAGACGCCAGCTGGGTGCCTCCGAGATGGCGCAGAGGAGCAGCTCCGCAGTGCCCTGTGAAGCGCCTGTCCTTGCCGTTTGCTTTTTGGCATGCGTAGCCACAGGTAAGCAGCAGAAAACAGCGGTGGTGGCTTTGTACAAGCTCCATCATGTCACCGTGCAAATCTGTCCCGGGCTGGCAGCATCCAGGGTGATGTGCCACACCAGCACCCAGCTTTCAGAGGTTGTGGAGGTCACCCCAGAGGACTGCCTGAAAGCTGGTCTCTGGTTTTGAGAGTAGCGGAGAAGGGCATGGGGAAGTTTCAACGTTTTCCAACATTATTGCAGTGGCTGCACAAGGACGACGAGGCCACCATTTTCAAAGCTGCTCTAAGCAGTGAAAAGTGCGATACCTGGGAAGAGACAGGGAGCTTCAGACTTTTTTATACTCACAGGACTACAGTGCCTTTACATTCCGACCTGTATTTTTGTTTCATTAACCTATGAGCCAGGCTACAGTAGAGAGTTTCAGTCCATTAAAAAAATGTATCTCCAATGCTGGATCTTCATTTAGTGTGCCCTGAGGTTTATATGTTAGACAAATTGCAACTCCTCAAGATCCAGACTCAGAGTGGCCAGGATACAGCTGAGGGCTGATTAACCGATTTATACTCTCCAGCACATTCAGCACTGACAAAAAAACCAGCGTATCAAACCATGGACACAAAACCTGAGGGCACAGGTATGCTGCAGTGGTGGTTTGTAGCAAGAGGGTGAGCAAGACTGGCGGGATGGGGATGATTTTGCTCTGTGTGTTACATGGTCACTGCTGGTTTACAGACATTTGGTTATTACAGGTCAGGCTTTGCCATTCTTGCAGTCAGTTGCAAAAGCCCGACTTTTATTTTAAATAAGGGAGCTTTATGACGAAGACAACTTCTTGTCTGAGAACTAAAGTCCCACTGGAAAACTGAAGCCTGAAATTCAATCCCTCCTCCAAAGTCAAGGCCTGGAGAAGCTAGCAGGGCAGCTCCTGTGGGAAGGGTGCAGCTTAGGATGCTTAGTGCCCTTGTCCTCCTTTTGTAGGTCTGGAACTGTCCGTAAACAACCACGCTGCTGACTTTTCCCTGACGACAATGCCCGGCCCTGCTGTCTCCCTCTCCTGCCTAGTACAGAACAGCAGCCAGCCCGAGGAGCTGCTCTGGTACCGAGGAGCGGGGAAAGTGGATTTGAAAGATGGGAATAAAGTGAACATCAGTAACATCTGCATATCCCCAGTCACTGAGTCCGACAGTGGGGTCATCTTCACGTGCAAGCTGGCGCGGGACCAGTCTGTCCAGGTGTCTGTGACCATGGATGTCCAGTGTGAGTTGCAGCGGTGGATATCTGCGCGGAGCGGCTGGGGTGGGATGAAATCACGGGCTGAGCACCTTGGTGCCTGGGCACTAGTTGAAGGCAGGGTGTTTTGCACCATTGTACGCTGTCTTCATCAAGAAAAAATGCATTTAGGAGAAGATAACTCACACGATAAGACACTCCCTTTCCACAGTGGTGCTTATGGCCTGATCTAATGACTCTTTTATAGGGAGTGGGTGAGTCTTTAAGTAAGATGTTTTGGGTACGTCCCTGCCTCCACCTAGGTTCTTTCCTAAGGATACAAGTCAGGGCAGGGGAGTTACAGGAGTGACTCTCGGCCATTCATTGCCCTGATGATTCCCGGGAATCACGAAAAGCTGCACAACTGTGATGTGTTACCCCACTGAATAAGGTGCACGCGGGATGTGCAAAGGGGGCTTGGTGTTAAACGGTGAGCAGCATTGTTAATGACCTGTTGAACTGCATTACTGTGAACAGTTCCTCCTCAGCTGACTGGAGAAGAGTCCCTCCAAACAGAAGAAGACAAAGATGTAACTCTGACCTGCCAAACCAAATCCAACCCTCAAGCCCAAACAATGTGGTATAAGAACAACATCATCTTGACCCTACAGCAGAATCGTCACCAGCTGTACCAGACCAGCGAGGTCTCTCAGCTGTCTATCTATAAAGTACAGAACTCTGACAACGGGACCTACACCTGTGTGGTGAACTCAACTTTGGGAGAGGGGAGAAAAGATTTCCACCTGATAGTTGAAGGTAACGAGGCTGCTGCCAAACAATAAGCTTTGCAAATAACTTCCTATTCTCTTTTATAATTATAGCAACCCATTTATATTAAGAAGTGGAATGTGGTAAATTCCCTGCATTAACTTTTGAGGGCACAGCAATAGCAAGGAGCTCTCCTTGCATCTGTGCCTGGGACCACAGCCCCAGGAAGGGCCTTTCCTGCTTTACCTGTTATTCAAAGGCATTTGGCAAGCGTGACCTGAAGCAGGTTTATCCCACTGCCTCACTTCCCATGCTTGACAGGGCACATTCAAGTGTGGTTTAAAGCACCTTAGGTCTTTCTCGGTGCTTACTTGCTTATTTGAAGTCCTTACTTACTCCAACCATAGTATTCTGTCATGCCAAAAGAGCTGCTTAAGGCAAGAAAAGCTGTCCTCCACAAGTGACTGTAGCCCTGTGGGCAACAGGGAGGTGGAAGCCTTGCTGGGGCTGGATGCTCAGGTCTCAGACAGGTGATGCTAAGTGAGGTGACCCACCAGGCATCCACTTCCCACCAACTGCCCACGCCCCTCTCCTTTCCGCACTCTCGGAACAGGGAGGAAAGTGATGTTAGCTGTGTCAGTGAGATTTCCGGACACCTGTATTGCCATGTGTAAGAGTGCCTTGGGGATCTTCTTCAGGGACTGACATTGCAACTCTTCCTTCAGTTCACTAAAGTACAGCCTGGGCTCTGCTCTTTCCAGGGTACTAACACCACACACAGTCAGTCTGCAGAAGGCAGAGAGAACAAGTTCAAATCAGCAGTGACAGCTGTGGGAAAAGAAATATGTTTCTCCACAGTTCTGTGAAATATTCTGTTTTGTATGGCTGTACTGGTCTATCACACGGTCAACCTCCTCTCTCTCTTGACAGCTAAAACCCCTGTTTTTCCCAAAGAAGCTGTTATTGCTGCTGTCGTGGTGGTTACACTCACGGTACTTTTTGGAATTGTGGCTCGAAAAGATAAAATTTTCAAGGTATGGGAAGCTCTAGTTTCCTACAAAAAAAATAATATTGTTCTGTTGCAATGCCCTGTTTTTTTCTACCTTTTCTGTTCTACTTTGTAGCATTGCTTTCCACTGTTAGACAACTGTTACATACTACCTCCTGCTTTAGAATTACCAGTAGATAAATCAAATATTAGATATTTCAAGGTGGAAGGCATTACACACTTGCAAGTTATTCATACAAATATCCCTATGGTCAGGAAAGGTAACAATGCTGTTTCTTTATTTTTCAGTGCTTCAAAAGATCAAGTGAAACAGCTCTGTAAGTATTTGACTGCTTACTCGTGCACCTTCCAAATGAACCTCCTTCTTTAAGCCTTGGCAGAACCTGGGAAACAAAAGAGCACTCGGCATACTAAACCCAGCCAGGCCGAGTTCCTGAGCTCTTGTTCTGACCTTCTCTCCCAGCAGAGAGGGGTCCATGGGAACACGGCAGGATCCAGGCAGTTCCCCCCCATGGCTCCTGCCCTGGCCCTGGCCATCGCCAGGTCCTGGCTATGCCTGTGTGGAGGCAGTAGGGAAAAACATAATGGGGTGCCACCAGCCTGCTGCAAGCTTTCTGGAGCCGAATGCGACCCAGGTGAATTCCGATCACTTGTTTTGTTTCCCTAATAGGTGGGTTTTCATTTCTTCTTTTCATTTTGCTGCAGGTAAAGACCACAAGGTTCCTGTGCACACCCAGAGAACATAATTTCTAGTGGTGGAACTAAGTCCTTGAGTGAGATGATGAGACACAGTCCTCAAACAAGTTTTTTGGGGTCAAGTTTATATGGTCTTGCCAAAATATAAGTGGTTCTTTGCATCTGATCATTCTAATGTACTGCTGAGAGCACCATCACGGGGGGGGGGTGGGCTGCCTGAGCTGTTGCCAAATCTTGCCCTCTATGTTTATTCCTACAAAGTAAGCACGTGCAGTCAGGCATGAGGGTTGTGGATTGGTCTGCAGAGGAATCTGTACTGGTTGGCCACAGACAGCAATGTCAATGGACACAAATAAAAGAGAGGTGTTGAGCTGGCAGCTGCTTTCTTGGCCCTGTCCTACAGTGCCATTCCACAGGGTGTCAGGGGTGGTGGCCACCCAACTTGCAGCTCCGTCCCAGTAATGCTACCGGTAATCCTACACGCATCTCAGCGTCTGTTGGCCGGGGTGAGAGCTGCCTGGTGCAGAGCACTGCCGCTGTGGAGCGCAGGTCTCAGGGCAGCCCCCCGCGCCGGGTAACACGGTGGAAACGTCAGTGCCACTGCTCCGGCACCACGGCAGAACCTCCCATCCCTCCCCCAACAAATATGCCACGCAGGCATTTTTCTCAAGGTCCCAGCAAGCTTTTAAGGCCTCATCACATCTTGGAACGGTACATCAGTAACAGCGTCGACAAACACCCTGTGCTGTAAATTAATTTGAACCTGCGATGCGGAAATACTCCTGCCAGGGCAGCGGGGCAGCTCCTCAGCGGAGCATTGCTCAGAGCTGGAGCGTGTCCTTGACCAGTGCTCACCAGCGCTTGGGGACAGCCACCACCGCGCCATGCTGGGGCCAGCTCATGCTCCCTGGCACCCGGCCGGGCCTCCGCCCGCCACAGAGGCCGTTGCCAACCCTCCCGTTCGGCCCCCGGGGGCAGCAGGACAGCGAGGGCAGCGCCCGGGGGCTGCAGGAGGGGGGCAGCGGGCCGGCGGTGGCAGCGGGCCAGGGCTACAGCCGCCGGGCCTCCCTCGCCCATGGCCACAGGGGCCCTGAGGGCCAGCTGTGCCCGGAGCCGCAGGGCCGCGCTCGGGCCGCACAGCAGCCGCCAGCACGGCAGCTCCTCGGGGCGGGGAAGACCGCGGGCACCGGCGGAACGTTCTGGAAAAGAGGTGGGGGGGGCGGATGGGTATGAGGCGAGGGAGCCACGCCGCAGCCGCAGCAAGCTTGTCCCTCGCGGCGCGCCGTCCGCCCCCGCGCCCCGCTGCCCCCGCGCGCCGCGCGGCCCCGCTTCCTGCTTCCGGTGCCGGGGCTATAAGAGCCGCTTCCGCCTCAGCGCCCGACCTGCGGTGGGCCCGGCCGTGCGCGGCGTCTTCCTGCCGGCAGCTGCTGCCATGAACGCCCGCGGTGAGGGGTGGGGCCCGGCTGTTACCGGGACGGCGGGCTGGGGGGTCCCTGTCTGTGAGGGGGGGACGGGGATGGACCCCCTGTCTGGGGAGGGGTGGGGTGTGGGCGACGGGGACGGACCCTCTGTCTGGGGAGGGGGGACACACGTGGAAGGGCCCCCTGTTTGTGGGGACGGGGGGTGGGTGGGGTGGACGGATCCCCTGTCTGGGGGGTGGGATGGGGGATGGGGACGGACCCCCTGTCTGTGGGGGGGTGGGATGGGGGATGGGGACGGACCCCCTGTCTGTGGGGCGGGGTGGTGGGGGAACGGGGGATGGGGACGGACCCCTATCGGGGATGAGGGGGCGGGGTGGGAAACAGACGATGGATGGACCCTGTGTCTGGGGGGGGCACACAGGACGGGGATGGGCCCTCTGTCGGTGGGGGGGTGGCCCCCCTTGTCTGGGGCCTCCCTGTCTGTGAGGACGCCTGCTGTCTGTGAGGGGCCCCCCTGTTGTAGGGGAGGCGTTACTGTGGTAGCAGGCAGGGGATTTACCGAGGGGATGCACCGTTAGCTGGGCGATGGGGCTGGGGCGGTGGGCACTGGGGGGGCCTGGCGGTGATGGCTGCCCTCCTGCCCCCCAGGGCTGAGCACGGAGAAGGCGGCCGCCTTCACCCGGCGGCTGCGGGCCGAGCCCCAGTTCCTGCTGGCCCAGAACGTGGCGACGGTCAATGACCCGCTGGAGGTGTGCCTGCAGCGGCAGGTGGTGCAGGACACGGTGCAGGTCTTCCAGCACGCCGTGCCCGCGGAGGGCAAGCCTGTGACCAACCAGAAGAACTCCGGTAAGGGGCTCCCCGCCTGGGGGTGGGTGCTGGTGGTGAGGAGGGGAGTGCTCCCTCGGCAGCTCCAGCGTTTGGGAATGAATGATGTAATGCTGACCAGGCTCCTGGGAGCCGTGCTTTCCTCCAGAGTCCTCTCTTCAGGCTTTGGAGCGAGGCTGAATCCCTGCAGCATCCCCTTGAGTTAATAAGAGTCTTTAGACTTGCAGCGTTTGCCTGTTTTCTGTAAAGTATCAGATAAAATCAGTTGAGAAACCTGCTTTTGCAGCAAAGGATTTCCAAACTTAGGAGCTTTTTTCTATTTTATAAACCCCGCCAGAACAGCGGGCCAAAGGCTTGAGGCAGAACCGTGTCATGAATCTTGTGCTTAAAAAAGTTACACAGCTTTTGAGTACAGACATTCCAGTTTAATTTTTGGTCCTTTGATCTCTCAGGGAGATGTTGGATCTTTTCCTGTCTCAATGCAATGCGTCTTCCTTTCATGAAGAAATACAACATCGAGGAGTTTGAATTCAGCCAGTCGTATCTCTTTTTCTGGGATAAGGTACAGTAGTACAGGTTGCAGGTTGTGCTAGGACGGCTTACGCAACTGGGTGTTAGTATTGGGACAGAATTTCTTTTAGGCTGGGCTGTCTTAATCCAGGTGGAAAACATACATGAGAAGAAACTTCAAAAGTTTTTTAAGTGTTTTAAATGCAGGTTGAGCAAAGTGGGACTTTCGGCTTGAGAAGAAAGTTGTCGAGACGTTAATGTTTTGGAATAGTAGTAGTCTTTCAAGTGTTGTGTGTATTTCAAAAGCTGCTGGTGGGAGGCTCAGGGGAAGTGACTGTAACTTTCTGTCGAGGTTTCAGTTGTGCTTGTGACATACTGATCTGCAAGCTGTGTGCCTGCTTTTTTTCCCCTAAGGGAAATCAAGAAAAATCTAGTGCTAGTTTGGGCCAGGCTTCGTTGCATAACTTTTTTCACACTTCCTGTTCCTCTACCCTCAAGCTCTGTGCTAACTGACTCAGAACTATTTGGTCTGTAACAGAAAGAAGTTTATAGGGTAAGCCCTGGAATGCTAGAGGGAAAATAAGGACTTCAGTGGATGAGCAGAAGGTAGCTTCATCTAGTTAGGACTTCCAAAGAACTGAGTACTCTGGAATTAATGTGTAAGATGTCAGACCTAAGAGTTTTTCCCTGTCTGTCTGTTTCAGGTTGAACGTTGTTACTACTTTTTAAATGCCTTTGTGGAAACAGCTCAGAAAAAGGAGCCGGTGGAAGGAAGGCTGGTACAGTTTCTGCTTTCCAACCCCACAAATGATGGTGGACAGTGGGATATGTTGGTTAACATTATTGGTAAGAGAATTGGTCACTAGGAGACCTTCCTGAAATTGCATGCTGATTTGAGAGATGAGGAATGAAGCAGAAGAAGAAACTGAGTTTGAGACCTGGGAGTTTGCTAAGGAACGTGATGCAGTTAGCTACTACCTTCTTTTATTCGAAGACCTTTTCCATGCCAGTTCGTAAATATTAGGCTTAAATCTTGTCTGGGATCTTCACTCTTGCATATTGCTGATGATGACAAAAGCTCAAAAGATCAACAGAAGTAATTAGCTATCCCAGACCTTCCACTTAGCAGAAAGGTTCAATCCCCTCTTACTTCAATCGTCAGCTTGACATTGTTTATTTATATCCATGTATACAATTTTTAGGGCACATGTTACGGAAAAACATTGCCAGGCTAGGGTGTGTCTACAAGGCAGAAGCAGAACTACTTAAGAGTTATAGCCTGAAGAAAGATGATAATAAAGATCAGTGAAAGGGAAATGATGTGGAATGTGGCAATGCTGGCCTTATAAAGATCCTGCTTAATCAGGATCTTCCTTATGCTGATTAAGGAGATCTTCTCTGTGTCTGGATTACACCAACACTTGCTTTCATTTCTTTTGTGAAAGCATTTGATGCCTTTGTAAATCAACAAGCCAATAATAGAAGTTTAGAATCACAAATGGAATTTGTTTCTTTGAAGCCTGGAGGTTACTTCCCCCCCCATTGTTATAAATATTTAATCAGGGCAGAGAAGACTTTGGATGCTGCTGTAAATTGAGCCGCATTGTATGATCTTTGACTGGTACCATAATGTAGGAAGCAATTGAGCTGCTGATGGTGTTTCATAAATGCTGAGGAGGAAAGGAAACTGGGAAGTTAGTCACTTAGCATTAGGTAAAACAGATGGAATATTTCATAAGAGGCCCAGTTCTTTAGGAGATACTTCAGGAGCTTAATTTTTCAAGTAATCAGGTTTTTTTTCTGGTGAAAAGAGTTTACTAAAAAGCACTACTTTGTTTAGAACTTTAAGTGTTGAATTAAATGATAGCAAGCAGTTCAGGGGTTCCACTTTTTGGGACCTTTGTGGAATGCAGATCAGAGGTCGAGATTCGGTCAGAAGTTAAAATGTAAACTTTAAATATTTGTAACCTTTAAATAAGAATTTCCCTTATCTCTGCACAAAACCCCGCTATACTTAGCATTTATCTGGGCATAAGCCAAAGCATTAGCATCCGTGTGGACAAGATAATTGTTAACCTGTAGTTTTACTACTTTCTTTTAGAAAAGTACGGTGTTGTACCCAAGAAATACTTCCCGGAGTCTCATACCACAGAGGCTACTAGAAGGATGAATGAGATACTGAATCATAAGGTAAAAATTGATTTAGATGATATAATTAAGGGGAGGGGATGGGAAGGAACCTGCTCCAAGTGTTCCTAGCCACCTTAACTTCTCTTTATTGACCAAAGTATAAGCACATCTCGGCAATGTAAGTTGCTTTTATTCAAAAAACGGCCTAAAGTCTCAGCAAAGTCTGATGTTAATTTTAACATGGAGCAGGAATGTGTGTTTATGGGAGATGTCCATTGCCAGGCATCAGTAGCTTTAGAGTACTCGACGTGGTTTTAGTAGTGATTGTTCCTAATCCTCAAATCTCCAAAAAGTTAATTTTTTACGTATGGCTGATTAAGTCTTTCTGCAAAACTAGCACTCGGTGTCTAGTTGACTTTTTTCTGCCCCCTCAATATTTCATCCAGCAGTATGACAAGGTTTCTAGAGATTACTGCCAAATTTGATGGAAAATAAAAAAAAAGTATTTTGAAAACACTGAATCTTAAAAATCAGCTTTCAGTGTAGAACTGTGCAGCTTTGTGTGAAGGAAGCTACAAGCTTGTGCCCTGAACTACAGAAATGAATTAATCTGGGAAGATGCTAGTGTAGGTAGCTACTTAAAAAGTGAATTAAAGCATATTTATTTTATAGTGGGCTTTATTTTGTTCCAGTTCGTGTGCCACATGCTCAGGGAAAATTGCCTGCTGAAATCCAGATAAAACATGTAAAATGTGCTGAAACCAGCTTGGATATAATGAGTGGTGTTAATGTTGTTCTATAGTCTTGAACATGGCAAACCAGCTGGTCTTGAGGGAGCCCCACTCACTGTTCCTGGCCTTATGGGTGGTGACAGTAATGGGAAGCATGTTGTCTTCGTGCTGCAATCCTGCATGCAGTGGGGAAATGCTCCGTTCTTTTTATCAACTAAGAGATCAATTATGCATTAGAATTGCAAAATAAATTTTAGAGTATGAAGACAGTCTGTTCTCTGAGTCACAGAGGTGGTGGTGATGTGTATGGATGTTGCAGCACCAGTTACGGAATAAAGAGAAAGCAAGCCTTAAGAAGAGCTAACAGCTATAAGCTTCAAATCAGCAGTTGGAAAACAGTAATTGAGTTGCAACTGCTTGTTAATTTCTGCTTATTTTTTGTGATCTTTCCCTTTTAAATCATTCTATTATCTTGGGCTTTTTCAAGGATCAATATCTAACAAAGCCTTCTGAAAAGGATTTTCCTTTAATTTTGAAAACATGTTGTGAAGAATAAAATAGGTGCTTGAAACAACCAGAATGGAAGTCCTAAAAACCGATTGGGTGGCACCTGTCATACCCTTATAATAAAATTACTTTCTCCTCAAACAGATGAGAGAATACTGTTTGCGGCTAAGAAATATGGTGGAGACTGGAATGATGAAAGGAGAAATCTGTGCTGCAATGGACACGATGATAGAAGAGGTAAATAACTTGTGTGACATGAGTCTTCCTGGAGCATGAGGTTAGAATGGTTGAAGTTTCTTGCTTACTCTTGTTCTATAGCAGTTGAATCAGCCAAAACAAGTGCCTTTGTTTGCCTAACTAGGAATGTTTTGTATGGCAGTGCACTTGGAGGTATTCAAGTGATTTTTTTGAAGTTTTTTTTGTTCTTTATCTCATCCTGAGTTTTTCTAGTACTTCCAGACAAGTTTCTTGAATTTATAGATTCCAGAGCCATGACATTTTAGAAGTCTTCCCTTTTCTGTAGGAAAGCAGCATTTTGTATCTTGAGGGATCAAAATAGTGGCCTATCAGGCTTTTATAAATAGTAGGAAAGAGGCAGGTTGAAAACTGCATTCCGATTGCTTGGAATGTAAAATGTTACTGCACAAGTGTTGTTACAGAAATTTCCCACAAGAGAGCAGAAAAGAACCACAGAAGGGAATTCTTTGTGTTCTGGAAGAGATCTGAGCTGAACAGAAGGCTGAACCCAGCGGTGGGCTGATGCTGTGGGGCAGCGAGGAAGTAATCACAGTGTCTGTTTCTGGCTCTGTGAATCAACTCAAAATCAAATCAGTCAGCAAGCCTGTAGTATGCAGTGTGTGTAGTGGCCCTCCATCTGGGCACACCAAAGTGGCGTCATTTTTCTCATTAAGTAGTTCTTGTAGTTGATCCTTAAATAGCCAAAAGTAATTTTAAAAGTTCAGGCTGTTTTAGTTTGACCGAGTGCACGCGTTTAAAAAAGTAAATATTTCATGTTTTTCAAGCATACAATGCAAAGTGACCCAGTGGTTTGAATGTCTATCTTTAGACAACTCAAGAAATCAAATATTTTGGTTATGTGTGTTAGTTTTTCTGTAACCCAGTAAACATCAGTATTAGACAGAACCTTCCTTGGGTTATTTCTGTAAAGCTTCGGGCAGTTCTGCTAATACACAAGTGTTAATGTGTTGGTTTGGGGTTTGGAAATTCATCTTTGCACTTCATGTCAAAACATGTAGCTGCTTTTATCTAACTTTAAGGTTTGCTTAAGAAAAAGATTAGTGTTCCTTGTGTTATATTAATGAAAGGAAACCTTTTATGAAATGTATTCCTTAAGATCAACAGTAACTCTGTGCTTTGAGCCTACCCCATTATGTTGCCAATCCGCACTTAATTCAAAAGTTAATTAATATAACTTGCATCCAGTGTGTGTGTCTAAAAGCCCGTGGAGGATTTTACAGCAGACATCAAAAGCTTCCTAGAGATGTTCATTTTTAGGGCAATGACATACAGTTCACAGCAAAATCTCTTCATTTTAGAAGTTTAGAGCATCTTGCCCTCTGACAAGGGATCCTGGAACTGGTGTTAAAGGATTAGTAACTGCAGTTTGTCTGTTCTGTAAAAACAACATTGTGCTTAATTCTCTGCAGTTAACGTGGTTGTTTCTTCTGCAGTAGTAACAGTTTGCAACTCAAGTGGATTTATTTTCAGTAAACATTGTAGCTGAAATGTTTGATTGTACCTGCCTTGTATACTTTAAAAACACTTAGTTTTAAAGGTTTGAGATCACTCTTTTTTTTTCATTTGTTTATATGTATATAAGTACTGTTGCATCTCTTTTTTTTTTTATGTGGCAAAGCAGAACTTAGTTTTTGTTCTGTGAAGGTTTTTTTTTTGTGTAGTAAAACTTAGTTTGTTCATGCTGGGAAGCAGCACTCTAGCTAAAATGGGGCAGTTGTACTGTGACACAAGATTAAATAGTCACTCCAAAACTGTATAAACATTCTTCTTATCAAACCAGTGCACAGCAGGTCAGAAGTCGGATTCAGTGCAGTGCATAAGATTGAATTTTTCTTCCTTTACTGTTCTCCTTTGTGGACTCTTCCTTATCAGGAGTGTCCTTTTCCCCTCCTCGTTCATTTTGGGTTTTAGCACAAGGTACTATATCTTTGCCTTATCTTGGTTCTAGTTGTCGCTAGAGTGATATAAGTCACCTTTTAGTTTAAATGTCTGCTTATTTTATTTATTGATAGAGGAAGCTTGTGAGATACTAAGAGATGGCCTATGATGGGTGTGGTGGCAAAACAATTGAGGGAGGCCATTCCCAGGCTCCGCTGCTTCTGTTAACTTGAGACTTCTGTCTCGGTCACTTTCCTTCCTCTGGCTGGAGCCCGCTTGCTCATTGCTCTCCTTTTAGGTGTTTTTCTTGCTTATTTTGTTTTCATAGCCTCATCTCTCACAACTTGAGGTTATCTGAGGTACTGTGGGTGTATCCACAGCAAATGCTACTTTTTGTGTGGTCTGTGCAAAATTAAATATTTATAGTAGTTTAGGGATTTGCATTTGCAAATGCTTACATTTGATCTTTTAACATATTTATTGAGAAATAAATGTGAGTCCCTCTGCAGAAGAATGGCTGCAGAAGCATGGCTTTAGAATCTCTGAAGATCTGCACAATCCAGGCCTGGTATTGGAATAAGCCTGTAATCAGAATTGTACTGAAGTTGCTGTGCTGAAGTTAACAAAGGTAGCCTTGAGCTATTCTTGAATCCTGAGACCAAGTAATTATATTGTGCCAACAGGCCGTGGATGTAATGAGATATAGCTGCTGGGAAAGCAGGTGCAGGGCCAAGGAAGATAGGGACGGGTATGGGAATATAGGGAGTAACAAACTACAAGGCTGAAGCACAGCAACACAATTAGCTACATGGATAGAATGCTTATTTTAGTCATGATAATTAGGGGGGTGAGAACTGCGCGTGTTTAGAGACTACTAACCAATTATATTTCTGCTTTACGAATATGCATGTGTATCGGTTCTATATAAGTAGTGTTAGAAACTAATAAAGTTGAGCAAGATGCACAGCTTATATTGAGCGTCGTCTTGACTCCGGTGAACCCTTCTTCCAACACCCCTCCAGTAAAAGCATTACGCTCACATCCTTGTTTCAACCCATAATTGATCTCTTCACTTGTTTTCTTAATTGCTTGGAGCAAGAACACCTTTGTTTGTCTATTGTGCACAGCCAAATAGTGTTACTTAGCGTGAACGTTGTGCTCCTTTTGCCATCAGCACAAAGTGCATGCTAGCACAAAGCTAGTTCTTACAGAGCCTTAACATCCATATAAATTGGCTCAACTAGCTCCAGAAGGAGCAAGCCAGCTTTGGGAAAGGTGTTCTGTCTCCTCTCCCATGAAATCAGTGAGAGGAAAGTGTGAAGACTGACAGCCTGGGAAAGCTGGCACAAACCACAGACTTTGGCTCCTAGTGCAGAAGGTACAGCTGAGATTTGACTCCCCTGCTCTTATTTAAAATAATGTGTTTGTTCCTTGCAAGGAAAAAGACCTCTTATGCTCAAGACATGGGTAGAGCTGAAGCAGACCGGTGTCAGCTGAAGTAAAACAGATTCAAACCTGTTTAAATATGATTGAATTCTCTGTCCCCACAGCACCTGCAGCAAGTCCTGCTAAATATCCGTGAAGACAGTCATCTGGTTACGCTGCCTACAAGTTAGCACATTTTATGATAAGCCCTGTGAGAAAGTACAGTAGTGATGCTTGAGTGCAGTTTCATATTCTGATTTATAGGGAGGCTGATGACTTGAAATCTGGTCAACCTTTTTGTGCTAAAAATCAATAGGAAGCTGCAAAGGATGTCACAGGCAGCAGCGGGGATCTTGGATTAGATTATATAACCTGCCAGCTCAAACCTAAACCGAGACATTGTTAAAAATATTAAACCAGATGAGGAGATTATTCTAGGCCTTTGAAAAGAAGCAAAGGCCCACCTTTGAAACCCAAGTGAACATTACAGGGAAAAAAAGGATTAGTACAGGGAAAACACAGGGGTAAAAAGCTTTGCTGTGTGCATTTAGAGGGTCTGGTTTGTCTTTGCATGGGGCAAATCACCTGGTGGAACAGGTGATGCTGAATGCTTAAGCCTTTTTAGACTCAGTTTGATTTTTCACCAGTAAAGTTTCTTTTACACCAGGGAAGTATCTTGTTCAACAAGCTTCCGAATTACTTATAAAATGTTGGAATGAGACTGGCCAGTGTACTGGCTTTTGCTTTTGGCTGCTGCATTCCTAGGGTGACCTGGACTTTGTTTTGCCTGAGGGTTTACCAGAGAACATAAGAGTATGAGAATGGAGGGAGATTCTGCTGATTTTCCTGTGGCCTTTCAGATTGGTTTTGAACTGTTGAAATACCTAGATTTCCAGAGATGAATACAAATAATTCACGTGTGTACCTTTACTCATGTTCTTCAAAGGTGGCTGTTAAGATCCCATTTCTCCAGTAGGCTCTCACATTGGGATAGCCATTCATCAGTGGCATTGCTGTGGTAGGAGAGGCAGGCCTGCATGTTTCAGCAAGTTCACAGCTGTTTGCTTCTCTGGGCAGGTATTCAGAATAGTGAGTACTTGCCTGGGCAGCCCTCCGGAGTGTTTCTGCTGGGAGTTCCGGGATAAGGAGAAGAACTATCACAAATACGGTCCTGTGACACCGGTGCAGTTCTACAATGAGCATGTGAAGCCTTACTTCAACATGGAGGACAAGGTTGGGCATGCTGAAAGGCAGTAGCTTCCCAAGACCTTTTGTTGCTGCTAAGCCACTTATTTTCTGCTGTTGCAATTATTCTGTCCACCCCTGTACCTGCTTGGGATGGGTACTGCTCCCCCAAGTTAGATGGCCCTGTGTTTATTCTCCCCATTCTCCTGTTTGTGCTCTACCCTTCAATTAGCTGTAATCTTGTGTTGCACTTCCATGATGATGTTGCAATGCCAAGATACGTAATGACCTAATTGGTTGTAAAATGCTGTAAGACAGTCATTGGAGAGCAGGAATAACATGCATAGGTGCTATGCCACAGTTAGGAGGTGAACTTAAAAAACAAAGCAAACCTTAAAAGCCCCTAGTATTTCCATCAAGTAGCTTGTTTGCTAATGGGACCCATAGATAGCTAGCTGGGACAAAAGCAATTTTCTGAAATCCATCTAGATTCCCTTCTCAAATTTCAGTTGAGCTGCACCTTAATTTATGACATCTTGGTTTTTGGCAGATCTGTCTAGTGAATGACCCTCGACCTCAGAATCCATACAACAGGCTGTATACAGTGGAGTACCTGGGCAACATGGTAGGAGGAAGGAAAACACTCTATAACAACCAGCCTGTTGACATCTTGAAAAAATTAGCTGCAGCATCTATTAAGGATGGCGAGGTTTGTTTGGCCTCTCATGGATGGCGCAGTGCATTTCTTGTAATGTAAAATGTGCTGGGATACAGCCGAGATGTGACTCTTCCTTCTGTTTGTAGGCTGTGTGGTTTGGCTGTGATGTTGCAAAGCACTTCTATGGCAAGCTGGGAATCAATGACTTGAATATGTAAGTAGAGAATCAAAACAAAATACTGTTTGGGATGTTGGACTAGAACATAAACAGTCCTGTAGCTGTTTAGGAAGCTAATTTGTACATGCTTCAGATTATATACCCCAAAAGACTATATTTGAGTAGTTCAGCAGCAACAGAATTTTTTTCACTGGTTAGCTAAAATCTGAATCCTCTAAAGATACACTACAAGTGGTTGTTAAATATCCTTACTCATTTGCATTGGCTAGTATCTGGTGGGAGAAACTCCTAAAGGGATTGGGTTTTGCATTTTTTTTCTGACACTAAAAATAGTTGAACTTGTACCCCTGTGCATGGGCTCCTGGGACAGCGCGCTCTACTGATTCCCTGATTTACTAGTGAGAATTGTCCCTGCGTCCTTTTTGATATTGCTTATGTGGCTTTCTACTAGATTTAATCATGAGCTGGTGTTTGGCGTCTCCGTCAAGAACATGAACAAAGCAGAGCGATTGATCTTTGGAGAATCAATGATGACCCATGCCATGGTCCTGACGGCTGTCACCGAGAAGGTAGAGTCCCTCTCCTGAAGTATTTGAATATTCTGGCAGCTTGTTTGTGTTCCGGGCTCATCCGCAGCATGTAAGCTGTTCTACCGGAGCTCAGCATGTGTGGCACAACACCCAGGTGCACAAAGCCTAGGCTGTCTGTTCTCCCTGTGTTGTGTCCAAGTGTTCAGGACTATAAATAATGAACAAGGATGGAAGAATTTTAGACAAGTCAAGGACTTCTTTCCTTCTGCCTGCAAACTTTCATTGGAGAAGGGGAAAAGTCTGAGTCTCTTTTTAAGATGCCAGAAAACCTATGTTAAATAATTATTTTAAAATAAAGATTTTAATGTATCTTGCTGAGCAAGGAATCTAGTATGACGGCAAGTATCTCCTACCATGTGCCACTGCATGTGTTAGTCCAGCCTGTCTTATAGCATGAGGCTCCTTCTGTTAAAATGCCAGTGGGAGGCACTTTGCAACAGTCTTAACCTCCTGCAGCTCACTGGCATGTGACCTCTGACCTACTCATAATTAGGGAAGGACAATGGTGTCCAAAATAGCTCTGTGGCAGACAGGAGACTGAGATGAATCCACAGCTAAATCCTGGCAGTATAACAAAGCACGTAAGTAAAAAGAACCATGTGAGAACTTACAACTCAGGGTTATCTGCAATGTTGATGTTTTCCATTTATTTCTAGAAGTTGTCATTATTAAAGTTTCTTTGAAGTGATCTCTTCCTGTCCAACATGACCTTGGCTTGAGAAATAACAGCTTGCACATAACTGAAAAAGTTTGCTTGAGCTCTGGAGTTTGAGGACTTGAGATGGGACTGCTGAGTCATAAGTATTCTTCTGGTTTCCTTTTACAGCTCCATATCATTTTTCCTCTTGTGTTCTGAGCTCTTAACACTTCTGTGTATCAGATTGCATCAACGCATCTTTAAAAAAAATTCCATTGTTTTTCCATTAGATATTTAAAATTATATTTTTCTAGTGTTTAAAATGTATTTATTCACGGCTGAAGCCTGTTCTGTTTGTACTGATGGTAGCCAATTACTGGTTGCACTCCATTGGCAGCTATAGGTTTGTATTTTTAAATCCATTCTTTTGCATACCTACATTACAGTTGTGGAAAATGTGATCAAATGTGAGCAGATTTCTTAAAGAAAAGGATGTGTATAAGATCAGTATATGATGGATAGTATCTCTAAAATCAAAAGATTTAAAAGAAATTATCCTAGAAGTTCAGCCATTTAGAGCCTTTTCTACATTCAAAATGGACTAAGTTGTTTCTACTTTGTTTGAACATGTTGTGTCTTATATTAAATCTTAACTTAATCTAAAGGAGCTTTGATAAACTGAGTTGTGAAATGTAATACTTTGGATTTACCGACTTTATAAAAAGGCCTTGAAGATGTAAAAAAAATTCTATTACAGTTTTAAAACGTAAAAAAAATATAGGACAGTCCTTAAAGTGAGACGCTCGAGATCTACCAGACTAAGGATAAGTCAACTCTTGATACTGTCAGACAAACTGGGGTAAGCATGTTTATGTACATTAAGCATTTAACAAAAAGGTGTGTTTAATCCACATCTGTTGTAAGTGAGAATAGAAGCAATACAACAATATTGTATTGCATATTAAAAATGGATTTATGGGGTGTTTTGCAGACTAGTTTCTTATATTAAAAATATTTTAGTAGTGAAAGAATAACTTTCTTTGGTTCCTCAAGGGACCTGCTGTTGCCTCATAAGAGGCTGCATGAAGGAAGCAGCAGTTCGCAGCACGCCTATGAAGCTGTTTTCAGTGCTTTTATGTACTTGGTGGGTTTGAACCAGACTTCAGACACACACAGTGCAGGCTGGAATACTGCAGGCTTCTCAACGGGAAGTCAGATGTTCTTCATGCCCGTTTGAAGCCTGTGTACCTTTCAAAGCACCAGACCTGGAGCTGTGTCCTTCAGCTAGATTCTTCAAGTGTTTGTACTTGCCCTTACTAATGCCGTAATCTAAATGATTACAGTTGCTTTACTGTCCTCATTCCTTTACCCTGATTCCTTGTTCAAGCAAGTTGTGTACTCTGCATTTCAAAAGGCCCCCATGCCCTGATAGGTGATGGGGAAGGCTGCTTAAATTCTGTCAGTTAAGTTCAAATTCTATTTAGTTTAATTACCTTTCCTGGTTAGAATAGTATTTATTACAGGCACTCTTCTTGAGCACACTTCCTCATGTTTTGTGTAAGTGGGTAGACAGGTATTTTAGGAAAATACATTTCTCCAACCATTAGCAAGAAACCATTGTAACTTGCCAATGCCCGTAGACTTTTGGGAGTGGAGCTCTGAGGTTTGCTGGTGCTGGATTTAGACTTGGCTGCTATAAACTTGTGTGGTCCTTCACTGCTGAATAGCCATCGACTTGTTTTGTCACAGGATGGGCAAGAAGAGGCGTTTGAAAAATGGAGAGTGGAAAACTCCTGGGGTGAAGACCGTGGTAATAAAGGTAAATAGTTATGGGAACAGAAAGCTGAAATTAGTGTTTGGAACTAAGGAGGTGGAAGGGGAAAAGGGGATGTGCCGCGTGTCCTTCACTAGGACATGTGTGAAACAAGCCTGCAAAACAGCGCTGAGCTATGGCACTGTGTTCCTGGAAAACAATCGTTCTTCTCTTTAAAAGTGATTTTAATCGAAGGAAATCAAATACAAACATTGAACGGAGAAGCAGGAAATGTCACTGGATAAACCTGACACTGTGGTTGCAAGCTCAACTGTAGAGGTAACTGCATTTTTGGGAGGTGGCTGTAAGTGATTGAGGCTGACAAGTCCTGACAGACAGGACACCTTGATCTCAAGGGCAGGAGGACTAAGTTGACAGAAGCACTTATGTTGGAGGTTTAGTACTGGAACTTTGAACCTGTCTTAAAAAAAAAATTTAACATCGTAATTCTAGGTGCCTTTCTGAAGCCTTGCTGAAAACATGACCTGCAGCAAGCATCCTCGCAGTGTTTGTCTCCTGTATGACAAGCACTGGCAACAATAAAACTCAGTTCACAGGAGTTCAGCTTGTGCCAGGTTTTCTGCATGAACTTGCTTTCCTGTTGATGGTTCTCAGCCTGCACCATTGTTCCTTTAAAAATGATTCATAAGCACTGTGGGGCTGTGCAGCGTGGATGTGCCAGCCTGGTATGGCACATGGGCAGGCAGTGTGGACAGAATAGTGAGTCACAGCTGAGTGGTGGTTTAATAAATTGCTTCTGGTTGTTTCCCTGCTCAGCCTGGGAATGACTTGGGGGTGCTTCTCTGCCTGGTCTGGGGGCCAGCTCTGACCCCCCAGCCCTGCGTGAGTGGGGCTGGTGCTGTGGGAGCATGGCTGCTCTGCTCTGCCGTGGCCTGCAGTCAGCTTTTCTTAAACGGAGGGGAGGAAAACTCCACGATTTTTGTCATCTCCTATCTGAGACAGGCTGGATGTGGACTTGGCTGTGGCAAAGCTCACTGATGAGCAGCATGTCAAGCCAGACTTCAGTGTGTCCCAGGGCACAGCACGGTAGTCATTGCTGACCGCATCTTCCTGTTGCACATTGATCCCAAATCTTGTGCTCACAAGATCTGGTATGGCTGAAATTTCCTAGGACATCTGTGTGTTCTTCTGGGAACAGACTGTTTCTGGAAAAATCTGTTTTAGGATGTGATCTTATTTATAAGCTCTTGATATTCTATGTTTTAGTTAGCCATTCATGTATGTTCTTGGAACAGCATCTTAATTTATGTTCTGGCCCCTCGGTCTTGCAGTAGTGTCTGTTCTGAGTTAGCAGTATACATTCACAGTGAAGTATTCCAGTAATCTTTAGTCTTGATAAAACGATGAAACTGATGTTCAGCCATCAAGGCTTATCGATGTGACAGTAGTAAGATGTACTTTGGAATACTGGATTCAGTGAAGAAGCCAAATCAATACTAAAAAGAAGTGGTGTCACAACTTTTCTTGCCTCCAGATACAAACTAACAACTGTTTTGTTGAGCACTTTTATGTATAATAGAGAATATAAACTATAAAAATTCCTGGTTAGTTGTGCTCTTATTGTCAGAACGCTTTGTTTTGAGACGCTCCAGATGATCGGTTTGTGATGTTAGATGCTACTAACTTTAGAGGAATGCTTCCAGGAAGCGCCTTACTCGCTTTACAACTGCTCAGCGTGGACTTAGGTTAGTACTCCAGACTTTCTGAAGGTAATAGGTGTCTGGCAGCGACTTTGATTGTGCTAGCAATGTATGGTCCTTGGCCAAGTTTCAGAGCTGTTCTCTATTAGAACTGGAGAAAGTCCGGGCTTAATTTTTTGATACTGGCTATCACTCCCAAACCACAGTGCAGCAGACTGAAGCCTGACACTACTAGTCAAAGTTGTACCTGTTGAGCTGTGACTGAACAGCAGCAGTTCTGTGCCAGTGTTAACTGGGCTGGAGCAGCAGTGAATGCTCTGATGGAGCTGCAGAAGCTGCGATTGATACATGTGGAGAGCCACACGGGTTTTTGGCTTTCTTCATTTAGTGCATGGAATTAAAAAAGAAAACTACAGCAACTAGAAATGAGAAGTGTAGTGCTTCAGGCTTTAAGTTAGAAATAACAGTAAATTAACACAGTTACCTAGTTGTTTTTGAGTATTAAGTTGCATTTGTTTGCCAGCTTTCTAAACCGAATTTGCAACTTGGTCTGCAGTGATAGTTTTATCTTCCTTAGACATTATCTCTTTTCCAAATATGGGTTTGCTTTTTAAAAATGTGTTCTTTAAGAGGAGCTAGTTGTTCCTTTGAAATAATAGGACCCTGGAGCAACCTAGAAAAACCCTGACTACACCCTGTATACATCTATGACATGCATGCCATCTATGTGAGCTTTCCTGGGTGGGTCACTGTCATTTATTTGTTCTGTACTGGTAGAGACCACAGTCTCTTGGGAAGTCTTGCTCACTGTCTAGATTTTGTTTTGGTTAGGGAGTTGCCTGGAAAAGTGTCTTGACCAGAAAATCCCATCAGAACTAGGAGGTTTGACTCTTTCAGACTACTTTTTTTCAGGGAGGTGAATCCCTGAATGATTTTCTTGGGTATGACCAAAAAAACAGCTGTTGAGCTAAAGGCAACTGGGCATGTCCTTGGGAGCGCGCTCTCAAACATTGGAACAGGCAACTTGACAGGGTTTCCACCCCCTACCCCTGCCCTGCTTTTGCAGTGTCCAGTACTAGCTGGTATGGGAGGGTGAGGATTTGTAGTCTGTCCTGGCTCTCTTGCTATGCCACTGAGTCGGTTGGCAGTGATTTTTTTTTTTTTTTTATCTTATCTGCCTCATTAAGGAATTGGGAAGCTGTGCTTAGATAAATCCAGTGAATCAGAATCTGCATCAGTAAAGAGGCAGCCAAGAATGATGTTAAACTTGGCACACCCCAGTTGAGGCCCAGTTGCTAGTGTAGGGGATACAAGTAAGCCCAAACTCCATTATTTCTTGGATGGGATGATAAAGGGTACAGCCCACAACAAAACACCAGAGACCAGACTTCGCGTCATTAGAAAACAAGCAGACAAATAACTCATTGTTGGTAGGAACTGGAAGTGGTTTTTTTCACATGGGGTCCCTCTTGTTTTGCCTTGAGTACAGTCGAAGGTACCAGATAGCACTTGTTATCTTGCATGGTGCAGGACTGGAAAGACTGTGACTCCTGGTTTGGGTATCATGGGATGAAGTTAGTTATATGCTCACATTCCGTGGAGTGGGCTGATCTGCATTCTTGTGGTAGTGCTTGTCCTGGAGAAAGGAAAGTCCTGGGAACAGCCTAGCATGCCTCTCCTAAACACTTAGTAATTACATTTATATCTGTTGTAAAAGGGTTTTTTTGGAATCCCATCTGTTTTTCCTCAAGGAACAAACACAGCTGCTGACAAACATTGCTTTTTTTTTTGAGGTAGAAAAGTCGCTTTGCAGTCAAATATTTCCTTTCTGTGTTTTACTGGCACTTTGTCAGCCATACAGGCAAGTTTAATTATTCTGCTTACTCTTTTGTTCTGGAGACACAGTGCATTAACTTTGAACCCAGCTTATCCCATCGGATATGTGGTGTTGTTTTTTTTAAAAAAGCAAGCAAGAGGGGAGCACTAAATCACGTTATCACATCCATTTGAGAGGGGTCCATCTGCTTGTTTTGGCATGAAAGGAACTCTCTTGTGATAGGTCTCCAGCTAGAAGTCGGCTCCCTTTTGACTTTTTTAATCTCTTGTACTGGCTGTTGCATACACGCTCTTCTGCATGAAGACATTTTAGGGATTTAACTGTAGATATTTAGTGCCTGTATTTGATACCTGTATATATATTATCCCATAAGTACACTATAACAGAAAGGCTCTGTTAATTTGTTATCCCTGTGGAGGAGTAACAGCACAAACACAGTGTGTTGTACTAGGTCCTCTGGGAACTTCCAAGGGCTTCATTTTCAGGTGCCCAAATCCTAGGTTATGCAGTAACTCGCAGGCCATTCATCCTTGACTGACATCTCCCTGGCTAGCAGCTTGTTGGTTCTACAACGCTGCCTGTTCAGTTTTTCCTTTGGGTAAGTTAGAGAAACGTGGGCCAGCCTCGCACAGAGAGGAGTACGCTCTGGTAGTCGGGTGCTGTGTTCTGTTACAAGGCAATGCTGTTCCCAGTTCTCTTCCATATTCTGGCCTTAACATACAAACGGTTTGAGTAGAAGCAATAGATTAATTGCCGGAGGTGAAAGTCCACTGTGTACCCTGCCCAGAAGTGCGTTAAACTTTTCTGTTTCTCTTTCACTTCTGTCTGTTACCTGGATGGAACGCAGAGCTCAGGGATGCCTCAGGCAGGCTCTTGGGTATACATATGGCTGCGTATAAAGTATGTGTCTCCTTTTAATGAAGAAATTGATAATGGCTTTCATTGCGACACCAGGCAGAGGCCTTCTCAAAAAATGACCTTACTTATTTGCATGTTCTGAAGTTCTGCTTGATGCTTCCTTCTTGTTCAGACACTGTGATCTTAATCAGCACTGTCAAGCTTTGAGATACAGGATGTCAGCAGCAGAGTTCATTATCCTCTCAGGGTGCAATTACTTGTTGGCTCTTGGGAGGGAGAGGTTTTTGTGTGTCCCAAGAACTCATATCCTGAAGAGAGAATAATCAAGGCAGCTCCCTTTGGCAGTGTTTCCAAAATGGCATCTAGCATGGATTACAATTGATAGGGTTTTTAATTTATGGGAATTATCTGATCTCTTGCTTTAGAAACAAGATGGTGTAGATAGATGCATTTATTGTCCATATTCTTTGGGCATTTTCTTGTTTCATTTGATTGTGTGATGATACTGTATAAGGACATGAGGAACTTTATTACATAAAGCCTTCTCATCTGTCTTCTAAATGCTTTCTTTCTCCCAGCCACTCTTATTTTCAGTTCACCTTGAATAGCTTGCTTCCAAGGGCAGTTTTCTGCTAAGAACTGTGGTAATCTAAATGTGACTCTTCTCCCCGTTCAAATACTGTTCACTGAACTTTGTAGTAAGTGTTACATTAAGGGAGAAAAATAAGATTTAGTTCAACCAAAGCATGATTTAGATGGCTTTATGTTCGAGGAAAGCAGATGGCATTCTCTTACTGCAAGAACTAAAACAGCAAAGTTTTTCTTAAGCCAAAGATGGTTTGGATATTCACCTGGAAAATTTCCCTTAAAATCCAGAGACCTTTCCAAGCCAGACTTGGCTAATTTTATATTCTGCCTTAAATGACTTTTTTCTTAAGGCAGTGTCTTCACCTTGGGTATTCTCAATGTTTATTTTAACAGAGGAAATGTAATGATGAATATTCTAGGTCTTTTTCTTAGCAGGCTTCTTGCTTGCTCTTTCAGCACACATGAATTACATCCAGTTATCATAAAGAAATAACATCTGGGCTTTTATCTTTGTCTTGAGAGGTACAAAGTATGACCAGGACTAGGTCCTGTTTGTAATGCATCATTCATAGGTGAAACTTGTATATGTGACTGCTTCACTGTATTGGTAGTGGTTCTCTGTTGTAATGAACTGTTCTTATCTGCAGGTTACCTGATCATGACTGATGACTGGTTTTCTGAGTACGTGTATGAAGTTGTGGTGGATAAGAAGCATGTACCAGAAGACATCCTGGAAGTGATGCAGCAGGAACCAATTGTTTTGCCAGCTTGGGACCCTATGGGGGCTTTAGCCAAGTGAACTACAGAATATTTGCCTCTTAATGGTCAACCAGAAGTAGATGCAATAGAGAATTCCAGTGGTTGGAAGCCATAGCCAAATGATAATGTGACCAAGCACTCAGCATGGTCCGTGTTCTTGAAATGTAAGTTAAGGATCTTTGGGAAATAGCGCTTTACTGACTTGGCTGAATAAAGCTCTCAGACAGGCTACCCCGCAAAGCTAAAAAAAGGGAAAAGGAAAAAAACCTCATAATAAAAATGTATGAAAAGTGCTGTCAATGGCACTTTGATTTTACCTTGAATTTTTAATAAAAATCAGCGTATTAACTTAGAATTACCTCAACCAGTGTTTTCTCTAGAAAAGATGGCCATAAAAGGGCCTTTAGAATTAACAGCTAGGTAATTGTTTGGACAAGTACATCAAGATACTTTTAAATTAACCATTCGTGGTCTGACTTGTACCGTAAAAGAATGCCCAAAATATTTTATATATTTACATTGTCAGTTTTGCTGAAGTTCTGGAGGCAACATAAGAATTTAAACTGCTAAAAATGACCTTTAGAAAATGTTTTCTTCCAGCAGAATTGGGGGGGGGTGGGGGGGGGTGGGAGGGTTGTCACTTGGTTTTATTCTTTGATTGAGCTAGGACTGAGTAACCCATATCAAGGCCCAGTGCTATGTCTGTGTGCACAGGAGCGCTATTTTTCAGTTATATTAGCAAGAACAACCATAAGTATGTTCACAGGTGGAGTTAGTGTCATGCTCAACAGAAAAATAATGTTTTAATTGCTGCATTTTATTTGGATGTTTTAAAAAAACCAACAAGATGGTGCTATGAAGCTTTTGAATAAACACTTTCTAAAGTGACTGGTACTGTTCTTTTTTTCTTTTTTTTAAATGAGCCTCATGTAACTAATGAAATGGAAAGATACTAGTGACCTAGAAACAAATCGTAAGTGAGAGAGAATGTGAATACATCAGGAGAACATGCTGCTTTATGTCAAAGATGCTCATCTCACTGAACAGAGATATGCTAACAATATCGCATGTGCTACAGGCACTCCAACAGTTTGAGCACAGTACTAATCCTTTGGTTTGGATGGTGCCAAAATGGCAGGCTGTCGTTGTGTGTACCCTGATTAAACCCAGTACAGGAAAGCTGTCGCAAGCAAGTAAAAGAAAGGGTAAGTGAGGATAAGGAACCATGCTGAAACAGAACTGCCAGCTAACATGGGTAGCAGATAGATGTTGCTTTAAGCGCAAGCAAAAAAAAAAATGTTTGGTATGGCCATGATACTCCGCAATTTGGTTTGACTTTTACATTTGGACAACAGAGGCAGAAAGTTATTAAATGATTGTGGAAGTGTATCTTACACTAGTTACACAAATATGTATGTATATTAAAATGCCTAGCTGAAGTGTGTCTGCATGTTGCCTGCTAAACTAAATCCAGATTTGGATTTGTCTAGGACTCATCAAAGATGATTCAATCCGCTGTGATTAATGTTTCCTGAAGTGGGCAGGAGTGCTGGTTAGGGAAAACTTGGTGTGGAACAGCAGCAGGAGGTTGTTGTTACTGTCCTTGAATGATGTGTTTTAAGAGTCTGTGCCCTTCGCAGTATGTCCTGCGAAGGTAATAACGCTGTTCTGGGGATGCACAGAATGTCTCTTGGCATAGAGTGACACTATGAATTGATTCCCTTCTGGTAAAACCCAGTTTATGTTTATCCTGGGCTTGTCAGGAGGTTTTCTGTCATCTCAAGACCTATGAGGGTACAGGAGCACATGGCTGTTGGTCTCAGCTTGCCCTTTCTACTAGCAATGGTCATGAGAAATAACATAAATCTATAGCTTAGCACTAGATTTTTCCTAATCTAGAAGACAAAGCTCAACGCTCAGGTCTTCCTGTGTCTTGGGACAGGTAGGTGACTTTTCTTGCTTTTAGTGTTGACTGGCAGAAACATGCATTGCTTGCAGTTATCTCTGTGGAAGTTTGGGCACACCTTTTAATCATCAGGCTATTGTGGAATAGTTGATTTGTCAAATATATTTAATTGTCAGGTTATTGTCAAGTGTTTTGCCACTACTGATTATACTGTGTTCATCAAACTGTGATCTCTATCAAACTATGCAAATGTATATTGCATAAGGAACAGTGCCCAGCCAGGAGCAACTGGATGTGCAAATGCAGCATGCAGAGTAAGTGTGAACTAAGCGTTTGGTGTGGAAAGAAAAATAAAAATGTCACTGTTGATCACTTTCATAGAAAAAAGTAATGTAATATTGGGGTGTATAAACAGAGAAAAATAGTCTGCAATGTATGTGAAGTTACCCAGCTCTGCCGGGGCTCGTTGGAGTGAGCTAGTCAGTATCTTGTTCAGGGTACTGCACCTCAGGGAAGATGCAGGCTAAAACCCGTGTAGAGTGGTAAGAATGATCAGAGGACTTGAAAATATGAATAGTAAAAGGCTGAAAGAAGCATAGTGTTTACTCAGAGAAAAGGGGAGGCATCACAGTCCTTGAATTCATGAATGGATGCTTGAAAGAAGAGAACTTTGTTCCCACTGCTCATGATAAAATGATTGAAAAGTCATAGGCTTCAACTGCAGCAAGGTTTAGTGAGATTAAGAAAAGCTTTCTGCTGATAAAAATGGTGAAGAACTAGAATCAGTTGCCTGAGGATGCGTGGTGCCTCCGTTGTTAGAGATCTTTAAGAACAGGTTACAGAAGAACATGTCAGAGATGGCGCTGGTAGAGTTGATCCTTCTTTTGGCACAGGGATGGACCAGATGACCTTTTGAGGTCCCTTTTGGCTTTACAGGTCTGTGAGGCACGGTCTCTACTTCATGCTGTGTTCCTTGCATCAAGGCGAGTAAACAGCCTTGTACTTGATGCTGAACCCTGGTGGCTCTGAAACAAAGCCAAATCTCTTGGGAAGCTGTATTATGCACAATATTTTGATTATGACTAATGCATGTGGTTGTTTTGGGGGCTTTTTTCCTTCCAAAAGGTCAGTATTTTTAGTCCTTCAAAATCTTTCTGCTTATGACATTATACCAGTTCTTTTATGTCCTTTATGCTATCTGTGAGAGGGGGTAGTAGCCAAGGAGAGTTAACTTCTTCTCTGGACTTTAACTGACAAACATTTTTGTTGCCCAAGGCAACACTGATGAGGATTGAGTTTGACAAATTAAAAACTGTTTCCAAGCCAGTTTTTGTTAATTTAAGTATTTAAAAGTATTGTCCAGTGCGTGCTTATCTCTGCAGCTCTTTCCCAGATATTTCCCTGTACAGCGTATACAATAGTATGGGGTTTTTTTTCCTTTCCTTCAAATAAGCACAGAAAACCCACGTGGCTAAAACACATTATAGGAAACCAAGCCAATCTGGCAGAAACAGTTTTGCCTTTACGCCCAGCAGTTTTATAAGTTTGTTGTAAGAAGAAATGGGGAAGAGGAGGGGAAATATGTATGTTGAAGTGAGAGCTGTATTTCTTCTACTTTAAGGACTCAAGGGCAGTTGAAAAACTGTTCTAAGGTTCATGCTAGTGACACTGATTCAAGGCTGGCACAATATTCCCTAGGATATTCTCTGTTGTGCTAACAGCCCCTGAAAATCAGTCCTGTGCCTTTGGTAAGAATAAGTAGCTGTGTGTTCTTGCTAAGTAGTTGTCTTTGTTATCTACAAAACAGACTGACCTGTCTTACAGGCAAATGGGTTTGTTTTTAAACTGTAGTTTGAAACATGAATAAAATCAGTATGTATAAAATGATTTCCCATTAACGGCTGCTGTTGATGTGATGCTTACAGATGTGATCAGCAGCCCTCCACTGGAGGAGTAAGGGTAGAGAAGTTGAGTGGGTGGCTGAGAGGCCATGTGCTCCGTACTGGGGAAGTTCTCTGTCCTCCGTAGCACAAGGCACAGCTGGATCCAGAAGAACTTCGGTCTCTCTTCAGGTGCATGGCAGTTAGGAGTACAGCCCAGAGGTGACAGTGAATTGCCTCACACCTCTCCAGTGGAGTAGTGCGGGAGTAAACGAGGAACAGGCTACTAAACTCCTGTCATTTTGCAGGAAATGGTTCAGAGATGATCAAAAATTAAACCCTTTCCAACTGATGGGATGGAAATGTGGGAATAAGCCTAGCTTCCTATAGGTTTAGTCTCTCAGCAAAGAAAGCTTTTTGCCTCGTGAACCATAAACCCAGATTACAAAAAAATCAAGACCCAACTGATAAAAAGATGTTTAGGTTAAAATAAAAAAACCAAAACCAATTAATGTCCACTGTTTTCCAGTGCTGCTGCTGCTTTCAGTTTATATCTTTTGCAAATCCTTTAAAAGACCTTTGGATTGTTGAGGAACCAGCTAGCTAACAGGTAGGTAGTTTCCTTTTCCAGTCTGTCAACAAAATGGTGTAGTTCTCATGTGATAATTCAAAGGCGGTTCCTCTGACAGGTGGAAAATACGGACAGATAATGTTATAAAAGTCAACTATCAGATCCAATCAAAGGTCAGAAAATAACTACTGCTAACTAAGAAGAGGCAGGAGGAGAGGTTATGTGTAGTGGTGGTTGGTAGTCAGATTTCTCCACCCAAATGTGGGCTCAGAGCAGTTGTAGTGGAAATAGCAAAACCTCTCCAAAATGTGTATCCCAGCACAGTCGGATTAGAAAATATCAGGGAAGGACAATCAGAATATCTTTTATCCCAAAGCCAACCGTAATAGTTTCTAAATGTAGTCTGATTCCTAACTAAGCAAAAGATGGGAACAAATAAATATTTTTTTTTGTTTTGTGTTATTTGGAAGATTGTTCCTATCCTCTTACTGGCAGTGAATCAGAGACATGTTTGCAGAATTATTGTTAATCTCTTCTTAGTACAGCTGGTACTACTGCTATTAGGTAATTTGATTGATGCTTCCTATTCTTCTGCTGGCATTGTTAACTGGAATCTACAGCTGCTTTATCTGTGGAGAACTGTGGAAGTATTTGAAGCTGCATCTTCTGTGAAGTCCATTTTTTTTCTTGTTGGTTTTTTCATATTTTCTGTAAGTCATTATGATTTTGCCCACCAACGTGTAGAAGATCTCATGAAATTCTGTAACTGACTCTGTACAGTACCTGAAGGTTTTTCCACGCATGAGATAAGTACTATAACGTTGAGGGGTCTGCCTGAAATCTCAAGTCTGTTATTTGTATTATGCCCCAAATGTTCAAGGCTGTTTGGCAAGATATTAAAAAAAAAAAAGAAAACCAACAAAACACACCATGCTGCTGCAGAAGATATTAACAGGGGAAAAATATCAACTGAACAAAAAGGCCAGGATAAGTCATGAAAGGTGGTTTTGTGTTCTTAATGTGCTGTTTTTCACATTAGAGCTTTGTATGCTCTACAAAAATAACTAAATAGTGACACTGGGTGCCACTGATGTGAGCAGATGAAAGCAATTTAACTGCAAGTGACCAAGATGAATGGAATGTAATAGCGTTTGAGAACTTGTTATAAGAACCTACTCTAAGCAGAGACTAAGATGGAGAAAAACCTCAGACAAAGGTCACGATGCCCCTAAAAATTAGGAAAACCAGAAAAACCCCAACCCATATAATTATGTAAAGACCAGAGGGACCTAAAGTGCACAGAATTTATTGCTTGTAAGAGGGTAGAAATAGTGAGTTTGGAAAATCCATTCCAATCTCCCAGCAGTAGTGAGCTCGAACTCTGCATGAAAGGGAAGGTGCAGATTCCTCGTACCATCCATCCTCCCAAGAAAGAAAAAACCTGCCAGTCACAGTGAAGGGTCTAATCCACAGATGGATATTTGGGCATGAAAACGTACTTTGACCTTTGTAAAGGTTTAGTGAGCGAGGCACAAGGGTATCTGTTCTTGCAAACCCCTCAGAAAAGAACAAGATGGGGAAGGCTGTGAATGAGTATAATATGCAAGGGTGCTAACTTGCGGGTTTTTTTCCCTGTCTACAGTCAAGTGGAGATTAATGTGACTAAAACTTTCTTTTGGAAAGAAGAGCACAGGAGGGGAGTTCAGCACGGCAGAGAGAAGAGCTGGTTGCTGCTATTTTCACTAAAAAATCAATGAATTTCTAAAACTACTGAAGGCAACAAGCTCAATTTAACAAAACATTTTTAAGGTCCTGACCACAAGAATGAGAAAGCAAAAAATTATTTTAGTACGTGTCTCGCTGCTGTTTGTAACTGCAATACCTGCGCTATCCTTTGGATGGTGCGAACGGCACGCTGCCGGCTGCTGCTATCATTAAGGGACCAGAAGACAGAAAAAGTGCTAATTATATCCCTATGCTTTTCAGTTTTCAGAGTTTGTTTTCTTTTTCAATTGTTTGGAACAAGTTTCTGAAAACTGGAAACCACTTCCAGCAAAAATGCTGTTGCTCTAACAATTAGCTACCATTATTTGTCCCCATTTTGGTTTTCCACATTTATATTTTTTTTTTTTAAATCTGCTACCTAAACTATGGCACTATTTTGTTGACCTGTGATTTATGACTTTTTAAAAACAAATTGTAAAGCCTAGGAATGAAAAAATCCTAGGTGAAAAAAAAGCTGGAGAAAAAGCATGTGTCAGAGGTTGAGTGAGATATTTTGAGTAGCAGGAAGAAAGGAAATTACTTGTTGAGCTTACTGAAGGAGCAAAATGCTTTTAAAGAATTTGTGATTAATGCTTTAAAACAAAACTAAACCTTATTTCTTTATTAAAATAACGTGTATATTCAGCAATAGAAATTAGTTTCCAAGCCCCTTCATTGTGATAATATCCCAGTCCTTCCTATCATTCTGTAATCTACAGACCCACCTGCAAACTTGTAATTTACTGACTCCCTCAAAGCTTCCGTCCCGTTTGTTGTCTCCATCATCACCACCACCCTGTTATTTATAGCTGTAACAACGGCCAGCAAAACTGTCCCTTACCAGAAAAGCTTCCCTTCCTTCTCACTCTGCCTTCGCTGGATCTTGCTCTTTTGAACTGATCAGAACAGACAAATGTAGCCACCCACCTCTAGGAGGAAAACTGAGCTGCAGCCCTGGTGAAACATAAAGTTTATTTGACTAAAGTGACGCAAAAATTCTTGAAGAGCTCTTTGGCAGCAGATTATCTGGAAATCAGACCATGTGAGGGGGATTGGTGTACAAAAACCTCACCAAGATACTGAGTTGCCCACAGGCTGAGTTCCCAAGACTCTGAAGTAAATGTGGGTGAAGGTTACTCGAGCTTGGATAACTCCAAGGAAAGCGCTTCAAACCGATCCGAAAGACAGGTACTTTATAATTTTGTTTTTAACACAGTGATATCTAAAGCACTTTATGAAATTTAGAGACTCCTAGACTGCTGTCTTCAGAGCCTACCTTCTGAAACCAGCAGATACTTGAGTTTCATTAACTTTCCCTCCTCATTGCTTCTTTCAACTTTGGTTATAAAATCTGAAATACTAACGATAGTCTGAAATATGTATACTACATTTTTTCATTTTAAATGAACTTTTCAGGTCTTAAAGAAATTTCTAACACATTGGGAAAAGGTACACCTAAAAAAGCTTTTTGGGGGGAGACAGATACATTATTTCAGGGGAAAGTTTGTTTTGATTTTTTTAAAAACTTCTAATGCTTTTTCTTGCTTTTCTGATGTTACATGCTCTACTCTGTCTTGTTCAGGCACTTGTCCAGCAATTATGAATGTTGGGAGTCAAATGCCTGTAGCAGAACGTGTTATGACAGTCTGAAATTAGAGTTTTGGCAGTCCACATGATTGCATTACGAATGTAAAGTTTATTTAATTTTTTTTAAGTATTAAACTATAAGGAAAACAAAAGAAGCAGAATCTGAAGCAAAAAAAACCAACCCAACAAACTGTTGTTTATTTTAAAATGGTAAAGTAAGCTTTATTAGCTATATTAAGTTATATTTTTAAAAGGTAAACTGTTCCAGCACAGTAAATTATCTAACTCAATGGGACAGATTTATTATAAGTAATAAATCTGGAAAGTATGTCATATATATGTATATTTATAGTCAATAATGTTTACTGCTGAAACCAACTGGCTTGCTGGGTTAGTTTGCTAAGTAAAATGGAAGTTTAAATGAGGAATGCAGTATAACTGAATATATAAATAGTCATGGAAAACATGGTTTGATGTGATAAGATAGCCCGGGGAGAAAAGGATCGTGCCTGTAATGGATCTGGATTCTCAGAAACATTGTGGAATTTTTTAATGTGGGGTGTTAGCTGTCAGGCATTTTACCAGGGAAGGTCTCACACAGATAGGCTTCATCTTCTGATGGTTTTGGTGAGTTAATTGACCATAATTTTCTCAGAGAGTACTTTGTAAACTTGGCATATAGCAACTGACTGTTGTGGGTCCGTTTTCTAATTGGGCAGAGTGTGATGAATTTCAGATGGTTATATACATTAAGAAAAACTGTTCTAAAATTGACATTTCAAATAACCCCCCTATATTATTCCCACACATGGAAATGTGCAGTGCATTTCAGCTTTCCTGCCTTCCTCCAGCATTCAGAGCCTAAAGAAATGTTCACTGTGCATCTTGGTGTCCTTTCTGACGCTAATGTTTTAACTCTTTTTCCAAAACTACGTATTTGCAGCTCTGTTGATCTGGCAATCTGTATTTTATAGAACTTACACTATATGAAGAACTTACACACACAATGAAGCCCATCTCCAGGATAAGTGTTTCATAAAGAACTTAAGTAGAACTTGGAGCCTGAGTAAAGGGGCTGTAATTTGGAGATAGGCATTAACAAGTCCCCTTCAAAGACATATTATCTGGAAACAACAGTGACTGTCCCTTGACTTTCTTTAGGTACTAACACTACAAACAAAAGTATATTCATGCTGGCATGTGCAGCCAGTCTTTGACCTGAGTCTGCAAACAGGTGTGTTACTTGAAACACCGTCCCCTTTAATTTGCCTGTGCAGCGTTATGTTAAGGAACAGTGCTCTGTTTGGTGATACTTGCTGTGTTATGACTCTTCCTTCAAGTTTATATAAATAATTTGAGGAAGAATACAAAAGGATTATCGTTCCCTCGAAGCTTATCTGTTTCCTTGCACTACATATGGACACTCTCAAGCCATAAAATGCATTTTCACCACCATCCCCCCGCCCCGCTCTGTTCTTTAAATGACTGTCATTAGTTTGGCAGCATTCCCACTACAATACATTGTCTTAAATTTTTAAAGGTAAAATCTCTCTTTCCTGCTGACACTTTAATTTCAGACTGAAACACGGACAAAATTATGACATAAAGCTCACAGTACATGTGTTTATTTCCTATTTTCACATCTTACCTACGTTTAGCCTTATCTGGGAATACATGAGTTAACTGGAGGGAGCTCACTACTCAGCCATTTTTACTTCGGTAAGTAGCCTTTTATTCTCCCAGAAGGGCCATTGTCTCAGTGGGACTACTTGCTGAGTACAGTTCTACTCTGTTTTAATAAAAATGTGAGCAAGCCCTTGGAGGACTACAAATATTTATATACAGGATCCATTCTGTCATCTACATATGCAAGTTTCTTATAAAATACTTGCATATTACAGTGATGTGCAGAAGTACCCAATCCAGGTAGATTTAAAATCACTGGTACTGGGATCAGACCTGGTATGTATGGAAATAATTCACTGGACCTATTAATTTCAAGTTAGCTTTGATTCTACTAAACTAGACTAAAGAAGCCCTGCTGAAAAAAAATGCCGAAAAAATCAATTTTCAATCTGTTGAGGGGTGGTCTCGATATCAGCTTATATCTGTTTTGCACCTAAATACCTCTGATTCTGTGCTTACCAGCAGCCCTACCAAAGCTGGGACTCTGTATCTTCTTACTATGTTTTTATAAATACCAGTTTTTGAAACCTGGAATACAATCTGTCACACTTGCTATCAGCTTGCCTAATGGAAACAAGCTATATAGAAAAGGATATTCTAGGTACTTAATGATACTAATGATGATTTAAAAAATAATACTTTTTTAAAGAAATCTGTCTATGTGAACATAGTCAAAAGCAAAAGGCATTACTTTTTTGCATTACGAACTCTAAATATGATTCGTGTATGACACATACTAGGTAAAATTCACCATAATCTGGTGCAATCTAGTCTCAAGACTTAATTGGCAGAAATTTTTATTTTCTAACAGCTCTTCACAGCATGGGAGCATCTGAGCTATTCCGTAATAACTTTGATTAAAGGGTTACTCCTGGCCTGCGCAAAATCAGAGGAAAAATACGAAGCCTCTATAATTCCCTCACACCACACGTGCAGCAAAACAGGAGTGCACTAGCCCACAAAAGCCTGTCAAAAGGGATAATCTTTACAAGATTCTCACTGTCACCCATGTCACGTACCTCCCCTCCTGTGCGTAAAGAGAGACTAGGACTTTGTGAGGAGATAGGGGTGAAGACTAGAAAATGTTTACTGCTAGCATTAATCAGACCAGTACCTGGGAACACCCAGGTGCGTGGCTGTTGGGGGGTCACGGTTGATACTGTGGCTCAGAGGTGACAAAAGTACCTACAGCTAAACAGCACAGCCTTTTCCCGTGTGGGATACGTGATTTCTGTCCTGTCATCCAAACGTCTTGCTTGATTTTCTATAAAAATGTAATTTCTTTGGACTCTTGCCATTTACACACAACTGCCTGTGACTGCGTCTTTAATTCAGGTGTAATATGTAGTCAAGCAGCTACATAATTTTAACAATCTTAAATATTCTGTGAGAAAAGTGAGATGTGGGTCAAGTTAACAACAATCATGTTAATGTTTGAGTCTGTTTGCCAACACCATAGGCTAGTACTTCAAAGTATTTAAATTCTTTGCAAGTGCTAGCGTGTAAATGGACAGAAGTAAGGCAGATGGAGGAGCAGTGTGAGTGAGAGAAGTGATGTGAGTTTTGCTACAGGAATGCAGCTGGAAGCCAGTGAGTGGCTGGTACTCCAGCAAGCTTTGGTTTATAAAATTTGCCCATGAAAAAATAACATAATTTGAGTGAAGTGGAATATGTGCAAATATACACATTTTGCAGCTGTGTGACTTAAAATGTATTTGATCATTTGTCGATAAGTAATGACTTCTGCAGTCACACACAGTGAGGCTGAACAAGCCCACGGGCTGAGGAATTCGGGAAGTCGGTGCTGCCCCACCTCAGGTAACGCATTCTCCAGGTGACCTGAGGCATTAAGATTTGCCTCACTTGGAGCATCGGGTGTTTGCTGTACCTCAACCTAATTGTTTTAACCTCCTAGATTAAAAGTCAATTTTCTCCTTAAAAAAAGCAGCACAACAAACAAGCAGAAAACGGAAATAATTTTGTTTTCAAGCGCTGGAGAGCTTTGTTTCGCTCCGTGGTGGAGCATTCAAGGACAGGGGTTCCCACGCTGCCACGGGGCGTCACTGCACACCTCAAATTGAGCAAGGGGATGCTCCCTGCTCGGGAAGGGACCGGACCCCAGCACAGGGATGCTCCCCGAGGATTGCTTTGATAGAGGCAAAGGAGCTGGGTTTGTGTGTCAGGGGATGTACAGGGCGTTTACATCTACAGTGCTGGTTCAAGTTTAGCTCTGTGTGGGAGTAACCAAAAATAATGTAATTAATATTTGGCTGAGCTGAACTGTTGGTGGTGGCTTCAGCCAAGCTCGTAGAAAACACATGTTTTCAATTATCAGTCCTGGTGTTTTCAACAAGCAAGCAAAGCAGGGAATACTTGTGGAGGACAGGCTGCTGGTCCCAGGGTGTTTTCTTTGGAGCAGAGCAAAGGGTGACTCCTGCTCCGTCACCCTTTGCGTAAGGAGGAGCGCAGTTTGCAGGGCTGGCGGCACGGCAGCGTTCCCATGCTCCTGGACAGCACAGCGGTGAGGAGATGGAAACTGCCCTTTAGAATGGTCTCTGTTCAGTGACCAGAGACAGAAAAGGCACAGGTGCTCAGGGCTTCTCGAAGGAGCAAAGTCACATCTACAAAACAGATCAAAAAGAAATGAAGGCACAGCTATCTTTCTTCTTGCTTTCTTTTTCTTTTTCTTCTGTAGATAATTATGTTGGTGCTAAGAAGCCGATGTGTATTTATGTAAAAGCAACCTTTGCAACAGCCAAGATTAAAAATAGGTAATAAACTGCCATTTCCTATATCATTCACTGTCCTCGTTCTAGCACCTGTAACTACTGAGAGATCAGTGCAGAGATGAACTGGAGGCTGAGGTGGGCAAAATCCTTCACTATCAGCATGATTTTCCCCTGGACATCTTCCGTAGTGGCCCTAGGATACTTATTAACCCGAAGTCCTCTAGTTCTGCAGCTGTTTACACTGTTTGTAGCGGTTACAATTCCCTCAGATAATTTTTTTTTTTCTTGAATTGTAACAAGAGAGGGGGAAAAGTACATTCTCCCACCTTTTTTTTACAGCATAATGAAATCTTCTGATTCTGTAGTGTTCTGTTTTCATGTGCCAACTATGCCACTGTGAACACCACTGCGTAGCTGTAAGAGCCTGTCTCTCCAGAGATTTCCCAGGGTAGCTGATGAGCTGCAATTCTCTTTCAGAAAGGAATAGTTCAAATTCCAGCTGAAGCCCTTGAAAGGTCACACATCATTTCACATATTTGAAGCTCAAACTACTGAAAATTGTACAGAAATATTTCAAATAATGTGGTATTTCTTTCCTGTGGTCTGCAGAAGACCAGAAGGAGCTCAGATCTGGGTAAGACAGCTATCTTGGTTGTCGCAGCAAATAATCAACAATACATTCAACCTCTGCTCAGTAATGAAAGTGCCAAAAGTATCGATGTGCAGAAACAAAGTGTTTTACAATACAGTAAGAGTTTAAGTCTCAGATATGGACAATTCAGTCTCATGAGATAATGCAGTTAAATCAACATCCTTTACTGCTTTCTCATTTATGAGTAAGAAGTGTAAAGTCCAGAACGGCTCAGGTTACTTTTCCATATTCCTACCTTGTATTTAACATGCTCTATACAAAGGCAGGATTGCTGTGGCCTTTCCTAGGAATTCTATGTTAGCACCAGGGGTGGCAGGACTGTTTTCATCTACACAAACTCTTTTGGGACATTTGGAAGGTTTCGGACTCCAAGGACATTCAGGTTTTATAGTCTTGCAGGTAAAACAGAAGCTCCTGTTCTTTGCCATAGTATTTTTCTCTGGATCTCTGAAGATGTTGCAGTCTTTGTGGATGATTAACTAATGGTAGCAAAGTACTGCTCTTGTAAGAATTCAGCATTAATAATGCACTGCTTGCTATATGATGAAAAGATCATTAGCTGGGTAAAGACAGAATGTAAGCCTGAAGAATCAGAGATTTCTGAATGTTATAAACAACACCTTCAAGTGACTTTTATCTTGAGAAAATACTCCTGTTTGCTCTGCAGCTTGGTAACTTTCCTTCTCTCTCCACTTGCACTGATAAATGTTTAGGAAGAGGTTTAACAAACTCGCTTTGCACAAGGCTGAAAACTGGCAAAAACTTGAGTTTTAGCAGCTCTGGCAATGAGTAAATTCGAGCAACGAGCAAAAAATATCCCCTGTCTGCTTTAGTTTTTCCAACAGTTAAAAGTGAAATAATGCTTATTCTTCTGCTAGGATGTGACAATGATGATATTTGGTGTGGTAAAATGCTTTGAAAAGGATAAAATAGATGTAATTATAGTAATTTAATCTGTAGTGCCATCACACAGGTTGTGTAACACTTTGCTAGCTATAAAACAAAGTTACTACCCCAGGGAATTAACAGTACAGAGGATCAACTCCTATTTCAAGGCTTCAGCCCTATTTCAATATAGGACAAGGGGTAATGGCTTTAAACTGATATAAGGTAGATTTAGGATAGATATAAAGAAGAAATTCTTTAGTGTGAGGGTGGTGAGGCTCCGGAACAGGTTGCCCAGAGAAGGTGTGGATGCCCTATCCCTGGAAACATTCAGGGCCAGGTTGCATGGGGCTTTGAGCCAACTGGTTTAGTAGAAGGTGTCCTTGCCCATGGCGGGGGGGCTGGCACTAGATGATCTTTAAGGTCCTTTCCAACCTAAATAATTTTATAATTTTATAATTTTGTTGAGTAAAGGCAGCTGGTCATTTACATTAACTGAGCAAATGCGCAGAAAACAAAACATGACTCACTGAATCACAATTCTTTTTCTGTTCTTTTTGTTCTGAAGAAAAAGTTAATTGTGTTAAACCATCCCAAAATAAAGAAAAAGTATATTTCCCCTGGACTGGTCTTCTAGCACCTATGAAGAAGGCATGTAAAGCAGGGATTATTTGCTGATGGGGGACAGTAGCACAGGAGTAGCGCTCACTATCCTTCCTGGGGCTTGGAATCGTAGTGCTGGCAGATCCAAACAGAATGAAAAATAAAACTGGTGACAAGTTTTGCCCCTTTAGACCCACATGTTAGTTCTTATTAAAAACAATAAAATTGAAGTTCCCTGATCTTTTTTCCCTTGTTGACTGAGCCTCAAAAGTTAGTTGATGCAAAACCACTGAGATTTAAATACTTTCCTAAACTTTTCTTTAAGCCTTCTAGATCTGCTGCTAAACACAGCAGACCTGTGGGATTTCTGAAGAAAGGTGGTCATGGAATGTACTTTGTACACCCATTGTTATACCATATCTGTTTTATTAATTCTTCTCCCTTCATACTGGGTGAATCTAGAAATCACCAGCAGAAGTCACAGGATGAACTTAAGAAAATACAAGCCACACTAAACTCTGCCCTCATTTTTGCAAACTGGGAGTCCCACAACCTCCCTGGGTATGAAACCGGTGTTCAAAGGGAGAATGTGGTACCAGAAAACAGCAGGACTGTGACTGCCTGTGAGTTGTCCAGCAATGTGGGCAGAAAGTCCAGCCAATCTGCCTGAGAGGTTATAAGCCAGGTATGCCAGCTTTGGCCGTGGAAGAGGATGGTTGCTTCCTTCCTTTCTCTGTACAAAATCCTGAATGGATTATGTGCTAAATGATTCACATTGCATGCTGCGATGGTTAATTACTTCTACAAGTATTTCACAGTACCTGTCAGTTGTGACTTTGAAGTTATCAGTGTCGGTAAGCCCTGTAATGGATTTTTAACTGTTTTTCATTTCTTAGATGGTGTTTGTGCCTTCAATCGGATGGATTTAAATATGGAAAAAGAATTCTAAAAGTGCTGGGAATACGCTAGGAATAAAAGCGTGGGAGGACAAGCCAGAAGGGGACTCTGTGCTGCTGTTCATCTGTTTAAGTGATCACAACAAATCTTGGAAAAAATGGAAAAAAAGCCAACAAGCAATGAGACTGAGCCACTGACTTCCAAGAAAGATGTCTCAGACTGTAATGAAGGAGAAGATTGTAAAGAGAACAGACTTCTGGTCAGGAACCCTAAATCTGCCCTACGGCTAGTGGAGGATGGCAATAAAGTCCGTCCCAGCCAGGGAGATAAAGGGGAGGCAGCTCAGATCTCAAATGGTTATTCAGGGGTTCAGAGCTCGGTTCCCTGCAATGGAATGGGAGAGGTGGAAGATGCCCAGTGCACTGCCCCAGCAGCCCCAACCACCACTACAACCACCACTTCTGCCACCTGTGGAGCAGAAGGCCAGCAGCAGCTGATGGAGCTAGAAGACAGAGAGACCTGGAGTAAAAAAATTGACTTTCTACTCTCTGTCATTGGCTATGCAGTGGATCTGGGAAATGTGTGGAGATTTCCTTATATATGCTACCAAAATGGAGGAGGTCAGTGACTAGTTTTGTATGCTGTTCCTTAATGCTGAACTTGCTTGCTTATAAATGGATGATTTAGTGACTTATTTTAGTATCATATATAACAAATGGCCAAGGGGAAATTACTTCTCAAGCAGGCTGGAAAACCTAAATACTGAGGTAGGATAATAGATACATTAAGACGGAAGAAAAACTACCTAGCAAGATCTAAAAAATCAGTACAACTAGAAGCTGAGAGCCAGTTAGGTGCAGGACTGCCTTCCAGGAGAAAAGCCTCTATCCCTGTCCCAGGGAGTATTTTAAGATAAACCAACATGTCAAAATCAACTCATCAGGAATGCTAGGTCTTAGACTCACTGATGTATCAGCCAAAACATAAATCAAGAAGACCTCGGAAAGGACTTTTGTCTCCCTAATGTAAAGAAGGCATTTTATGGAAGAAATTCTTTTATCTGTAGCCCATCTCACAATTGTATCCATTGTAGCCAGCACAGTCTTGGTGAATCCTGTGTATAATTGTTATAGAAATATGAGAAGCTTGGCCGAGCGTTGCTTCTTACTCACACTGCCAAGTAGTTACTCTTACAAGAAATCCATGGTAATTCAGTGTGGCACACTGGCTAGGGAGGGGATAGGCATTTTCGCTGTGGGATAAAAGGAACTCTTGTTTATGGAGTGCTGGTACTGTTGGAAGAGGAGTCATATGAAGAGTTACAATCATCTGCTTTCTTTATTGCAGGAGCATTCCTCATTCCTTACACAATTATGGCCATCTTTGGAGGCATTCCTCTCTTCTATATGGAACTAGCACTAGGACAGTACCACAGGAATGGCTGTATTTCAATTTGGAGAAAAATATGTCCTATATTCAAAGGTAAAGAAGGGAAATGGAAAATTACTAGGAACTTTCTGAATAAAAGTGAAATTTCTGGGAAAAGTAATCTCATAAAACAAAGTAAGGCTTGTTCTACACAAGATTTTGGCTTTACAAAGAAAGCTTTCATAAAACTTTATCTACACCAGGAGATGTGTGTATGTACTCTTGTATACACGTTTGATGTGCAACTCTTGCACCTTCTCTCACCCAAGCCTGAAATTATCAAAAAAATAAACAGAAGATGTGAATAAAGTAAGTGCAACATTGCTGAATCCAAGGCAAAATTTTAACCAGGAAAGAATAAAGATCTACTATTTCTATTACAAACATACTAGAAAGAAATGATTCCCCATTTTCAGCCTGGTCTGTCAATTACTATCCTACCACAGTCTTCTAGAGTAAAAGGACCTATTCTGTATGTACATTTTCTCTTGCTCCCTGTGTTATAGCTCTGGTCTTGTCTTTTTTATTTACTGAGAGTGCAAGATGCCTATTTCTAAATTCCAGGAATTTAGGAACAGATGAAAAAAACTATATAAGCATGTTCTGTCTTGATTAAGGATGCTTTTTTGGAATTGGAGCCTGAGTGTTTCTGAAGCCACAAGAAATTCCAGTGTTGTGGTATGTGTACTTCCTGCAGAGCTGCCTTAGACAGTTACTAGTTGTAGTTAATGTGGTACTCAATTCCTTCCCTCTTTTGTTTTTGTTTCTTTTTTTGGGGGGGCTGAAACTTACTTCATGTAATTGTTTCCTGCCTTACCAGGAATTGGCTTTGCCATCTGTATAATAGATCTTTACGTAGCCTCCTACTATAACACCATTATGGCTTGGGCCTTTTACTACCTCGTATCCTCCTTCACGGCGGAGCTGCCATGGACTAGCTGCACAAATGCTTGGAACACAGGCAACTGCACAAACTACTTCAGCAAGGACAATGTCAGCTGGTCCCTGCACTCCATCTCTCCCGCAGAAGAATTTTATACGTAAGTGCATGTAAGTGAGGACAGTAATATTAGACAGAATGGTGGAATATGTAGCTAGCTTTTCTCTGGAGGGGGAGCAGGGCTGTTTATTAATGGTTCCCTTTTCTGAACTATTCAAATAACTAAATACTGATAGGTGTATGTAAGCTTAGGGTGCATGGGAGGGTAGTCTATATTTTAGATCAAAGGCTCCCAGCCACTGTCAGCTGACATCACTTATCTTTTATCATTACTGTTGTACCATTAATATCAAACTTCTAATAAAAAAAAATATATCCAAAATTACATGACTCTGAAGGCTACTTATCAAGGCCTCAGGACTATTATTAATGCTCAGACCACAGTTTAGGACTGTTCACAGCATACTTAACATAAGCATTTGTTTAAAATATATCTATACTGTGTTCTTCTTTCCTCTTTCAGCCGCCAAGTTCTACAGGTGCACAGGTCCAATGGGCTGGATGACCTGGGAGGCATTAGCTGGCAACTGACCCTCTGTTTATTGTTAATCTTCACCATTGTATACTTCAGCATCTGGAAAGGGGTCAAAACATCTGGCAAGGTGATTGCAAAAGCAAGACAAATCAACTTGGTAGTATAGTCTAGCAGCAGTTCTAAATTAGCCAATTAATTTGACAGAGAATTATCTCAGACTGTCTTCATGACAGAGATTACAGACTCATGTACTTGCGAAGCATTTACTGTAGAGTGACTGCTACTGTTACCCAAGTAATAGATAACAGCAGTAAGTTACACCACTGTTCTCCGGACAAGAACAACCCTGCCGTGAGAAAGCGTGGATATAGATGTGCAAACTGCCTGTTTACAGACCTTCTGAGAAGTTCACATGAAGATGTTGTAAATGCCAAGAGCTATAATAACTCATTCCTGTTAACCTTCTACCCATGGCACATGCTATCTTACTGTTTTCCCTCACAGGTGGTATGGGTGACTGCCACATTCCCTTACATCATACTCTTTATCCTGCTTGTGAGAGGTGCAACTTTGCCTGGGGCTTGGAGAGGTGTCCTCTACTACTTGAAACCTGACTGGCAAAAACTCCTGGCCACTGAGGTAAAAAAACCCCACGTTATAAAAGGGTAGAGATTGGCTTTCAGCCTATCAGCATGTATACTTCAATGTCTATTTTCAGCATAAAGCATGATTACATGGATGTCTTAGCATGGACTTAAAAGCCTGATTTCATGCTCTTGTTTAAACAGTCATGCTATTCTTTCTGTAACTATAAAGATTTTTTGAGAGTTCACTGTCATTTTAGCTTGAACTAATAGTAGAGTTCCCATTGCATAGAATGAGTGATATGATTAGAAAGAAAACAAATGATCAAACAATTTTATGCCAGTAAAACGGTGAACAGCCTGACATTGAGCAAGAAGCTATGATTGCTGCTACACTGCAACAAAATCCTTTACCTGTGACAGTCACACTGAGCAAACTGAATTTACTAAACCCTAAAAACTGGTCTAGCTGCAGGTTTATTGGCTGTGAGCGGATCCCTACAAAGTTGGGCAGGCTCTTGCACAGCCCAGCAGTGACCACAGTTGCCTGTATTCAAATAATGCAGGTTACTAGAGTTGAAACTTCAGATCTCTGCCCTGTCACAAGCTTTGGCAGATAAGCCCAAAGAGACTCACTGTAGCCACCGATTAAAATATGACTCAGTAATGCTTGCAAGTGTGTGTGGAGAAGGAATAAATCAGTTAGGCTGGCATACACCACCAGAAAGAAAGGAGGAATGAGGACAAGACTGAGCTAACCCAACAGACCCCAGGCGTTCCAGTATCTGATGCAGCTCTGAACTCTGTGGATGACAAGTAGTCCATCGAGCTCCAAGGCTGCACTTACTTCACTGCCTATGAAGGCATCTAGTGAGGAGGGTGATGGAAAAACCCCAAACCAATAAATACTACAAATACAAAGATTAAAAATTCTAATGTTTGCAAGTCTGCTGCTGCCCAGCTGATATGGAGAGTTTTGAATGAAGAGGAAATGAAAAGACACCAGTCTCTGATAAAGCAGCATCTCCAATAAGGGACCACATCTTCTGAAAAAGCAATAAAGGGCATTGATATTGTATTGGATGTATCTGAAGTGAGGACAGCAGATTGCAATCTGCGTGCTGGACGATGACAGACTCTGTCTGTGGATGATACAGGGTGGCCTCACATGATGGAAGAGAATATTAGAAATGAGTTGTAATGAACTCCATGTTTCCATCAGAAGGGGATAAATGAATGAGGACTTTCACCTTCAGAAAGAGAACTGATATGGTACTTTAGGAACACAACTCATTAAGGCTGTGGCCACTTCTCAAGTACAACAGGCTTTTCATAACAGGATTGCACTTGCATCTGTCATGGCTACAGCAAAGCTGAACTGAGTCCTAAGGACTAGAGCTGGATCCACACTGTCAAATGTATTTCCATAAATCTAGGAAAAATCTGGGCAGTGATCACCTACTACTTAGCCTGGAGGGGACACAGCCAAACACAGGACTGACTATTCCACAGCACGCAGAAATTGGAGGAAGATGGGCCAAGTCCACTGCGAAATCACAGATAAAAAGTTCTCTGTACATTGCAAAACTTGTGTTAAACTGATCACAGGCAAATCACTGTGAATTAAATAAGATGTTGTCAGAAGTGAAACTGCCAGTGAGTACTTATAACGGTGCTGAGAGATACAATAATGTCGTGGTTTAAACCCAGCCAGTAACTAAGTACCATCAACATTATTCTCATACTAAATCCAAAACACAGCAATGTACCAGCTACTAGGGAGAAAATAACTCTATCCCAGCTCAAACCAGGACAAATAAGCACTGCATAGGCACTAAAATTATAGTGGATATTTACAACTCCCACAGATCTACAATAAATATTCATATTTCAACATGGTGTCTTAAGAAAATGTCTGTTAGACCAGGACCAGGATACAGGCAGACGAGTAAGACACAGTTTTGTAGGCCTAAGTGATATTCTGAATATGCCAAATTCATTTAATCTGTTTCATGTCATTTTTTCTTAATCTTCAATATTTTTCAGGTTTGGGTGGATGCAGCAGCTCAGATTTTTTTCTCCCTTGGTCCAGGTTTTGGGGTCCTGTTGGCTTATGCCAGCTACAACAAATTCCATAACAACTGCTACCAGTGAGTTCTACCTTATTCTACAAGTGAAACTGAGTTAAGAAAATGTAATCGTGGGTATTTACAAAAAAGAAGCGCAGTGCTGGTGAAAGGCACTGAACACTGTACACTGAAGTGTAACAGAACAGAAGTCCTTACTGAACCTGCATAGAACATTTCTCCTCTGTTGTGCCTACCCTAAAGAGATAATATCTACCAATTACAGTAAGGAGTCTAAGACGTGGGAACCTGCCACAACAAAATGGGCTAAACCCCTGCCAAACAATCACATTATAATTATTTAATCTCAGCATTCAGTTAAGAAATTACTTTAGTCTTGAGCTGAAAGGCAATTTATAGTTGTTTCCTTGTTATCTTAAAAAATTCTATTTATAACTTGTAAAACAAAATTCTCAGTTCTTTAATATTCCTATAGTAATTCCTATTTTTTTAAACCCCCAGCATACATCTAGCATTCAATCCAGTGTCAGACTAATGTTACAGGATGTGTTTGAAATTGAAGATGAAAAAGTAGTCGTGGGTTGTTTGGTTTTTTCTTTCTTTCAAATGCTTGGTTTTTTCACTGTATTCCCCTAGTTTTTCTAGTCTATCCAGATCACTAACTCACCCCACCTGGTAGTAAGCTATCCTTTCTAGCAGATGCCGATTCCCTGATATGAGTTAGGTCTTCTGTTGCAGAGATGCTCTGGTTACCAGTACTGTGAACTGTGTGACTAGTTTTGTGTCTGGATTTGTCATTTTCACTGTGCTGGGATACATGGCTGAGATGAGGAATGAAGATGTGTCAGAAGTTGCCAAAGATACTGGTAAGCTAACTTTTTGTACACATCTCAAACTGCTTCTAAGATGTATTTGTATATTATCTTCCAGATTGAGAACAGCCCAAATCATGCAAAATACTTAGTATATAATTCAGGATACTGACTTACTTTCTAATAAGGGCACTGTTACAGAGTACAGCTAAAAAAATCATTCCATAAAGACAGCATATAGAAGTCATACTGCGTGCAGCTTCACAGATGCGGTGGTAACTGGATACTGCAAAATAGCCTGGGGAAAGAAGTTTTCCCCTGGAAGAGAACCTGGCACAGTGAAACAGCCTGGCTTCCTCGCAGCAGCAGCGCACTAACAATCATCCCCAATTCTCTGTTCTTGTATCAGGACCCAGCCTTCTCTTCATTACGTATGCTGAGGCCATTGCAAACATGCCTGCTTCCACTTTCTTTGCCATCATCTTTTTCCTGATGCTGCTCACGCTGGGGTTAGACAGCACGGTGAGTAGGCAGCATGCGAGACAGCAGACCTCTCAGATACCTGGCGTTTGGCCTTACCCCCCCAAACACCCGAAGAAACAGAATTGCAAATATTGCACCATCTCTAATGGGTTTAAAGCTAGACTGGAATCTCCATGTGCATTCTGTAGGACAGCAACTATTACTCCAATTTTGACCTAAATAGGCCTAAATAAAACAAAATGATTTGTCAGTGTCATACTGTGACAATTAGTAACAGACTTGGAAACACAAGCAACACACTTGATTCATCAACCCCTGATTGAATGCAGCCTTCCAGGCTCCTTCTCTCTTGTACTTACAAACTTACAAAGCAATTATTAAATTCTGGGACTTTTTCACACTAATTGGATTTAATAAGTGGGAACTGGAAGTGGCATTTCCAGCAGCACTGCAAAAAGGAGATGTAATTACTTCCCATGTAAGCCTGTTTTTATAGATTGAGAATCAGCTCCTTCCAGGAAGGCAAAACTCAGCTGATTTCACAATCTCTGCTCTCCTGAACCACCTACCACTTGCCAGCACCCCGTTACTTGTAATGTAGTACTTCCTCTGGGTGCTAGGTACTTCCTAGAGATATGTGAAGACTAAATCCCCACCTTAAAGAGTTTAAAAGTTCTGAAGAAAGACTGTCTAAACACCAGTCACACCAACTCTACAGACAGAATTAAAGCACCAGAGTTTCAATGCTTTAAAGCTCCTTTAAGCTATGAAACATACTTTAAAGTAGGTAAAACTGCCCTCTATTTTCTAGTGATTTTTCCATGCTTTTCAGTTTGCAGGACTAGAGGGAGTGATTACTGGAGTACTGGATGAATTCCCGCATGTCTGGAGCAAACGCAGAGAATTCTTTGTCCTTGGTCTGACCATCATTTGCTTTTTGGGATCATTAGCAACCCTGACATTTGTAAGTATTTTAATCACTCCTCCATACTGGCATATGACTCTTCATACTGGCAAACGACATCTTGGAGAGGGCAGTATTTTTTGAAGAGAATTTCAAGAAATCAGATTAAATCTCCAGCCTGTTTTCTTTATGTATCAGAAATCTATATTTGGAATGAATGTGAACAGTATCTCTCACTAGGAAATGTGTTGCAAAATGTTCCTACTGCAATTCAGCAGAACTTTAATGTGCTACACATGATAAATGACGCAGTTGCTGTTCAGTCAGTAAGCAGTCAATCTTCCACATTCTGTGTATGGTGCCCTATCCTCAAAAGCTCCATGTTTAAAAATAATATGTATTGTTATTTTAACTTTCACAATATTTGAAATGTATTTTGAATTTTTAAAAAGAATGATCAAAAAAATATCGGCTGGAAAATGCTGTAATTGACTGCTGCTGTTCTCCAAAAATTTCTAGCAATGAACTTCCTGGATCTTCCTCATCAAATCAGGCCAGAAGTCATCATCATTCATACCATACAGTCCCTGTGGGGCTCATGGGACTTCATTTTCACAAGAAACATTTTGAATAATGAGTGTAATGATCACAAGGGACAAGAAAAAAATACTTGGCCTTCCTGTCACGATTCACTCCACTTGCACATTTATGTGCAACTTCCTCCTTGTTTAAAGCATTTGCTGTAAAAGGAGACTGAGTTCCTCTCTGAGCCACAGTGCTCTCCTCCTCCTTGAGTCCAGATCCCAAGTGGAAAGAAAGCAAAGTAACACATCATTTATTTCCTATTCAGTAACTATGGCTAGCATTGGAGAAAGATGCAATCGCAGAAAGCCAGCAACAAGCCATCCCATCAAACCCCAGCAAATCTCATTTGTTCATTAAAATCCAGCTAAAACATCCAGCAGATTCAGTTTTAGCTTTTCTGTGTGGTGAAATATGTTGACAGAGAGCGAGCAGAGCAGCAGCACGCTCGAGGATTTCACTGGCAAGAACAGCCACAAAGTGACAGAACTGACTGAATTGCACCCATCTGTGAATGCTCTGGTTCAGATGAAGGCAACAATAAACAACAGTATTACAGGACTGCCATCACTGGATCTTTGGTTCACTGATAATATGATCTTCTTTCTAGGGAGGCGCATATGTGGTAAAGCTGTTTGAAGAATATGCCACTGGTCCAGCTGTCCTAACTGTTGTGTTTCTGGAAGCAGTTGCCGTGGCCTGGTTCTACGGTACGTCTACTGCCACGTCAACAAACACCACCAACCCAAAGTACCGAGCTTCTGCAGTGTTGCATTTCCCATTTCTGCAGACAAGATCACTGACATCTCCAGAAAAAGTTTACAAAACCTTTTTACAAACTCACTAAATCTGTGAGAATTATTATTAATTTTGTCTGACAGACGTACCATGTAACAAAAGCTATCACTCAGAATAATTAAGGATTTAATATAATTAGAGAATTATAGGAACTCAACAGTTTTTCACGATGGATTCTGAATTTATTTGCTGTGCATACAAAATGCCATGCACCTACTTATGAAAAATTTGTATCTGCTGTCACCATTCTCCCCCACCTTGTCTCCACAGGCATCACCCAGTTCTGCAATGATGTGAAAGAAATGCTAGGCTTTACCCCAGGCTGGTACTGGCGAATTTGCTGGGTAGCAATTAGTCCCATCTTCCTTCTGGTGAGTTTTCTTTACAGCTTTTTCTTTACAGCACAAGAAAGTAACATTGCACAATGCAGTTCCTTAGACTTCTAATAGCTTACTTGCAGAATTTCGTCATGAAGTTCTTTAGTAACAATTTTTGTTAAACCAAAAAGGTTCAATCAGTAAAAAATCCAATACAATGCTGCAAGGTCTTGTTATTAAATCACTATTTTAAGGATTTTTGTAGATGATCTAGCTAAGTAAGACTGGCTTCTGAATAACTCCCCTCCTTCAACAAAGTTACTTTGTTTTGTTGTTTTATATTTCCCTCAGCAAAACAAAGCAGTAAAAGATTATGATGAAGCATACTCTCTGGGGAAGAAAACCAAGATAGGTAAACATACAGCCTCAGCAACGGCTGACTGACAACTTGAGACTATTCCACTTAAAATTTACAGCAGTTAATTGCAACCTTTATAAATCTGTAATTCAGAATTGGAAATACTGTCCCAATGTTTGACTTGGCAGTATTGATAACATTTTAACATAGAGTATTCATTTCCTGATCCAAAATTAGTTCACACTATCTTTTATTGTTACTAGCCTTAGTGAGAGCAGAGCAGGTCAAGATGGAATTTGTGAAGCACAGAATGTAGATTTAAGACCTACAGAGTGAATTCAAAACACTTGTAATCATCAATCCATAATTAACAGATTTTCATTTTATTACGCCTAGAAAAAGAAAGGGGGAAAAGGCTATAAATACAAGTGTGACACCACAAACAATTTTTATAGTACTGTCCCCTTTGTGATCCTAAAACAGTAAAATAAACAGAGAAGAATACAGCTCTGGTGATGTGGTTACTAGGCAGAACTATTTGTGTTCTCTGTGAAAACTAAACTAAACTAAGACCAGAAGGTACTATGTTATTCTGTACAGAATTTTTGCTGGCAATCCTGATCTTCTGATGATACGCTGGAAAAGACGAAGTCAGAGATCCTTCCAAGGATAGTCACAAGTATTATTCCTGTAATATTCAACTAAAAGTGTTTGTTGTTTTACAAGAAATTTTTCAGGCATGAAGGGCATGCACAGGAAAATGATCTAACACCATTAATCAAGCTGATGCCAGCATACCATATCCAAACTAGTATTAACATTTGTAAAAGCTACCGAAGAACTGAAATACTATGGAAAAATATCACAGAAAAGCTAAAATGTGTGGAAAATAAGTAGTAGTGAAAAAAATAAAATCTGTATAGCTTATCACAGAGAAAACTGAAAGCTGATGTGATTACCACAGGCAAGTATTTTAACAGTATTTGAAAGAGTATTAAAAGGGTCTACAACCAAATAAAGAACAGCGTAACACCACCACCGTGGCTATGAGTTAAATTCAGACAAATAAGAATCGACACTGATCATGATTAAATATGGGACAAGCAGCTAACTGTCTGCTGTTACTGTACACTTCCTATTTCTGGTGGTTTAAAATGAAGATGATGCTGTTCTGGAAGGGATGCTTTAGCTGGAATCAAGTTACAGGGCCCAGTACAAAAGTAACTGGATGAAATTCTGCACACTGCTATCAATCCATCTCATTTTGTCCATCCAACATTTTTTATTCCTTTAAGTGTACAAGTGTGGTCCTGAATTTTCTCTCTAATGCTTCTTAGGTAAGAACCACCACCATGTGTATTTATGGAATAAGCAACTTGTATGAGCATTTTTACCTAGTTCCTTTGTTACTGGTTGGGCTATACCCAAAAGCGCTTGAGCTCTTTTAAACTTCCTGAATGAAAGTCCGGATATCCAAAAGTGGGTTTTGGGGGTTTCTTTGGTTTTGGTTGTTTTTTAAACATCCATACTAATGTCATCTAGGATTTTTTAAGTGTCAACGTATTTTTAATCCTTCTTGAGTCCTACTCATTATTTTTTAGTTCAATGCTACACTAGGACACAGAGCTCCCTAAAGCAAAGTGTGTGCCATCAAAACACATGTATTCATCCTTTTCTCTTTTTCAGTTTGTCACTTGCAGCTTTCTGTCCAACCCTCCTGAGCTACGGCTTTTTGATTATAATTATCCCTACTGGACCACAGTAGCAGGTTATTGCATAGGAACCTCTTCTATTATCTTCATTCCAATCCACATGGTTTATCGGTTGATCATCACTCCAGGAACACTTAAGGAGGTATCCACAATGCTCTGTTGCTTCTATTTGACTGTTAGGAAGGAGACGATTCCTATAAATACTGTGTGTAGATTTTTCTAGGGTCTAATGACCTGGGACTTTAGGATTATTGCTGTTTTGTTCCTAGCCAGCTGACAGCTAATTGTCTTCAGCCCGTTCTGAGTGATTCACAGATCTCCCCAAGTCTTACTGAGGCCACTGACATACTCATATATAGTATCAAGTAATTTTTTTTAAGCTCTGTTGAACTAGAAGCTCTTCCTAGAAATCACACAAGACATAGTATTATGGGAACGAGGCAGTGAAAGATTGGTTCCCTTGGGTATGTCTGTAAGAACAAGTTTCTTTTTCTCTCCCACATTTAGTAAGACTTCTCTGCCATAAATCCGTGGCAGTGTGTGATGATATTTTGGGGACTTCTTCTAAGTTCACATAAGTTCAGAAAGAGTGTGTTCAGCCAGCAGGCTCAGGGTATCCACATAAACTGCAAAGTCCTAAAGCATGAATACAACATCTGTAAAACCTTGATTCAAATCATGTTGCAAATAATTAAAAAATAATGCTGTGTTCTTCTATAGCACCTTACATCTTCGCAGCGCTGAGATAACAGAAGCCTGAAACATCCTTACGTTGTAGTTAAAGAGGTGTAACTCAAAACCAAGTCATATTTTTGTCACAAATCTATTTCCAAATGGCTGTCAATGTTATGTATTACCTCTAAAATGAATCAACTTCTAATACTGATTTCTTTCCAACAGCGTATTCTGAAAAGCATTACTCCAGAAACAGCTACAGAAATTCCTTTTGGAGACATCCGCATGAATGCAGTATAAGCTAACCTGTTTTCTGGGGAGAAAGAGGGGGAGCATAAAATGTAACTTTCTCCATACTATGCCCCCAAATAATTACATTTCCAGCTGAGACAACAAATGGAGGAGTTTTCTGTGGAGGCTGCATCACTGACAATGGGCATTTGGAAATACAATGCCTCCAGCACATTTATCCAAGCAATTCAATGAAATCTACTGTGCACTTCTAACCAGACTGAACTGACTGACAACTAAGTCATTCTGGAAACAAGAGGTTGTCTGTGTGCACACCACTACTCCATGAGTGGGCACTCGAGCTGTTTGAAAGTGTGCGTGACTGCAAAAGCCACTGTAGGACGAGTATCAGCAGGTGGGAGTAGGTGTAGATCCCAAGTCTGTGGCAGTACTCCTGTATCTTCCTCAATGTGATTGTTCGTACTGGGCAATGTCGTATTTGCTTCTAAGGTTCTAATTGCTTAAACTACACTGAAAAATACAAAAATATTTCTGATAGCCATACATTACTCAAGTACCACAGGGTTTTATAAAGCAGGAAAAAAAAATATAGCAAATTCCCCAAGTTTGAAGTTGAGTAGACAGAGGAAGAGGAAACAATCCTGGGCAGCACTAATATACAGCTCTGCATACATTAGCACACGTATTTGGTAGCATTATCCTCTTTTGCGTTTCCTACATTTTGTAAATGGTAACAGTTTCTATTATTTCTTGCATAACAAATACTACAAAAGCATTTTTGTAATGTTGTAGGCTTCACTTTCCCTTAGACCCAGTCAAGCCACAAAAACTCATCGTGGGTTACTTGAGAAGTACCAGAGTTGCTACCACTTACTACAGCATTTTTATAACCAAGCTATATATTCACAAAATCACTGTCCTGACAGACCTAACACTTACACCCAAAGAAACTACAAACCAAAAATTACTTTTTTTTTGAGTTCTGATGCCAAAAAGTGGAATCTTAAAGATCTGCTGCTCTGCTTCGTAGTTTTGGTTTTAGGTTTTTTGTTTCTTTTTAATTTCACACCTAAAATTTGCTGGAGCCTGTGGCTTTTTCTATTCTTTCCTAGTACAGAAGTAAAGTTTAGAATAATCCTTTTGGCTGGCTGGCAAAAGTACATTTAACAAACTATACAAACCTACTTTGAAGATTTAATAGCTCATATTCTAACGTGAACACATTTGATTTTCACCCTGAAGAAGAAAAGGAGGGGAATTTTTTTTTTTTTTTTTTAACAAAAAGATGAGTAGAGCTCAGCAGGATTGATTCTCATCAGAACTATTTATATTAAATTTTGAGGCACTGATATACAGATTAACTTCCATGCACATTAACCTCTTTCTATTATATGCATACACATGCTCTCCGAATGTAACTGCCCTTCAGACTGACTGCAGCTGCCAAGTCAGTTGGAGGACAATAGTTCTGCTGCAGTTACATGGCGAAGTTGAGAATAAACCCTAAGTAGGCATCATTTATGTAAAAACTTGCATTGTATTTTTACTCTACTACATAGATTATAACAAAAGTAAAATAAAATAGAGGACAAAAGTCTCTTTTGTATCTCATGGTCTACTTAGGTAATGTACTGCTAAAATTAACAAGGTTATATATGTATTCACAGCAGCAGGCATTAAGAAACCTGTTGAAGAGTTTACATTGGTACAAAGAACTTGCCACACTAGGGGAAAGCAGTGATGGTGTGTTTGCCTTTTGAAAACATTTTCATCACCTCCACCAAGGTTTTTCTCCTTAGGCGTGCAGACATGTCCTGGAGGAAGGCCTCTTACACTTCAGCTATTGACTTCATTTCACTTAAGTCTCAAGCCCAACTTCAATACGGAAGTAAAGGGACAAGAACTGTTCTTTCAGAACTACAAACAAAAATATCCTGAACTGTTTTTAAAAAGGGAATATATTCTTTCATTACGACCCAAAAAAAGTTGTAATACATCCATCTTACTGGACAGGTACTCATAAGAAATGGTTTTGCGGCTTATCCCTCAAGTATATTTGAAATATACTTCCAAGACTGCCTTCATTGGAAGAAACGAGGAACAGTTTGGGAATTCTTTCAAGATTAGAAAGGCAGTTAGTTCTTCAGTTACCAATCAGAAAATTACAGATTTTTTTTAAAAAAAATTCAATTTTCTGTTAGGAGTTCATTAATTGAAAAAAACACAAATGACATGTCGAAGTCAGATTAATTAGGTATTTGTATGTATCCAGTATCAAAGTGTGGGAGATAAAGGAGAAAACTCTACCCAGCTTCTTCACTCTTCAGACTAGTGTTCAACTAGTGCTAGATAAGTTTCCTCCTAAATGGATAAGTATTTAAATAGACAAATCTTACAAATCAAATTTTTTTTTTTACCAGACTTAACACTATTTCATGCTAGGCTCATTAAACAAACCAAACACCACCCCCAAACTTACAGTTCCAATTTTTGGTCATTTACACATAGCCACTTGCTCTTTAAACAGATATTTTACTATCTTTTATTAGGAAAGGTAAAGGTGGAACAGAAATGGTTGAATTAAATATGAGCATTATCTCTATCAAAGCCAGAGTTTCTCTTTCAACCATTTCAAACTGAAACTGGAAACATTACTTCTAATGGAATACTTTGAAGAGTAGTAACTGCAGAAATCACTGCTATTTAGTGTGCAGCACTACTGATGTTATTCCTTTATAACAGCATTTGAAACGGCAAAAGATGTGTCTTTAATTCATATTTTTTAAGGCACTAATATACAATAGACATTGTCTCTCTGAGTGGTTTTAGCACAGAATGCTGAGCAACCTCCCAAGAAGGGCCACTGTTTTCTAGTGGATTAAGTCAGCCAAGAAGCCCTGATATTAATACAAGTCCTGCAATAGTCACAGGGCAAGATCTCTCAGCCGTTTAAAAATGGGAATAATGCACTCTGAGTATAGATGTACTGAGAGATGGGGAAAGTTTTTAAATTTATTTGAAGATATAAAAAGTAGACCTGCAAAGTCACAGGAAAAATATTTTTAGAAATAAGATAGTCCAGAAGATCATTTGTGATATTAGATCTTTGCTCTCTTTACTAGGATAATCCAGTCTGGTTTATGGGAAGAGAGGGCAAAGAAGCCCTCCAGAACTGGATTAAAATGGCTTTTCTTTTCCTGACTACTACAAAGATAAAATACATCCATGTTTTCATTCTATAAAAGCTGAACATGCAAGGCAGTTTAGTCCTCATCAGTTTTTTGTTACATGGCATACTGGTTTGAAGCCTTCTTAATCTTCTTAAAAGTTCACTATTTTAGTATCTCTATTCAGCCAAGTGGTTGAAATACTGAGAAATTATTTAATTTAATATCCATCTGAAAACATCTAGAGTAACCAGTATTTATCAGGTAGCTCAACAAGTAGTCATACAGTAAACACTGTTTTTGTACAAAACCCAGTTATATTGATACCAAACAGGCTGCACTGCAATTAAAAAGTGTTCTGAGGCAAACAAATTCCTTCTCTTCTGATCACCTTCTGCTTATCAATCACATCAGTATGTCCTACACCCTCTATTCCAAACAGTGAAAAGGAAGTTACAAAACTGCTAAATTAGGACCATGTTTGCCTTTTAAGCCAAGAGAATTAAACTGGATTTTTAGCTGTATAGAACTAAGTATTCTCTCCAACTTGTACATGATGCACCTGTATTAATTTATGCGGCTGTTTAGTTACAAGTGTTGCAAGCTGATTGTAAGTCATCAGTATGTGCCTTGTACTGTAAACTGTTATTGTAATAAATTTAATATTCATAATCCATCTGTAGAAGTCTCTTGTGCCTCTCTCTTAATTCCAAGAAAAAGCAGAGTATCTAGTCCAGTTTACTATACCAACACGGCGTCTTTGACAAAAAGCAGCGGATTTCCTTCAGTGTTTGAACCCTGGCCCACTGCTAAACACTTCCATTCTATTCCAACACAAGAACGAATGCACATTTCGTTTGTTTAGACAGAACAGCAAAACCAAACTGATCCATGCTTGGACTAAGTGCTTAGCTACTTGATTAGCTTACACATAAAACTCATTCCATTCCAAGCCTTTGTAAACTGGCAGGCTTTACTCAAATTTTGTCTCATTACTAAGACTGCTGAACAAAAGACTAGAGAAACACCAATCTCAAATCTTTATATTAATGACCTTACTGTAGCACAGAAGTTATAAACTTACTACAAAACAAAGTGAAAGAAACCATTGTGAAGAGTGTTGAAAAGGTATCCTAAAAACTACGACCAGTCAGACATCCTACTTACCAAGTTACAGTTTAAACACAATTTTATTCTTGAATATGAACCTTTGAACAGACTGATAGACAAATATAAAATATTACCTCCAGTAGAACAAGCAGATATGACTATAACACATGAAAAGAGACTCATTTCACACACAAAAAAATGCTGTAAAATAACAGAAGCATTAAAAAAGACCCACACATTAAGATCCAGTACGCATCTTACACTTTATTTAATAGTTTCTGTACATCGGGTCCCCAAAACCAAAGCCCACACATAAATACAGAATTCATGTATCAATATGCATTTAGCTTACAAAACACCATACTACATACAGAAATGTCCTAGATTGTTATTCAGGCGTTTTTTCTTGCTTTTTTCCCCACTTTTATAGGTCTGCTTCTCATTTTTGAGAGCATCAGCAGGCAGCAATGACTCCTGCTAAGGGCTGAGAACTCCTTTGTTTCAGCAGAGCTCAGTTTCAGCTGGTGACAGGAGTCGGGGCTGCCCGGGCAAGTATTCTCACCTCACACTGTTTAACACTCCTAGGTCTGTCCCAGAACCTTCAAGTACCTAGGACAGGGTACTGAAGGCCTGGGTGGACGGAGTCAGCCAAATTTCAACTGTATAAACAGACTAAGGGTGTGTGTCAAGTGATCCGTTAATCCATTTCAAAAGTTGTTCTGCTACTATGGCACACACAGTTTCTTACAAGAAAGCCAGGAATAAATAGCTAGGATACGCCTTTACTTCTGTACCAGAGTCCATGCAGCAGTGGCTTATCCTCTTGGTTGACAGACCAAGTGTTTTTGTCCACCACAGGGACATTAATCTTCTTCTTTCTCAATGTAAGATTTAGCACTGACACGTGCCATTTGCCTTGCCAAGTAGCGGTCCCTTGCTGACATGACTGTCTCTTCATTGCTCCGTTTGGCAAATTTGCTCATGCTCTCAGGTGGTTTCTGTGCTTGTTCTTTCTCCTCTTTCTCCCCTCCTTCTCCAGCTTTACGTTTCTGCTCAGAACAAACTCCAGAGCTGGATCTTCCCTTCTCATCCACCTCTCTCTCTTTTCCCTTTCTCTCTTTCTCCAGATCACCCTCTCCATCTTTTTCTAAAGATGCAGGAGTACCTTCCCTCCTCTCTCTGTATTTCTTCTCATCACTACCATGCTTCTCCCTCCTGTCCTTCATATGATCTTCCTTTTCTCTGCATCTCTCTCCTCTCTCCTTCTCTCTGTCATTATACCTGTCCTTACCATTTCTTATTCTTTCTTTCTCTCGTTCCTTTTCTGAGCCCTTCTCTTCTCTCTCCTTTGCCTTCCGCCATTCTCTGCCATGTCCCTCCCTCTCTTTTCTTTCCTTGCCCCTTTGCTTATCATCTTGCTCTTCCCTCCTTCTGTAGTTATCTTTATTAGTGTGATCCCCATATCTATGTCGCTCTTCCCTTTCCCTTTGGTGATTCTTCTCATGGGTTCTACTTCTGTCATAATCTTTTTCCCTGCATTGTTCATCATGTCCTCTTCTGCTTGGTCTGTTCTCTCCCCTCTTTGTAAGATGATTTGTTTGGGCTTTTGTGCACAGCTCTTCCTCTACACCGGATGAGCTTGGTGACCTGGAATGTCTCTGGTTCCTGTGATGTTTAGCCTCCTCTTCGCTGCTCACAGGGCTCCCTCTCCTTTTCTTCTTTTTCAAATTTACTTTACTATTTTTGTCCCTCTTATCATCATCACTACTATCAGTTCCTAAGTCGGTATCAGCATCTGGATTATTTTCTTTCTTAGCAGAGGGCTTCAGTCTTTGTCCTTCATATGGGCATTTGCTTCTTTGGTTGGAGTCTTCATAAGAACTTTCAGATTTTTCTTCCTTTATCCTACATTTTTAATGTTAAAAGAGAAAAAACAACATTACACAGCCTGAAATCTCAAGACTTTCCTATAAACTGAGTTCTGGTCAGGACTTAAGCAAAAGATGCTTCTGAAAAGTCTAAGAAAGCAACTGTATCTGTGGCTCAGGTTCCAGGAATCCAGCACAAAGGATTTCTATTAAGTATCTGTATTTGGTTCATTGGTGAAGGAGAGCTGATGCCTAGAAGAATGGCTATGGTTATGTATCTGTAGCCTCCATCTAAGGAAACAGACATAGATCTGTATTCTTGTGTAAGCTTTTTGGCAAGCTACTTTTCCTGTATTCACGTCAAATAATTATCCAGAGAAGAAGCAGGTTGTATATGTTGCTAACAGAAGTAGGAACATAGCTTCCATTAGTAGTAAATTTTTTTAATCCAGTATTTCTGAAGATCTCATTCTTGTGGCTAGATATAAATAAGTATCTCTTAACAGCTCGTAGATTCTTAAATAAAAAAAGCCAACCCATGGAGGACCAATTTGGGCAGTAGACAGAAAGGTTATGCTTTGTCATTCTTTTCTGACTGATAAGGAAATTATGTTTTCTCACAAAAGCCACGCCTCTTCTTTTTAATCATACAGCTACAGTAACAGCCTGTGGTAAATTCTTGTGAATCAGCACACAATCTAGTTAGAATGAATGTTTGAAGCATGCTTGAAAGCACGGTTAGTCTACGAACAATGACTAAAAATTATGCTGAAAAGTTTGATTATTTAGTAATTCAGTTAATTAAAATAAGTCAAAGGTGGATCCCTTTTGAGACAAGTGATGCAAATTCTGAGAACTAAAAATAGAGATTGTGCCACCATAAAAAAATTAAAATATACACCTGAACTACTTGTTTTCCCCTAAATTATTTTTATATACAATTCACAAAAGGAACATTTCCTTGATTTGCAAGATTAAGAAACCATCATTTCAAATGATCTCTAAACAGTACAAAACTACATCATCCTGAAGGCGCTGTAAAAGAAGAACTATTACATCAAATGGACCACCAAGTGGGCTGACCACTACTGCTACTGTTTTTAGAAAAGAGATGCAACCGAGTACCTTAGATTTCATCAAGAAAAAATAATAATCATGAAATGCAAAATTAATTTAACCACCTCAGTAGCAACCTCTGTGTACCACTGAAACCAAGGAGGTATTTCTCTTTGGTGAAAGCCTGAGACAGGATGTTTTTCCAAACACATAGGTATACTAATACTTTAAGTCTCAAATGACAAAACCGTTGATTTCAAATTTCCCATTTTCTGCTTAAATTCAGGAAGCTGTTTTGCTTTTCTTCGAGTTGGTGATTCTTACTTCCTAGTTCTTTTACACTGCTTTTCCCTATTTATTTCCAATAAGGTGGCATATCCTTATGCTGAAGACATAACTTATTTCAGATAGTCAAGTAACTTCACTGTGATTGCATTCTCCATTTAAGCTAAGATCATATTTTCTAATAATCCAATCTCAGATCCAGAAGATTTCTTGATGAAAGCTGCACTGTTTTTTTCTGACAGCAAGCAATTAGCTACTGACATCCAGGTTTAAGGCCTATCTCAGGTGAGGTTCAACCTGAATTAATTGTTTCAGATGATCAATTGTTGCATACAACAAACATATGCCCTTCACCATACTTATCCACAGGGCAGAATTTCACCATCTCAATTACAGAAATCATTCAGCCTCATCTCATTACATCACTTTGGAATGTGCATATATTAAGATTTTTAAATATTCCCACTGGGTTTCCTATATATTTGATTAATTTCCTTTTACCACAGCATAACACTCAATTTATTTTTATGAGCCTGTAAATGTGGAGTAAGTACAAAGTTAGGAATTCACATTCATATCACAACATTGCTTCCTATGACTTACCTCTGTGCTCGTTATTTTACATTTTCAAAAGTGATTCAAAACGTGTAACTTAATGCAGATGGCCAAGTATTACGTAAACCAGAGTAAATATAGGTTACAATCGTGCCAGTATTACAAGTATGACTGTCTTGATACTTTTAAAATGGCATCCCTCTCCTGCTCATTTCTGTCTTCTAGCCTATACCACTGATTGTCGTTGGACATTTTCCGAATAATTCAGTTAATCAACTGTATAGCCATCAGCTTACCCTACCAGTGTTTTAGTACTCTAATTCTTACAGTGTTCCAGTGACTCTGGAATCACAAACAGAAAGAAGCTGGTTTGTATATGAACGTGTTCTGGTATCGCATCCTACCTGGCTTCACGGAAGCTGCATTTAGGCATCTCTTCTTCCCCTACCCTCTGGTTTAAAAGATGTCTGTAAAATCCACTGAGATCCTTCTGTTTAGTCACATCCAGGTACGCTAAGGGGAAGAAAGTAAGGCTGGATTTACTGTACCACAAATACTCATCAGATACAACTCAAAATTGGTAAGACATCACCAAGACTGCAATCTCCACCCTGGAGGTTTTCAAGCCCAGACTGGAAAGGCCTTTGAGCTGCCTGATGTGACCTCAGAGCAGACCAAGCTTTGAGCAAGAGGCTGGAGCAGATGGCCTCCAGAGGTCCGCTCCAAGCTGATTTATCTTATGATACTACATCCCATTCTTCACACCCATTCCTGGGATACTGTACAGAACGTCTAAAGTAAGAAGTGTAAGCATCATTGTAGCCCAGGCTTATGAGTCTTCCTTCAAACACTGGCCCCTCCTCAAAAATTAAAAGTAGCGACCCAAATAGTACTGACACACAAACAGCTTCCTCTGTTCCTTTAGTAACGTGCACAAAGAAAAGTAACAGACAAAGTAGGATCTGATTCAGTATCTGCTATCTGGTCCTTTTTTAATTACCTCAAGCCTCACAGGGAGACTAGATAACAATGCTGTAAATCACGTACAAGGCCATAATTCTTTTTAAGGGGAATTACTTCAGTGTGAATCTCACCCTCAAGAGCTGCCTCTCTTCTTTCTCTTTCCTCCTCCTCAGCCCTTTCTTGCAGCTTCTTCTTATAGGCTGAAGTCACAAAAGCCTCTTTGTGAGCAAACTCTCCTCCTTCCATTTCACGTTCTTTCTGAATTTTTCTTTCCATTCTTTTTTCTTGCTCCTTCTTTCTAATCTCAGCTGCTTTGAGGATATTTTGGATGTATCTGGGCTAAAATAGGAGGGAAAAAAGGTACTGTGCTGAGAGAACACAAATTTGGATTGATGGAGATGTTGAAGAGAGTTGGTAATGGAAGAAAATTGACAGAAAAGCTAGTCTAACATACTCTCACCAACTGATAGCTATATGAAACAAACTGTCATTCCATTTTAGGTCACTAATGTGGCATGCTTCCTAATAACAAAAGAGGCTGCTGTATACAATCAAAACATTCAGCCCATCTCTGACTGGGATGATTTTTGCTCCAAGTTTAAGGAAATGTTTTTTGATTCCTCACCCCTCTGTCTTCTGTCTTGTAAATGTCTTGCTTTCTATTGCTGTAAGGCAGTGGGAAGCTTCCTTTTATACCCACAAAACCTGACAAGAGCTTTCGAACGAAACAGAATAAGTAACAATGAAAATATCACTTGTCAGAATAGTTCAGCAATGCTTTGAAACAAGGCTTTGGGCTGTGGAAACTGGCTCACATGTCATCACTGAAAGTTACTTTCATCTTCTAACAGTCCTCCAGTAAGCACACTAGTGAGTGAGGGGGGACGATTTATGTTCATTGGCTTAACAATAAAAAGTCTTTATCATCAGAAGTAGTATTGTTGCTGGCCCATTGCCTCTAATCTTATTATCCCATTGTAATATTCTCTTCAGAAACACACAGAAAGATACGCTATATGTACTTCATAAACCGGGTGGGGAACTTGTAGTCTGCTGCCTTCCCGAATACCACTGGATCAGGACTCTGAAGTATCTGATGACTAGCAGTTTTGCCAAAATTCTTGCAAATTACTACCTTATGTAACAGGATTTGAACCCAATACTTGCATGCCCCATGAGAAAATGCATTTGGCAAAGCTTAAAAGTTAATCATCATAGTTATTCCAAGCACACCAAGATATGACAGACAGCATACATTTTCAGGTATCGACCTTTTTGTCATCTTTTCCAGATAACACTCTGGCATTACTTTCTTTTTTCTTCTGCTGCATTTCATCATAAATACTGTCATATTCATACACTGTAGCGTCTTCCTCCAAAGCCTTCTGAATCTCCAACTTAGTCTAAATAAAAAAAAAAGGTGGAGAAGATAACAAAAAATTAAGCGTGAAATTTTTACTATTTTCAAACATTTTATTTCTATATTGTAATTTAAACAGACCTATATCCATTGGAACATTGAGTGTAAATTAAAAACAGTCTGATATACAGAGCGCTTGAACTGTTCACCAGGATTGAGAAGACTGACAACCAGATCATCACCAGTATTTGCAGTTACAGGAAATACAGGAAGCAAAGTGTACCGGAAACTTCTTAATGAGTAAACTGTTTCATCAGATTACTGTTTATTAAAGAAAAAGAATTAAGTTAATACCATTTCAGTAAGTTCTACTATCTGTTTTCATCTATAGTTTATCCCCAAAGCTCCACGTAATAAACACATACCAGTGTAATTCAGGATACGATTCCCTATTTCACAGTTCTATCTTCTGTTTGTACAGTCAAGTTGGAAGGAAGAACGGTGAAACCGTTCAGTTCTTAAAAGCCCTATCAGAAAAAAAGCCAACTACTAGGGGAACCCTTGGATCAGACCTCCTGATGACAGAAGAGGAATGCTGAACCACCACCATACAAGTTTCTCAGGCACGTATTACCTCCATTTAAAAACAGTGATATGTTAAACACATGATGCATAAGTATCTTTCTCTTCTAACTACATCTTATTAGTCTGGAATATTTAGAATGTCAAAATTAGTGTTTTCTCTGTACAATTTATTTCTCGATTACAGTAAAAAGCTCACTGCTGGTATCTATCTAAATATTTAAAAAACAATACTTTGTAACATTATATTCTACAAACGAAACAAAGCATCTGAGAAATTCATCAATGCATTCTATGGCACAAACCAAACTTCAACCTCTTGTGTATTTCAGTGCTTGCATTGAATAAACAGCAATTGTATTGTGTTTTAAATTATTACTAGCTCTGTGTTAAACCTCATTCATGCAGCTTTCATTGGGTAGTTCTTCAGCTACTCTGATATAGCCAGAAGAATTTCAAAAAGAAAAATCTTGCCCAGAAAAGTGAAACAAAATCTTTGCTAGTGGAAATACTCTGAGAACTTCAAGTCAAGTTTTAAAGAGAGTCTTGTGCTGCAAAGGGCAATGCACAAAAAATTTTTTTAAAAGGTGTCCTGGTTTCACCTGGGATAGACTTAATTTTCTTCTTAGTAGCTCGTACAGTGCTGTGTTTTGGAATTTGTATGAGAATAATGTTGGTAACACACCGATGGGTTTAGTATAAACACTACTTAGAAACAACTAAGTCAAGGACTTTTCAGCTTCTCAGGTCCTGCTAGCGAGAAGGCTGGGGGGCACAAGAAGCTGGGAACGGGCACAGTCAGGACAGCTGACCCAAACTGGCCAAAAGGATATTCCATACTATATGATGTCATGCTTAGTATATAAACTGGGGGGAGCTGGCTGAAGCGGGAGAGCGGGTCACTGCTCTGGGACAGGCTGAGCATCAGTCAGTGGGTGCTGAGCAACCATACTGTGCATCACATGGCTGTTTTTTTTTAAATGTATTTCTCTTTCTCTTTTTGTTATCTTTCTTTTCATTACAATTAGTAGCAGTAGTATTAGACTTTATTTCAATTATTAAACTGTTCTTATTGCAACCCATGGGTTTTACCTTGTTCTGATTCTCCTCTCCATCCAGCTGGTGGGGGGTGAGTGAGCGAGTGGCTGCATGGTACTTAGTTGCTGGCTGGGGTTAAACCATGACAAAGGGTAACCCTAGTTCTGAAGTTGCACAATTATGTTTCTGCAGTTATTTAATGAAAGGGAATGATGCAGTAATTTCTCAATCTGTCATGGGCATGAAGAGTCCCCACCGCATCTTACCTGTTTCATTGCTTGTTTTTTCAATGCTTCTTTCTGAAGACTTTCACCAACAGATGGCTACAAAAAGGAAACATTGCAGAAATAAAATTAATTACATTGACACAGCTCATATTATTTTTCAACTATCCTAACGAACAACTATATAATAGCCTCATTACATAGGTCAGTCTCTCACATCAATGGGATTTTCTGTAAGCAAGAAAAACTAAAAGTTCATCCACAAGCATACAATGAATCAGTCTTTTTACCATGAGCAACATATTGCAGTACCTCGACTTATATATGTGTATACATTTTTCTTACAAAAATGGCGATGAGTTTAAGAACGCTATTTCCATGATATGTGTACCTCAAAAGCTGCATAAAACTTCATGCCATTTCATAAAACAAGTAATCTCATGATTACTTGAAGAAATGCTCAGAGATATAGAAGTTCTGTGAAAACTGTTTAGTTCCCATGCCTTCCTCCAACCACTGCCAAAAAAAATGGTAGAAAAGACATACCCCTCCACTATGGCAAGGGTCAGTCTGTTGATGCAAGAAACTAGCATATCAGCAGGCAAACCATCTAGCAAAGGACAGCAAAAGCCAGTACTGAAACAAATTCCTAGAAGAAGGATGCTTGTAATACATCTACTCATGCCCGAACACCACAATTCTTTCAGTTTCTGCCATTAAAAAAAAAAAAAAAAAGAAAAAAGAAAATGCAGAAAACAAATCCCCTAAATCAACAGAAAGTGAATTATCCCCTCCTACCAATTTATGTATCAAAAATTTTTTAATGTTCTTGGGAATTATATGTTGTGGATAATGAAGAATAAATGTTCTTGATTATTTTTTAAATTATATTTCTAATAGTCCATGAAAGAGATAGGTGCTATTCAGGATATACATACTCTTTCTTCCAGCACATAAATGTCATCAGAGATGTAGCAGTCACGAGCAGACATTCTTACTGACAATCACATGGAAAACACTGTATTCATAGCAAAAAACCAAATATCCAAAAGGATTTGGCACTTATTTCAGGTTTGAGCTGTACCATCAGTTCATATTTTTAGAAATACGAATACTGCTGATTTGAACAGCATGTACTTCAATCATTCATGTTTAATTTCTGAAGATTAATATGCTACGAAATAGCAATGCTAATCTTTCCTAGGAAAAACATATCCACTACCAAAAACATGTTTTCTAATCATACTGTCTTTTAAGAAAAGCTTTGCATTTTATTATGTCTATTAATTAGTGCTGAAGTAAACTGCACATCTATTTTTTTCTCAACCAACAAATACTGTTTATTGATTCACTATAAATGACAGAACTCGTATCCTTGGTTATGTAATGAATTATCTCTTAATCTTAAAAAGCAGAAATAGAAGGGAAAAATCCTTTTGCAATTTGGCAGCTTCCCACGTTTTGCAACTTTGACTAATATGTGCTCTGTATCACATTCTAAAAAGACAGAGATTGTGTAATCAGTTCTTAATAAAATTTAAAAATGGAAATGAACTAGCAAGGAGCTTGGCAGCGAGGACTAGGATATTCTACAATGAAACAGAATTAGTACCATATAAATAAAAACAGATCCCCTGAACAAGGAGGCTTTTGAATTCATTTGATGTTGAAAATAACATGATATGGCCCCTCTTTTTTATGCTACTAGGATTTTAACAGATGTGTCAACAAGGAAAAAAACCCAACCGCTTTTCCACAGTTTTCTATATGACAGACTGTAAATAGTCCAAATATTTTTTTTTACTGGTTAATTTCAGAAACAGGGAACAAGCTGTGCCATGAGCAGCAGTTAATGGAGTTTCATGGTATGTGACACTGTGCCCTCTGTCTCTATTTCCCCTATCACCTCCTCAGACAGGGTGCCTATGTCATTTGGCAGGTGAGCCACACCGTGTGTGACCAAAAGCCAGCCCAGTGTTGAGCAGCCAGTCAACAGTTGCTCCTCAATGCTGAGAAAGATGAAAATCACAAATTCTCATCTGTGTTCATCCCTTCACCCAGCTGCTAATTTTCAGCAAGACCACAGGAACACAGTATCTTTGGGACTTCTGCTACCCACCAAGGGTGGTTAAGATTGTTAGTGAGTTCCCAAGTCATACAGGACTAACAGGTACACACAGTGACCATCACTAAGGGGTATTTTTCTGCTCTGCAAACCATGAATACTAAAATGACTTGCAAGCGTCTCTAGCTCTTTTTAATTAAAAAAATAAAAAATAAAAGGCAGTAAGGTTATCTCACAGGAGTGCCAGATACTTCTAAACTCAGCAAGAGAAGGTGCTACAGCGACACAGTCGGTATTTGGAGAAGTACATACGGTATCACGTAATAGCACCCACTGAATTCTAGACATTTGCTCGCTTCCCATAAACACGCTAGTACTCACTTTCCTAAGTAATATTACAAACAGAAAATCCCGAGGCACAGAATATTCAAAATATTCCTTCCTAGCCCACTCCAAGTGAGGGATTTAAAGTAAAAATGGGCACACGAAAGGGCACGTATTCCAACTTTTTCTGGTGCTTTAATTGCTACACACAGACTCAAATAACATCCATCTCTGCTTTCAAATTGTTAAACCTTGTGGTTAAACCACAGTAACAAAGGGAAAGCATGATACGCACTTTCGCGGCTGCAGTTACGCTCACCAGCAGAACGCAGCCCCTCTGTCCCACCCAGCTGCAGGTGACCAGGTAAGGAAGCAGACCACGCTTCAGGCTTTAGGAAGCTGGGCTTGGTAAACATCAGCAACACACTCCGAGAGCCCACTGCTGTATCAGCGGTACACCCTGTATGCGGCACCTTGCTGACTGTTTGGGCTAGAATGGGATAGAGTTTCTTATTTATTTTTGTAGCTGGTTGGTTGGCTGGCTGATGGAAGTAGATAGTGGACTATTTTGTTTAAAACAACCTACAAGAAACCTGACCATTCATCTAGTATTTACCTCTGGATTTCAAGATTGAAGAGCTGACGTTGAGACACATTTAAAATACTGTAATTAATTTTTATGTCCTATGCTTTCTTTTAAAAATGCTATAAATGAGCCAGTATAAACTTCTTAATATAAAGAGCTATTTTAAGTTGGCAGTGGGACACAGACCAGCATTACACAGAAGACCTAGACTTCCTCCTGGCTCTTGGGAAGGAAGATGGTCCTCTGCTTGACATACTAAGGGTCATCACTGAAGGTTTCCTTTATCAGATACTTACACTGACTGCTTTTACAGAAAGATCCCTAAACAGTAAGGAATCTCTCCTGCATTACGCCAGAAAGCAAGGGCTCAGTTCCGCAGTTATATTTACAGAATAAGCTTTATTCCACCAAAATATTTTTAATACTGCTTAGAAAGTTTTCTCTGCCTATGTGAAATAAACCTGTTGATCTACAAAGATTACATATACACAAAAGTAATATATGATCCTCATTATTGTACATGTAATTGTAAAGAAGTACACCTGCGATTTGTTTGTCTAGAGTGGCAGTAAGTTTACACAAAACAAACACCTTCCCTAATGGTTCATGGTGGACAATTTCCTGTTGTGCTATGAGCTCTGACAGATGAGAACTTCCCGTTCTTTTGTATTGTTTTTACTTATCAACTGCCCATTTATTAAAGGCCCTATAAGCTCAGCAATCTGTCTCACACTTTCTCCTTCCCTGCAGTCGTTATTCTTCTGATGCACAAAGCTTATAGTTTAATATTTTCTTGAAGGAGAAAATGTTTTAACCCTATCCTGTCAAAACACATAGAATCCATGCAAATCAAGAAACTCTTAGAAATTAAGACCTTCCAGCCTACCACTCCTATGAGACCATGGAATATACCTTGTGCACACCTGAAAGGGTGGGGGGAGAGAAATTACCCCAATTACTGTTATTTCCCATTGCTCTCTCCCATTTCTTATCTCCTTTGTGTATTTGCAAGTCTCTTTCAGGTTCTTAAGTGCTTAAGCTACCTTATTTTTATCCTGCAGGCAAGCACCCCTTCTAAGTTCAGAAACTTACTATGGGCAAACATCAGACAAGGGATTTCATAAAGCTCTTAGAAAATCAAACCAAAAGCAGGATAGCAAATGTTTTACCCAGATGTGCCTAGTTTAAAGAATACTCGGTCTCTATTTATTCTGAGTTACTACTTGTTTGTTCTTGGGGAAAAAAAGCCAGTTGCTGACATTGGGTTTTCAGAACTCCTCCTAAACTGCTGCTGTAAATGACATCATTTCTGGAGCAGAGTGTGCAGCACCATTTAAGCATAGTCTCAGAAAACAAGTCTTAGTCTGTAACTAGTATCATTCTCAGTGTTGTAGCTGTTTTCTAGGAAGTTACAACCTTAAATCTGAATTTCAGAATGTCTTGTAAAAAAGTCACAACTATTTTAATAGATGGTCTTGAAGTATATGTGGGATGCTTGACTTGTTTTTTGCCACTGACTGCCACAAGTACGAGACCAACAAATTCTGACATAATAGCTATTACTAATGGAGTATCTCATATTAGCTGCACAGCCTGTCTCCTAAGGACAAGCATTTGTGGTTGCTACCAGAACTCCAGGCATGGTACTTACTAAGAGAATGTAAGATGTCACTCCATTCCTTTTTTTAAAACCAAATGATGCTTCTGCTCTAATATAACCAGTTACAAAAGAACCAGGAGGGGGCTTTGCCCTTTAGATTGCCCTTTTGAATTCTCTACATGCTGCTTTGCAGTAGACACATAAAATAAATTACCTTTGTTTAAAGTGAAATACATTTTAAAGGGAAATTAAATGCTTCAGTGATGTCAGGCAGATCATACGTAGTTTGATTTTAATCTCTCACTACAACCATATAGTTTTAACTGAATGCATAGAAAAATATTTAACCAAACAGCAAGAGCAGGATAATTTGGAGCTCTATTTGATCAGCACGTAAAAGAAGCACAGTCAGACAGTTCACCAAAAGCAAAGCCTACATGTATAGTGAGCCAGCCAGTCCAAGAGCAATTTATTGTTATCAAGACTGAGAAATAGATACTTTCAGAGCAAAATTCACCTCATTGATTTTAGGTATCTACTTCAGCATGAGGTAACGTGTACCTGTGTCTCTACTGAGTGTAGACGGAGCTCTGGGAACTCAAGCGTAGATACCTGCAGGTGTTTCAATGGATCTTGCTGCAAGTCTGTGGCCTGATGTGGCTGTGTCTCTGAGAGGCTGAGATCTGACCCTGCTCACATCATTCTTCTCGCATCACGTAAGGAATCCCAGACTGTGAGATCTCTGCATTCATGACACTTTGGTATCAAGACATCTTAAAACGAGCTACTTATATGCTCGTGTATATGAATTTATATGTAATTAGTAGTAAATTGTTAAGGCTTGTCCTCACAGAGACCTAGATTATCCGACTACAGCCTGCACATGGATGACCACTAAATACACACAAGACCCAAACCTTCACGGGGTGGGGAAATCAAGTCAGGCACCAGATTCACCTCAATTCATAGCAGTCGTGGCTACTAGCAGAAGATTAGGAGAAAGAACATGAAAAACAAGTCACATACAAAATTAGCTTTCCCTGGCACTCCCTCCTAGCTTCCAGAAACCAGATTAGGACTTCCTGAACCAGAGGATGCACCTGGACCATTGTTTGACACCAAGAGCATCCCTTAATTTGACTAATCCATTTCTGAATCCATTTATGTTTTTGGCAGTGCCACAATATCCCATTGCAATGAGTTCTACAACTTAATGATACATTGTGTGGAGAAAACCTCCCCACTTCCTCTTGTTTAGACTAAACCAGTTACTTGGTAATTCCATAATATAGCCTACTGCTCAAATTATGAGAAATGGCAAAATCATTTTACTTTCTCTGAATCATCCTTGATTTTACACACATCATCTTGAGCTATTCCTCTCTACTTCCTTCTCAGTAATCTCTTTCCTAAGAGCTCCTTCAGCCTACTTCATCTTACCTTGCATGAAAACTGTTGCACAAACTTTGGCCATCAACAATACTCATTACTTGGCCAATCTATTTTTATTTTTTTTTAGTCATACTGTATCCTTTGCAAAGTTGCAAAGTGAACAGAAGGATCTGTAAGCAAAATCCAGTATCTGAGTCTACAACAGGATAGTTTTCTGCTTGCTTTCAGTCTCCTTTGTGCCTGCTTAAACACTCCATTTATCTTTCAGATGGTCACTAAAAACCACCACCACATCAAGCTGATCCATTCACAGAACTATCCAAACTGACTCCACAATCTCTCTCCTGAATTTAGCACCTACTGTGGTCTATGAACAGTTATTTTTTCAGCTACACTTTACACCCTGTAGCAACAAATCAGTTCTGAAAGGCTGGTAGGGTACAGGAATGTATGCTGGGTGATTCTGATACAATCAAGAAACAGACATTTTACCTGCTGTACAACAGAGATATTTTCAACTACATTCCAAAGATAAAATAGAACATGGAACAGTGCACTGGGAATAGTGACACGCCACCTCTGAAAATGCAAGGCATGAATAAGAGGAACAGTACTTTTGGAGAAAATTGATATATCATAAATAACTACACCAGAATGGAAACTTGTTTCTAACATACCAGTTTGTTGCTGTAACATTTCTCTACAGCAAGTTTTCCTAAGAGTAACAACCTTCCCTCCAGTTTTTAAAGACAGCAACAACTCTGAAGGCAAGTAACTCAGAAATATATTGGCTGTAATCACCTGGTTTACTTTTTCCCAGTCAACATTGAATTTCAGTAAAATTCCCATTCCAGATGTTCTGCTTCTTACAAACTAACCCAAAGACCATCTTTATTGGCAACTAACATCCATTAACGTACTTAACCACAGCAAGAACCCTTTCAAATTCCTTTAGCAAAGGTGCAGGCAAAATCTTAATGAAATATGCATAGTAACATTTTTTTAAAAGGGAGAAGAAGTTTGGTGTCTAATATATAATCACAGACCAAGTCAGGTGTGCAGATTTCCTAGCACAAACTTTATTAGAGTTCAGTTAAAAATACATAATCTCCAGACATTTGAGATGTAGTTCTGACTGATAAGGTAGCAGACAGGAAATGAAACCCCTCCCAAATGCTGCTCCTTATCTTGAAAAGCTCTGAAATTATTACTGAACTAATAAAGTAATTTTGCTTTTTTTAAAAAAATATCTTCTTTGATAGAGGCAGTTATGAGATTATTACTTTTTGCTGGATATGTACCATACTGATGAGCATGACAACTTTTAAGAGTCTTTGTAACAGACTCTGGTAGTGAATCTGTCAGCCTTTCTGAAAGGGAGGATACTTGAGCTGTTAAGCTAAAAGTTAGCAGACCACATCATACATTATTATTAATGTTGTTACTATTGTTAGAATTCATTATTTTGCTTTAATGTTTAGATATTATGAGAAAATGGTAAAGTGAAAAAATGCAAGATAGCCCCATACTCAGGAAGATTTATAATCCTACCATGTAATGTTTGATGATAGTAGATTAAATCAAGCCAGTTCTTGGGATCTCGAAAATGTGGGGTCAGTCCCTTAATGAAGAGAAAGGCAACAAATCCCAAACTGACAGGGAAAGCACTCCTACCACGGTGGACAGCAGATCCACTGTTATCACCATTTAAACAAAAGGCTCTCTTCAGAGCTACAGTGCCAGCTATGAGCTCAAGTGGACAGACGCACCCCCGAGCGCACTGAGGACAGCAGCTAAACAAGGAAAGAGATGGGATTAAGATGTGCTCCTGTCCTCTCTGTTTCCTGTAAGTCCTTTAAGCTGCATGGAGGCAGTTTAATGTTGAGGGCTGAGCGGGTATCACTAGAAAGGCCCTCAAACCTGTCATGCCCTGTACAAAGGGAGCTCAGGTACTTTCAACAGCAGCATTCTGGATTGTGTCATGGAAGCAGGTACACAGAGACTTGGAGTTGCTAGATTCAGGCTTTCTGTGATATAAAAATAACAACTGCTAGTTCATTTTAAAAATAAATGTTTTGATAATATGAGTCAGAAACTGACAAAGATTATTTGAAGCTTTATTAGCTGGTTTTTTTCAACCACGCAAAGGAACAAGCATTGTGTGAGGCTCCAGAGCAGTAAAAACATTTCTGTAACACAGGTTCTGTTTCTAAATTTCAACTTCTTAAAGGCTAACATTCTAGAGTACAGGTATATGTAAAATTTATTTTCCAGGTGTTGTGGAAAAAAGCTAAATATGCACATAATGACATTATGATTAAATTATCACAAGTAATTCCAGATCAATAAAACCCATAAATTGTAACATTATGTCCAGAAAGCTCCATCCATATGGAGAGCTCATCTCCACAAATCCAAGTTTCTATTCTTTATTTGTAAACTATAAAGCTACTGGCTTATACCCTTCAAAAATTCTGTTTTAGAAGTTGGGTTTCTGTAAGGTATCCAAACCAGCCTATATACTACACCAGTTCTTAGACGCTCCCCATACTCACAGCATTAATCCAGCAGTGTAACTTTTATAGTGTACAGCACCCTCTACTGGGACAGGCAGGAAGCCAGTATTTTGAAGGTAATACTTTAAAAATGTTAAAAATAAAGGAGACTATGGAAAAGAACACTTACCGACATCACACAATGTAGTCAAACATCACAAAGTATCAACACACTCTGTGATCATAGAAAAGCTGTGTACCAATACTGCAAGTACTGTAATTCCAGAACTACAAGTAATTCTCATTACTTGCCCCTACTTTATTTTTTTTTTTTTTTCGCTTTAGAACTCTGGGGTTTTAAAGCTTTGCTTTTGTTTACAGTGAGGCTGAACATCATAAATGAGTTCTATCAAATTTGGATGGAATGAACTAAAGGATTAAATACACTTCACTACTACACTCTTAAGTATCTGAGAAAGGACTGTTGATTACTGCTTGTTTTTCTATTTGCAGTCGTATTTACCAGCAATAACCAACAAATTTATTTACAAGCTAGATACTCTTGCAAACTGGTTCCCACATGGGATCAACTTCTGGAAGATTTGACAGGAAGTAACTAAGAAGTGATGTTACACTTTATGTAACTTGTGCTAAAGAAAACATCTATTTCATGCCCAAATCCAAAATCATGACATATGTCTTAGTAACACTGCCACAAGCTGATGCAAGCATTACGGGTTATAAGCAAGGAATTTGGAGAATATGAGCCAAATTTCAGAAGAAAATGGCTGGACTGACCTCTTCATCAGAGTCATCTGCAAACACCGAGAGTTTCTTCGAAACAAGATTTTTCTGCGGCATTTTTTTTGGCATAATGAGCCCATATCTAGGGAAAAAAAATAAAAATTACCTTTACCATTACTTACAACAAAACACTGAGGATGTTTCAAAACAAACATCTACCATTCACAATTTTGGAAACAAAAGATCAGCATCAACATAACGTATTAAGTATAGATCTGAGTAGTGTTGCCAGCAGCGTGCTCAGCCTTGCCATATGGTTGCTAGCTTCTCCCATAGCTGTTGCTGTCCTTTTCCACGCAGTTTCTGGGTGCCAATGATCCTCCTACATTAGAGAACAAATCTCCCCTGTCCAGAGCTCTCCAAGTGATTTTTTGTCCTGAGAAGTAAGGAATTACTATTGCTTAAACCTGCACAGATTTTGTCTTAGTCTACGCTAGGCGCTACTCCATAACTGCATTTGCCGGAGCAGTAAATTCACCTACTTTGCATGGCGATGGAAACCACCAACCCGCAAACACAGCTACGGCAAAACACAAGACTGGCAGTCAGATCATGTCATGCAGAGACTGATTAACTACACACAGAGAACTCCTCGGCCGACACAGCCAGTCTCTGCGCTCACATACACCTCCTACGTTTTTGACAATGAGCAATCTCCACCGCGGGATTCCCCCCCCCCCCCCCGGCACCCGCGGCCTCCTGATGAGGCTCGACTTCCCCAGAGAGAAAACGAGCCCCGGCAACACCGCAGCGAGCCCCGGCCCCAGGCAGGGCCCTGCCCGCACCCGCCCCAGCGCCCCCCGGCCGGCTGCCCCGCACAGCGCGGCCCGCTCGGACCCGAGGCCCCCGGTAGCGGCGCGGCGGGGCCTCCCCGCCCCAGCGTCACTCACTGCTTGCTCAGCGCCGCCATCTTGTCCCCGCCGCTGCCGTCGCTAAGCAAAGCCGCCCCGCCGTTCCGCAGCCGCAGATTCCTCGCGGCCGAGACGCCCCCCCGCTGGCTCGGGGACCCCCGCCGCCCCGCGCCGCGGTCCCGCTCCAGGAGGGAGGCAGAGGGCGGGCGCCGGGGGCCGGCGGCGGGGGGCGAGTTTTTAACGGCTCCTTGGCGGGTGGCGAAAGTGCCGGGGGGGGAAGGGCTGTTGCGAGCCGAGCCGGGCCGAACGGAGCCGAGCCGAGCCCGAGCCGGGCCGGGCCGAACGGAGCCGAGCCGAGCCCAGCCGAGCCGAGGGCGCTGGCAGCTCCTCAGGGCAGTGGCTGCTGCTGCCCGCGGCCGGGCGGAAAGGCCTGTGTAGGCCTGGGGCCGGCAGGCACCCCCGAGGCCGGCGGGACCCCCGAGGCGGGCAGGGACCCCCCAGGCCGGCAGGTACCCCGAGGCGGGCAGGCACCCCCAGGGCCGGTGGGACCCCTGGGGCAGGCAGCCCCCCTTGAGGCTCTCCCTACGCCCCCACCCCCGGGGGGTGCAAAGCCACCCTGTCCCTGCCCAGACATCGCCTACCTGGAGGTGTCGCTTGTTGCCAACTGAAGAAAGAAAGAGGAGTTTAATTTCCCAACATTTTATTAAAAAAGTGATTCTGCCGAAAGAAACGTTATTGGAAAGATGAAATCTTGCTACCGACAGTGCTGTTGGTGGTAATCTCAAGCTTTATCCCAATAAGAAAGGTTTTTCTGCTATATTAAAAGTGTAAGGCTTTTCTACAGCGTGTTCAGAACTTCACAAAATGCTGATGAACAACAACCTTTACTTAAAATTATTCCTAAAGAGTAATTTAAGGAGACTGAATCCTGGAAATTTTTGCTGTATCTTTTATGAGCATTGTAGCTTGGTAGTCATCAAGCCATCCCTGCTTATCTCTCTTTCCCATCAGAATTAATTAAAAAAATCCCAAAACCAAAGCTTTTAATCAAGCTTTTAAAATTTACTAGCTATACTAGCAAAATTGTTTCCTTTAATCTTTTTATTGCTTTTTCTTAATTCTGACAGACTTCCAACCATCTTTACAACAAATACTTAGTGGCTATGTGTAAAACATAAATAAAACAACAGCTAACTTAATAAAAGATGTCAACTAACAGATGTCAAATACCAGAATTGCTAAGGTTAGATGAGGAATTCAGAGATTTAATCGGAGACACGCTAGAACTGGATGCTGAGAGGGGCTAAAGGGGTTTTTCATGATCCAAGCTCCGTGTTATCTCTGCTAGCGACAGGCAGGTGTGTACCCAGTCATACAGGTACTCGGCTGGAGCCCCGCCGTGCTGCCGCACCGCCGCTCTAGGTACCCCTGCAACAAAGAAGAGCTGTAACTGCAACAGGGCAACTCAAAACCACAAGCAGTGTCACCACAAGATCATCCCATCAGTGGACCATTCCCTGAGTACAGTGATCCCACCCTGGAAAATGGTGGTGCTTTGGAAAGCACACAGCATTATTGTGACAGTGGCAGCCAAGCACAGGAGTGCTGCCTTTTTATTATAATTTATCTTGTATTGGGGTAGGCCCCCTGTTGTACAAAGTGCTCTGCTGTATTTTAATGCTAAACAATTGATAATTAAAAACAAGAAAAGTGCGCTTTTTTTCCCAAGCTCAGATTTAAGAGTAATATCTTTCAAAACTCTTTCACTAAATGCTATTAAAGGTCACCACAGAATCACACCATTAAAGGTTGTGCTGTGAGTAGGTTCTGTGCTCTGTTCTATGTTACAGCACACGTATATGGAACATATGAGCTTTACCTGATGTTAATTTTAAAGGAACGCCTATAATTGTAAGTTACGCCTGTATTCACACCACTGATCTCTCCAAATAAGTTCCATCCCAGGAAACCAACCTTTTGTAGCATACCCACAGTTTGCCAAAGCTGCATTCTTTCTAGTTACATCTGCATCCCTAACTGGAGGAAGACTGGATGCTCTAGGCCTGCTTTGTTCTTTCCAGTTAATTAGTGTAATATATATGAGGAGAACACACAAAAAGGAACTATGACTGCACTAAGTGTTCACTGTTCCTCAGTAGGCAGGGTAGTGTTGATAAATGCCCCCAGCTAAATTAACAACTCTTGTCCACATTTGATTTTTAACAGGCCTCTCAGGATGGCATTAGATCATCAAGGGAAAGATCTCAACAGAACAACAGTCATTTCTCTTGCAGAGATACTGCACATAATAATAGCCTCTTGACTGCTCTGGCACCAAAAAAGCCCACAGTCATTGAAACAGAGAAAGACAGACTGAAAACCAGCTCCTGTAGATGGCCAGTGAGTATATTAAGTACCTGGCAGATGGTGTTTACAAAGAGGAGGGCTCACACTGTCCTCCCACAATCATGGTGCTGTTTGGAGCTGGGTCAGTCCCCAGGGCAGGGCATGGAGGCCTGAAGTAAATTTACTTGCCAAAAGAGCCATCATTCTTAATATATCTTTACATATTACTTGCAAAAAGAACCATAATTCTTGATACATTTATCTGGAGGTTTACAATGAGATAGCTTGTTCTGGTAGGTTTCAAAGCTGATCTGCTCCCCTTAAGGCAGGGAATTTTGATTCTAAATTTAAAAGGTTGACTTTTACTGACCAAAAAAGACTACAGATATTCAGGACCCTTTATCTGTTGTTTAATCTATTGCGAATGGAAGTTAATTTCTAAAACAAGGGCCCTAAAAGCACTCAGCTGAAGGTTGCCACTGACACTGTTTCATTGCTAAGGTGTGTCTTGGTAATCTCAGAATTAGTTTCTGATATTTACCAGTAATGCAGTCTAGCAGCAGGTCTGCTTGATCTTGCACAGATGCAGCAGTTGGATCAAAGCAATAAATCTCCTGAATCAAATTGTCATCAAGTTTCTGCAATGCAGAGAAGAAAAAGAGTCAGGTGGTGGTGCAAAACTTAAGAGTGGGTTACAGAAGTAAAGATGGCTAAGACAAGGATATAGGAAATCTGTAGGCAATGAATTATTTCACTGCCAATTCACCCTTGTCAAATTCCACTGTATCTTTCTGGGGGAGGAAGAACAGAAAACAGTCTCAACATTTTGAAGTCTCACCAGTTTACACTGACTCCAGTTCTCCATCTCCTCTGAGACCTTCCAGTTTGGATGGAAAAGCAACAGCACAGCCTTAACTATGTTATGTACCAGAGCCGGTGGTTCTGCATAGCTCTTTATTTCAGCAAAGCTCTGGGCATTGAGTTTCTGGACACACTTGCGCAGGTCCTGCAGCATGAACTGGTGGAACAGAATCCCCGCATGCCTCAAATTTGCCACATGTTCTGACCCTGGAATCAAAAGCAAACCTTGCAAGAAGCTGCTCAGAAACACCTGCTACTCAAGTCTTATGTTACTGACTGAAAGGCTCTGCCCTCTTTATGATTAACTCTTTGTCTCCTTGCCTGATTGATTTGTATACAGCCCAAGTATTCTACAAAACTTTAAAAAGAGGTATGTGCTTGAGAAGGAGACAAAACTCGCCTTAGGTGCAAGCAGAGGTCCTGAGACTACAAAGGGTTCAGGCATGCAGGTAATTCTGCTAACTGTGAGATTCAAATTCTTTTGCTCTCTGTTGGGGCAGTTCTGAGGAGGACATGCTAGATCCCTGAAGGCAACAAAGCACTTTGATATCAGTGGGACTTGGGCACAAAACACCAGAGTCAAAACAGAGTCAAAATGTAAACATTCTGTTTAACTGCACTCTGCTGAGGACTTTGGCTTTCCCCGGAATAGTTCATGTGTACCAAAGGTTTGTATGTGTCTTTCCATGCTTGTAGGAACAATTCTTTAGACAAGATTCCTAATTTCACCCCTAAACCCCCCCTATTTTGGATTTGTATGCACAATACCCAGTACATAGGTTGGTTCTGTTTCCTCTAAAGACATCTTCAGTATCTCAGAGCAGGCAGCTTGGGCCATCTTTAGCATTTTCTGCAGGTCTTTGTGTTCATGAGGTGGTAATTTCTGCTGGCGTCTGATGCTGATGTCAAATAGGCCAAGAGCTTGCCCTGACAGGTCGTGGAGAGCTGCTGCAATGTGGTATTCGCCATAGACAGAAGTGCGAATGACCTCTGAACTGTCTATGCACTTAAACAGGTAATCTCTGAAATAAGAATAGAGAGAAGAAAATGCACTAGATGTTACCATTCTGGTTTCTTTTGGTAATTTATTTAGCATATTTTAGTAAGATGCCATTCATCTCTTGTTAAAACAAAGGTATTACACTACTAAACCATTGTTAAATTCCTTAAACCAAAATACACAGAGCTTTAAGTATCATTCAAGCCTTACACAAAAAGGAGAAAATAGCATTGTGGAAGAAAATATTGCCTAGCCAAGGCAATTACTGAAAATCATAAGAATTTAACAAACCTTGCTTTAAAAACAGTTTCCTGTTTATAACCGCATTGACATTTGTTCTACAGAGTTTTATAAGAAGTAAAAATATCTGCTGGAACAGCAAGTGGCTGTTCAACCAGCTCTGACAACAAGGATGATATCCTTAAAGGACAAGTCTGTGAGGATCTTGGCAGTGGAAGGAAACTGATCATTGAAGGAGATGAGACTAATATGGCCAGGAAAAAAGACAAATTATTCTAAAGAGCAAAATGGTTCAGTGTAGGCTCTAATCCTGCAGACCTTTCACAGCAGATGTAGAGCTTGCTGGGCAGCTCAGCTGGTAAGCATTAAGTTGGAATTTACGTTTTTGCAGGCCTAAACTCAAAGAGAACATACTGCTCACCCCTTCATAATTCAGCATCACATGCATACGCACCAGAAGCCTTGATAGTGAGAGCAGCGCTACAGCCAGATGCTCTTGCAGGGCTGCATTACCATGGGCTTTATGTAATGTGGACATGCCTGGTGCAGGCTGGGGTCACCTAGTTCGACTGCAGGTGCTGGAGCCTACCTTAAGAAGTTTTCTTTTCTGAGGAGAAGAACAGGAGAGCTATGAATTTCTTTTTGTCCTGTATTATCCATAGTAATAATTTTGCGCAGAGCATAGTCCTGTATCTGCTGGAGAGAAAAGGGAGGTTTAGCTGCATCCGAGAAAGGAACAGCCATTTGGAAGCTTGGAGAGGGAGGGAATTGTTTATTTCTTAAAGGAAACTCCTATGTACGTTCAAGGGCAATGGGATGGTTTAAAGACATCTCCCAACAGTGCTTGGTTTTATTCCCAGAGCGTGTCGCTCAAGATGCATGAAGAATGTGCCCTGGACCTCCCTCAGCCAGACAGTTTAATCCACCCGCAGGCTGCACACTGAGGAACAGCCACAAGCCAAGAAGAGGTTTCCCTTCTTTTTCCCATCCTCCTGCAATCCCCTTTCTCATGTCACGTTTGGTTGGTGTACTTGGACACATGGAAAGCGCAGAGGGGAGAAAATGACCTGGCTGTCAGGCAGCTAACAAGGGAACAGTGCAGAGCCTGGAACGGCAACAGAAAGCTGCCAACATAAACCATGCTTATCAGAGGAAGCAGCTGAATTATGGCTACAGCAGATGTCATACAGACTTTGTGATGACACAGGATCAGTCCTAAATATTGCATACCCTTTTCATCTTCTTAACTCACTTGTACATGAAGTGACAAGCTTCCCAGGGCCTGAGTGCCTGCTGAACAACTGGAATATGATCCTCAGGGAGGGAGCTGCCTTTACAACCTAGCTAATTGGGAAGCAGCCACTTCCTGAGTTGTGTTTATGTCTTGGCTGCTGACATTAGTTCAGAATGAAGAGCTAATACATTAGCTAGGGCATTCTTTTTTTCCTATAAAATACCATAATTTTGACATTCACAGAATTTCCACAGAAGAGCATCTCCCTCTGCGGAGGTCCCAGACAGCAAAGCTACAGATGGATGGATGGATGGATAGGTGTGGGGTTTTGCTCTATTCATTGCTATGCAGCTGTGAGCATTGAAGCAGGAGAATATTCCCTTTCCCACGGACAAGGGGGTATAGTAGCAGTGTTCTTGGATTGTGTTACACGGGAGGATGAAAAGAATGAAGACTGGCTTCCGTTAGACAAGAAAACTTCTCTCTTTACCTTTGTAGCCCTTTTGTTGCACAGGCATGCACAAGAATCTCAGGCAAACCCCAGTTTTTATGATAAAACCACTGGGAAATCACAGGCAGCTAGAAATGGCAGGTCCTCACTAGAGAAGTGTTTCAGCTCCTGGCTTACAGGCTTTTCAGTGCAGTGATCTGCGTACCTTGTCTTTGCCAGGCTCCACCAGGTACATAATGACATTGTGGATGCTGGGAGCCCTGGGATACAACCAGTCCAGAGCAGTAACAGTCATCTGTAGAACATTTTCCAGTGTGTGGATATGGTGGTAGGCTTTGCTGAATGCGTGAGAAACTCCCTGTGAAAGCAGAATCCTTCAAATAAGCTGGACAGTTCTGTACTATTTGGGGAAAAAAGCTGGGGAAAGGTTTGTGCAGCAAAATGAAGCAAAATGGTTGGAATAAATTACGTTAATCAGAACTTCTAAAACTGAAAAGTATCTGTGAAACATCCCTTATCAAATAATGCTCTGAAGCTCCAGAGTACCCAAGTCCTGAACCTGACAAAGTTGCTCCTCAGTGGAGGTTGCCAAATTGCCTGGTAATGTTGGCTTGCTGCGCTCCCTGCTGCCCAAATGGTGCATCCACAATGAGGCTGATCCTAAAGAGCATCCCAAAGAAGTCCCAGACTGCTGTGGCTTATAATTATTCCATCATATGAAAAAGAAGGTTTCAAGCCACTTTATGGAAACAAACACAAACATGAGGTTCAGAGCTTCAGGAAATAAAAGCTACTATCTTTGGGCTTTGCACAAAAGTGCGATTAATTTACTAGTCTGGAGTAGCTTAAATTATTGATGAAGTGATACCTCATAATCAATTACAGATAAGATGCTAATCGGTAAGATATTGATAAAGTGTTATGCTCACACCACTTGCACCATATACAGTAGAAAGGGACCCACGGTTCTTATCTTAGTTGTACATCTTGCAATTACTGAAACCAAACACATAAAATTCACACTGTCCCTACACAGTTGTTTGAAGAATGGTCTAACAAATTGCTTTGTGGTGGTGCCCACCTGATAGAAACTGATCTCATGGGTCAGAAAGATGGTTTTCTCACACTGGTCCCGAAGAGTGTCAAGTCCTAGAATGCCAAAGGCTCTCCAGCGAGCATCGTGCAATGGCAGTACCAGAAACGAACCTTTTCTTTCCTCCACTGGGCAGTCATAGTTCCAGAAGTGGATATTTCCGTGGAACTGAACTCTTGGAACATGGATTGGCTTTCCCTCTTCAACAGCTGCAAAGCTGAAAAATAAACTTATTGAGGAGGTTTGTTAAGAGTAGCAGAAAACTTTTAGCAAAACAATAAATACTGCAGCTTTGATCTCTCCCTGCTTTTTGGCATTGGAGAAGGAAGGTGTTAGCTCCTTACTTTGACCACACCCAGAAATACCACATTTACCACTTGCATCCCAAAGACAGTGGTAATAAATAAGGCACTTTTCATCCTTGGGACATTTTAAAAACGTAAACTAATGAATGTAATGAAAGGAATACAGAAGCAAGCAGCAGTTACATTTAATAGGTTAGAAGAAGCGATGTTTAAAGAAAGAGACAAGTGTGTCTAGCTTTTGGAAATGAGAAGTAAAGAGGCATGAAAGCTGTTTATAGTTTATATACACTAGGGAAGGAAAGGCATTGTTCTCGAAAAATATCCTGTGGATGTCAACTGGTATAAAGGCATTAATTTTAAAGAAGGAAATGTAGGCCCAATGCAACAGACATTTGCTAAAGAATGAGGTTTATTAGACGGTGAGCTAATTTCCCCAAGGAAAGTAGTGAAATCCCAAAAAGAGCAGTTCTAAGTAGACCGTGCAGAGTATAACGGCATGTATATGATAATGAATTATTCCACAACAGTCCCTGAGGGGATTTCCTCTCTGGAGTACTCTATCAACCTCTCTTTCCAGTGCCCCCCAAACACTGCCCGGTACCCCTACATTCCAAATATTTTTGAGAAAAAGGAACAGTCATTTGCAGCTTTTCCTACCTTACTCCTTTCATGTCTTTGTAAAGTGTCTGGTTTAGAACATATGGAGCATCATCTGCGGTACATGCCACATAGCGTAGCAGAAACTGCCCGTGCCCTGGTGAGAGCTGGTTCTCTTCCAAAAGGGCAATATATGCACTGATCTTCTTGTTATCCCCATGGGCTTCTGCATCCTAGCAACCACATGTTTCCCATTACATTATGTACATTACCCATTACACTTATTTCATGTACTTAGCACTTGTCTCATTTTTTGCTGAGATGCTGTTCTCGGTCACTGATTTTGTGTGTCACACACCAGCTGCATGACATGTATGTGTCTATGCTATGATTGTCTCTGACCGGTACAAAACACTTGGTATTTTGGCTGGCAAAGAAAATGGATTTCTTTTTTCCTGCTGCTAATGGGGAGAAGTTCATATAAAAATAATCCCTTATTATAATCTGCGCCTAAGCAAAAGTCCTATGGATTTCTTTCCCAATGGGGCATTCCTTAGGAAAAATCAGACAAGTGCCAGAGCTGCTACATTTACAAACCTACACAATATTGTAAAAACACTTCAGCTACCATCAGAGAAGTTTGGCTTTGAGGAATGCTTTAATGGTGAGGACAAACATCTAAAGTTGCAGCTGCAAGTTAAAAATGCAACTATCTCCAAACCGACTCTGGTGTCTTTCATTGCAGAAGCTCCAAAACTATAACTATGGATTTCCAGGCTCGATCTGAGTGAGCTTTTTCAAAAGTAAGACATAAGTATCCCTGCATTTTTTAGTGGTAGAGCATGCACAGGAATTCTTGTCTCACAGATCTGACTTGTGACTCTTTCTGTGCACAACCATGGGCTCTCCTGAACATCAGCCAAGTGCACAAGGAAACGAGCCTCAGACCAGCCTCCCATGCCAGTTCCACTCACACGCACCAGCGTCTGAAGTCAGTGTCACAATCCCAACACAAATGATGCTCGTGCTCCCTGGGATGCGTACCTGGGAGAGGGCCTTAAACACGGCTTTGTAAACAGGTTCCATGCTCGCTCCGCTGGTCTCAGCTGCTTGCTGGATATTGTGCAGCCATTTCCTCCTGGTTAAACTCCGCAAGCACTCCATGCGACTTCGCTCCACGCTTGTGGTCAGAAATTCCACCAAGTTGTCAATAGCTTCATCCTCATTGCCAGTAAACTCAGAAGCAACTAACTCAAGGAAAGTCTGGAATGCCCTTGGGGATAGCTTCCCCACTCTGCTGAGCTGTGGGTAACGGGAGCAAAGGTGTTTCTTTGCTAGTGGAAGAAACAGAAAATAAGACAGAGACAGTCTATTTGAATAGTAAGTTCTGCTTTTTCCTGTGCAAAATATGAATCAAGCCTAAACTGGCTTTGGGTGGAGTGCTCCAGTCTGTCATTCTGGGTTTCTTCCAGCTGTCTCCTAAATGGAAGTTGTCATCATGACAAGTAATCTCCAGCTTCCACACTGGATGTACCTTTTCCTCCTGCCTTCTCACCTCCTGAGAAAGAAACCTGCCCAGCATTGCTCCTGTGCCCTTTTGTACCTCTGCAACAAAGATCAATGGAAAATAGGAAAGCTGCTTGGAGTTATCAAAAATTAGAGGTGTTTCCACATCAGAACCAAATTTTGTGGACACTTGAGGGGCTGGTGGGACTGGGCCACAGGTAGGCATCCTGTGTACAGTAATATAGCTGAGACCTTACAGATAAACTACTCATCACTCCCATTAAAAATGTGAAGGCCAGGGTCTACAGATGATTTCAGAGATCACTTATATTCTTTGATTTTCCATTATATATACCATACTTGCAGACATTATTTTTTTCTTTTCAGGCCCTCCAAAGTTACTATCATTCTTAATTATCCTTCTTTAAGTGCCTTTGATGAATTACTGAAATAACATCTGTATTGTGCTAAATCTTATAGACAGAGAGCAAAGAAAATGAAAGCTCTGTTGAAGTCACGGAGAGGACAGGACAACGGTGCTCTGGCATCACCTGTACTGCACCAAGAGATATAGATGGGGAGCAAAAGGAGCAAGGGAGTTTTTATAAGAAATACATTGTTTAGAAGAATAAATTAATATGAGAAACATCTAAAACAGTGAAGTGTTGCCTGTTAGCTCCCAGGGGAGTGAAGAAGTAAAGATGAATGCACAGAGGCTGCTCCTTCCTGTCTTGCACAAGGCCAGCGAGTGGAGCCATGCCTCCATCCCCTTTTTCATGTCCCAGGGATTGCAGCTGAGCCGGCCCAAATGAGATGAAGTAGAAAGGACTGGCACAGTTTCCTGTTGCTTGGAGTCAGGGGGAAAGAGGAATGCCACAAGGGTCAAATGATTCTTAAGAATTGCTTTCCTGTGCCTACTCACTCTAGTTCACAAACTTCCAGTTTGCCCAGAGGTCCTGAAGAAAAATGGGACTCGTTTCAGACTTGTAATTCAATGAAAACATAGATTTTCCCCACCGCTTTCTATTCAGATGTTACTTAAACCAGGAGCCAGCCTAACAGAGCTGTTTAACCCCTGTGCCAGTTCTTCCAAGCCCCCCACCAGAGCGCTGGGCTCACGGGGGTGCTCTTGCACAGCCTTTGGAAGTTGCAGGCAGTTTCCCGGCTTTGGAAACCCGGGATTCATCGGGTGCTCTGCCCAAGCTGCGCTTGCCTGCTCTCGCTCCTGGCAGTGCCTCCCCTGAGCACTGCAACGACTAACACTTTCATTTTTTTCTGCATCCTGATTTCAAATCCTGTTGGGCCCGAAGAAGGAAAGAGTGCGATTCATCAAGCCACTTCTGAGGAGCAAACTAAGCAAGCAAAGATATATAGGTAGAAGTGTGACTTTACTGTTAAACTGAGAGTATTTTGTGATCAATACATACAGTGGGCTATATGGAACAGTGTAATAGAAAATGCTTTGATTAATGATGCAGAGGAACAGGCAGGGAGCTGCCTCAATTGCCTCCCAGGGCATCCAAGATAGGGATGTTTATGGGAGCTGAGAGCCTCCTCCTTCCCCCACAGAAGTCAGGGGGCCTTTTACCACAAGTTTTAGCTGTAGAAGTAGCAATACTAACTGGCCCTGACCATGGTGGAGCTGACCATTAATGCTGTCTTACCCTGCCCATCATCTAACCAATGTTCAGTGGTTTTTAATTTCATTTCTGACTTCCTGACAGAACTAGAATGGAGAATTTTTTGATGGTATAAAAGTTTGGATCTTCACTTCCACTTTCTCCTCTCTTTGAAGAAAGAGATGAAGAAAGAAATACACATGAAGTTGAAAAGGTCATGATCAGTTCCTTCATTACTGAGCCACAGCATAATGAATTAGTTTTCCCCATTACATCATTAATGTTACACTTTTCCCTTACAATGAAAATCAAATAATTTTACCCACTTTTCACCCTGTGTTTTCATCCAGGAGCAGTGCAATGTCTGTGAACTCTTCCACCAAACCTGTTTGTTCCATAATGTCTTTGAGAGATTAGGTTTGAGCTACTAGAAATAGTTTTATGTCGCTTGTAGGTGGTATAGATTTTGCTATGCTCTCTTTCTATTTATTTGTCCTTTAGTTTATGAGCTCTTCACGGAAGGGACTATGTCCTTCCATATTTCTGTAGTGTGTTCCGGCATGCCTTGAATACAAGAGAGCTGTTAACTGCCAGTTTCTTCTGTGGCTGTACAGCCTGGAGACTATTAACAGTAGCATGCTGGTGCTCTCCCCACCCTACCAGCTGCCTCAAGCGAGCTAAAGGATAGAGATTTTGGTGGTTGCCAAAATGAGCCATTTTTAGTAATGTGGGGCAGAACAAGCAACAGTAAGATGAACATAGAGATGAATAAACCTCTCCACTCAAGCACATATGTAGACATGTTCTTAACTGCTAATGGAGTATTTCAGACCACCTAAGGCCCACATGTTCACATGCATAAGGCTGCCAGACAGGTCCAGGTGAACCTGCAGCACTTCTGACTAACCCAAGTCTATTCTGTCAGTGACCAAATTTGCGAAGTTTGTTCATAGAAAGGAACCAACAGAGAAGTGAGACTCAAAGTTTCTATCTAATTCCTGAGAACTGCGAAACAGTGTGGATTACTGAAGGCTATTTGAGACCCATAAGGAAAGCTGTTGTTCTCTCCTGTGAGATACGTTCCTGCAGATAGCACAGTAAAATGGATCTATTAAAAATAGCTGGGTAACACAGATGGGCTAGACTAAAAGGGCAACAATGTCCTCAGGCTAACCATGTCCTCAGGCTTTACGCAAGTTTTTCACTGCCATATCACAAGTATACATTGCATGTTACAGCTGAAATAATTTTTCAGCACATCACAGTATCATGAAAGCATTGGGCCATCTCTCTGACTGGGCTTCTGTCACAGAGGAGTCTTGCACAGGAGGAGGGGATGGAGCTATGCATTAACAAGTAGGTCTGGATAACTGTTCATTTTATACATCATACCATGTATGCTTACAACCGCTCACAAAAACAAAAGAGACTGGTGCTTGCCAACAACCTCATCAGCACCGCTGTTGGATGGTTCAAGGCCTACTGTGTTGTCTCAGAGCAGAGCTGTCTCCTTACCCTTCCTCAAGGCCTCTTTTTCCATCCCTTCCTTGAATGTGCTTAGAACAGCATCTACCTCCTCCAGGTCCAGAAACCCAGATGCATTGTTGTCCCACTTTTCAAAAAGTGCCTCCAAAAGCAACTTCCGTCGGGCCATGTGAGAAATGTGGTGAACCTACAACAGAGGAACAGCCAGTCTTTGTTAACTCCTGGACATTAATGTTCAGTGTCTATACGTAAAGTATGGAAACTACAGTGGCATGCCAGTCATGTAGTTCCTATAGGCCAGGCCAAATACAAACATACACAGCTTGGACCTGGAGAGGAATCATTAAACCTGGGAGACAGATAACTGGAAACACTAAACACAGCCAACAGTTCAGTTTTACCAGGAAGAATCAGCACTGCAGTGTTATTTCACTGTGAACAATGAAGCTTGGATCTAAGGTGAGATCAATTCAGGTAAGTGCAAGTTTCCCAGAGTACAAATGTCTTCCTAGCAAGAACTAATCACAGCCTTGTTAGTAACACCCAAAGATGTGACAGTTTGCATTTCCATATATTGTGACTTTGCTGGTGCTGCCCTGAAGAGTGTGGGCTCCAAGCAAATGCATATAGAATTTGTCCTTTAAACCCAGTCTTTGCACAGCATACAGTGATAAATGGCTGGAGTGGAATTCTCTCCAAGGCCAAAATACTGCCAGTGTGTGTGTTGTGTTCAGTGTGAGGACAGTAGAGCCGTCAGATCCAATATCTCACCCAAATTAGGTCAGCGGCACAGAGGGAAACTAGAAAGAGCTCTGAGGAAAACGCAGCTAGAGTGGCTACTGTGGACAGACCCACCACAAAATACATCTGTACTATGAAGTGGTATGGGGCACCCTTATGCTGTGCATGATGGTATTGCTGAAGGGGAATATATTTTTTCAATGCATGGCAAGAGCACCTTGTAACTTAAACACAAAAAAGCATGTCCACATTCACATACAGCCATGCACATAGCAAACCCAAACATATTTGTTTTAAAATCCTCCCCAAAACATCTACAACCTCATATGTACATGCCAGTGCAGTAGGTCAGAGATCAGGTTCTTGGCTTTTATAAAGGTGAATAAGCAGAATGGAATGTTTTGAGCTCTTTCACAATTAACTATCAACCTGCTGTCTCACCAAGTCCTACTCTAGAACAGACAACCTCTTACAGGATGAGTCTGTCATCACCTCTAGAGCTAAGGGCTAGGGAGGGAGGATCCATATGAAAACAAAGGGGTAAAAGGTCTCTTGAAGAAATAGAGAATGCAAGGCTGTGAGTGAATATCTCTGCCAGCATGAGATTACAAGTTGACTTTGTAAGTGTCTGTAGGCATTTAATTGTTTTTTGTTTGGACACGGTGTCAGCAGAACTTATCAATATTTACTTTTTCTAGTTGTTCCATTTTTTCCTCTTCTGTCTGTTTGTATTCTTCTTTGATAAATGCAATAAGCGTCTTCACAGTAGGCAGAGAAATGTCTTCACCAACAAATGTTTCCATGAGCTGTACAAACTGTGGCAGGTTGAGGCAGCTTTCATCAAAGGCACTCCTAGTATGAGAAGCCCAGCGGTTCTGAATCTCTGCCATGACGGGATGTAAGTCTGAAAGGCAGAAAGCACAGTGCGTCACAGGAAGCCAAAAGCTACCCTAAAGCCAGCCACGTGGCAGGTATCAACACAGTCCTGAATTCTGCACTTCCTATCCAATGAAATTATGGCTGAATATGGACTGACTCCATGCTGACTAAAGGCCTTAATCTGCTTATACTTTTCTAATAGTATCTCTTCAGATTTATGCTCCAGTGTAGCATGGATGCTATCATACAACCAGGTCAAATCACTGAATCAGCTCACAGGTGAGCTGAAATTACTGTTACACAGCAAGTGGCCTTCTGAGACAAAGACTACATTGCTCTTATCGAAGTCAGCTTGGGGAGGTAGCGTTTGTATTCTTGCCAAAACGTTCAGCTCTCAGCAGTACTGGCACATCTGCAGACACCACCAGCCACTATGCGCCCAAGTGAACACACAGCTTTATGACCAAATACCTGGAAATCTAGTATTCTCACACTTCCAGTCCTCTGGAATTCTCTCTGCATAGCTGCTATAACTGCAACTTAGGTCACCAGTCAGAAGGTCACCTGATGAGAGATAAAATATATCTTGTAATCATGTAAGCTTTTAAAAAAGACACAAGATAGCTTTTCTAAAAGCTTTTATAAACATATATCCAAGCAATAGTTTCTGAAGCAGATGAAAAGAGCCATCACCTGACCATGGCACTTCAAATTCCTGGCTAGCTTCAGCTGGAGGATCCTGTCTGTCTGAGCGTCCTGGACCTGCAATTTTAAAAAGAAATCTTCTGTAAACGAGAGCTTACTAGTCTAAGCACCCTGCTGATTAATATGTAAAATCTACCTCTGTGTCTCTGGAGTTATCCTTGTTATCAGTAGCTATTTATTTTTACTGTCTGGAAATACTGCTTCCTGCAATTCACCTGGTGAATGTTCCATTTCTTAAGCATAGCTACAAACATCCATTTAGCAAGAGTAATAAGATAAATCTTTTCCAAGATCGGTTCAAAATTATATTCAGACTTCTTGCTTCCATTCACCTTTCTCTCAAAGAGTATCGTACCACCGCACCATTGTTTCTGGGAGAACAGGGTGAGAATCTGCTCTGAGGAGTGAAGTAGTACATGCCCCAAACAATGCAGGATGCACACCCAGGGCCTGGCTGAATGACAGGTTAGTGCTGTGTACTGGGAGTTAACCACAGAAAGCTGTAGGTACCAGTGGGCTGTACCATCAGTTTTACAGCCCTTTATGTAATAAATCTGTCACTAGACTGCTCTGAACCAGTTCTTACTGTGAGAAGAGTGTATTCACAGAGCACTAGAAAGGAAGAAGTTGGTCCTTCTGGTATGATTAAGCAAGTACCTCTTGCAAAGCACACAGTTGCCTGACCACAGCCTTCCTAGAACAAGGGCCTTTGTACACAATTAAAACGTATGATAGTCCTTTTGAATCACAGTAGGAGATTAAAATAAAAGGTTCCTGCTATTTGATCTCATACTGTGTCTCCCTATAGGCAATCACAGTCTAAAAATGATTAAAAGTAATTTTTAGATTTAACGTGCTCAGGCTCCTGTCTTATATACTAATATTACAGAGTGAAACAGAACATAAAAGTTTCTCCTTATTATAAAAATGCTGCTGCTTCAGAAAGTGCCTGCTTGAATTAAAGTGCCTGCTCAGTGCTTTGAATACAGATCACCAGCAAAGTGACTCACCTGCTGTCCTGTGAGAGGAGCACACTGAAAACTTGGCAGAAGACACCATGCTAAGAAGATATCAAAGCTTATGGTCTTCTGTATTCAGAAATCACCCACATGCTTTCAGTAATTTTGGAATGGATTAAAATCACACCTATAGTTAAACCAGTCCAAATTTATACAGTGCAAAAGATTCAGGTCTGCCAGAATAAAGGGGAATGCTTTACCTTTGCCCTGGTCTGGCAGAAGGTCCTCATCCTGCAGTCTCGTCTCCGAGCTTGTCTGTTGGCCAAACTGGCTGCCACGCTGCCTAGAAAAACTCTCTTCTCCTGCAGGAGTTTCTTTTACAACCTCTGCAAGTGGAGCATCCTGTTTTGAATCAATGACATCCATGTCTGCCACAGCTCTGTCTGCTGAGGTCATGGATGTAGCTTCAGGTGTTGGTCCTGAAATTGTGTTGGTTGTTTCTGTAATCAGCTTGTCCTCCACCTGACTAACTTGCCCTTCTGAGCCAGGTTCTCTGTCCGAGATACGAGAAACTTCTTCCCTACTTGTTTCTGTATCAGGCTTTCTACCCAAGCTAAATTCCTCTTCTTCCACCTGTTTTTCAGATCCAGGTTCTCCATCTCTACTGAGACTGTACCCAGTAGAGGCTGATCCTGGCAAAGCTTCCTTCTGCCTGTCTGCAGTTGCAGACTCAGTTTCCCTCTCAGGTTTGGTGTCTTCATGGAAACTGGATTTCTCACTATGTACGGTATCTCCATCCAAATCACTAGCTTCAAAATCAGTACTTTTCACTGCTGACACAGCATCCTCACATTCCTTTCTCACTTCAGCATCACTTGATTCTGGTGCTTGGTTTTCTTCCTTAGAAATTCCTCCAGTCTTAGCTTCAGTCATGCCCATTTGTTCAAAAAGATCTTCTCTGCTACTAGTTCTTATTCTATTTGTGCCTTGTCTATTATCACCTACAGGTTCATATGCCAAAATCTCTCCCCCAGAAATTCCTGTTTGAGACAAGACTAACTTTACACTGAGTTCCTCACAAACTTCCGGGTCATCAAGGCCTCCCCATAAATCTGCAGGCTCAATCTCTTGCAGTTCAATTATTGGCCCTAAAATAGAAAAAATTGTCAATAAGTTGATAGTTTGCATGGGTTTTATGTTCTTTAGCATTGCATAAGAAAACTTAAAGAAAAAGAAAAAAGGTATTCCAAGCAAATACAGACTATCAGAAAGTACCTTCTGCAAACACACATCTCAGAAACACAAAACTTCAGAATAATGTCTTTGCCTGCAGAGAACTGCACTTGTTGTTGTGTATTACACCATATTTCTTTTGAAATAATTATTGGTTTCATAATTCTCCATACTAAGAAGGAAAGCTGTAATTTGTCTTGCATTTGATCTTAGCAATTAATTAATGTCCAATATAAAAAATTATTACTTTCATGTAGATAGTTCTCTGTGTTTTTTCTTTATCTTTCCATGTTCCTGGAGAAATCTTAGTGTAAACACAAAATTAACTTATAATATTGCCCAGTAAGAAAGAACAATTGTTTCAGGAAAAGTAGTTTTTCTTTAATTCTACTTCCAAAAAGTACTTCACAATTTTGTAGGAAGGAAAAGTTTTGGATTCTGAAGTATTTCTAAACATTGTGTCACAGTTTGCAAAACATGTTTGCAAATGATGGCGTATAGGTCACATTAATCATTTGGGTTCTTTTTTAGGCTCTGTTCGCTTCTGGTAACACTTATAAGACATGTATTAACTATACAAGCTCATGTGGCTTTCTAATGTTTTAACCACAATCAAAACATCCCACATACTTACACTGTCTTGGGTTACAAAATCCCCTCCTAGCAATCACCGGGCTTCTGTCATAGAAGTCTGCCAGCAGGGCAAGTATTTTTTGTCTATCTAAGAGACCAACCTAGACAAGAAGATCATCGTTATTGTTTTTTTTCCTGTGGTTCTTGGGACTTAACATCAACATTTGCAGCACTACAAAGGCACCATTAGCTAAGAACTACCTGTGCCTGAAAATGAGCCATTACCAGAACATCAGTACAAATCTCAGAGAAGTGAATTTATTTCATAAAGGCAAAAAAATATTATCTGGGCTTAGCTGGAACTCCCCATACATATCACTTGGCAGGTACATTATGTATGTTGGATATTCTTGACAAATTGCAGTTAGGTGACTGTAGCCACTTCTGCCAAAGGAGTTCTTCATGCAAAGATCAAAGCTTCAACATTTCATACTTTCAGGACAAGTATTGATTGCCTGACAATACTGTGGAAGAATTTTCACATATTATGGGTGTGCTGTATTATGTTAGTGACTGCACACTGTAGTTTGTGTTTATGCCCCATCATTTCCTTTGAAGTGTTAGGTATTGGCAACTGCCTGGAAAATAATTAGTCCGAAAATCTGAGCTATTATGACAACCTCCCTAATTTCCTTTAAAAATTCATAACACGTTTGACCACAGAGGTGAGAGAGGTATCAGTAGTTCCAATGCAGAAAAGCACACAGAGTTTATTAAGTCCTTGGTGCTCAGGGTGAGTGTATAAAGACAATAAAACCAGGAAAAGACAATTAAGTGGGTCATTTCCAATCAGGAAATTGAGAGTTTAAAAAGTAAAGCAAATCTAAACGATCACAAGTTTTCCATTTTATGACGAATTCCTGTTGTCATTATTTGTCCTGCCACTTTCATAATCTCCCTTCCATTAATGAAATATGGTAGTTAATCAGAGAACAGATTTACTTCAGTTCATTATTTGTAGCAAGTAGCTTTCCATCTGAACTACTGACTTCCTTTCCACATTTTGCTCTTAGATTAAAAACTGCAAAATGTAAAATTCACCAAGCTTTTAATCCCTTGTGAACTTCTCCTGCCCTTAGGCTGAAGAAATAAAGGAAGAAGTTTGCTGCTCTTTGCTGGAAATGAGCTCAAGATGACCATGTTGTTTATAATCTAAAACCATAATTAATGGCATCAATGTTTAGGAACAGAAGATTTGGAAGCAACAGAGATACATGCATCAAGAACTGGTGAAGGGCCTCCCAAGGAGGCTAATACTGAAAACTAAGTGAATACATCACATTTTCTGTTACTGCAACACCTTTCCTCTACAGGGAATTGAAAGCTTTTTGCAAATTCTGAGGAAAGGATTAGAGAACTGAAATGTAAGTGGCTGTCCAGTCCAGTTTAGTGTTTCAGACTCTGGTAACTTAATTCCTGCTGGTAAAAAAAAATACTGGAAATTACAGTTGAATTTCAGTCACCTGTGAGGTTTGGAACACATGTCATCACATAATTCTGTTCCTAAACTTATATGATGTAGGCCCTGATTCCCAGTATCTTCATCTTCTTGACATTAATATACAAATATCTGGCACATTCCCATATAAACATTTCTTTATGTTGTTTGTTTTTCAGTTGAGTTATGTCAGAATGAGTGCTGCATCCATTTAGTAGATATACAGAGAACATGTTTTTAAAGATGTTACCAGATCACTATGGAGTGTTTGGATTCTCCATTCAGTGTTTCCATTACACACACTTAATTTTCCCTTTACATTTCCTCAGCTGTTACTTGTCACAGTCATCTGCTGGTTTCCTTTAAGTTGGTAGCACTAATCCAAAACTTTGTTTTATTAGAAAGGTAAATCAATGAATGAAGTATTATTTAAAAAATAATTAATTATTTCTAAAAAAATAGAAATGCTGGTTTGAGATTCAGATACTTTTTTGTCATGTTAAAATAATATACTTGGAGGATTTAGATAATTTAGATTCTAGAAGAGGTTTTTTGTAATTTAGATTAATTTTTTTATTGCTATATATCATTAAAAATAGTAAATTCCTTTTCAGAAATTACTGAATATTAATTAGGGGGACATTTTCCACTTTGTTTTAACATTTGCAATTTATACAGATTTGCCATTCTCCCAGAGGTCCCTGTTATTCCAGGCCACTTTTCCTTACAATTTACCTTGGGAGGAACACGTCACAGTAAAGCTGTCTGTAGAAGAGAGGAGCATTACAACAGGAAAAACATTTGCAAGGTCCTATCCCTAGCTGTGCTATCTACTGGGAAAGATCATGTTTCTTTGTACCTCATGTGTGGCTGGGCAGGCTGCTGAAAGATTCCTGCCCGTCAGCCCTTCAGTCTTGTTGGCAGGACAGGTACAGCACCCACTATAAATAACAGCAGACCATCTGTGTTTGTCCAACCACCCAAAACTTGTCTCCACTTTTAATGAGTGCCAGCTTTGGTGGCTAGAGAGTTGAAACATGTTGACCTAATTTTCTTGTCACCTCGATATTGGCAGGTGATGATTCCCAGTTGTTTTCAGAAATATGCTGTGATCTGTGAGTAATTAATTCCTTTAGCAACACAGACTAAACCAGGCTTGCCATTTAATCAGTGATAGGTCAGTGTTTAACCGTTTGATTGTTTTTCTGGAAATGTGATGTGTGTGTGTGTGTATCTTGAACACCACAATGTGCTTGTTAGCCAGCAAGATGGGAAGAACAGACACTCAGAAAAGGCCATGAGAAAGCAGACTTGTTGCTGTACTGCCAGAAAGGTAATCAGAAGTGTCTCAAAAACTTCATTTGTTTGAAAACTAATCCCTGACTAAATTCAGTTACATTTAAAGATCCCAGGCTTAAAATGTCCCTGAAAATTAATACAGATTCTGTTATAACGTATAAAAGAAACTGTACTTGATATACATGAGCACAGAGGGACAATGACCTTAAAATTCACAGAGCTATTGCCTTTTTGGGCATTAGAGTAATGATTGTGTTCTGGTCTCGTCTTGAAAAGTTTCTGCTTCACTGTATAGTCCAGACTGTTCTTGCTGAGCTGCCCTCCTTCTGGATGCATGCATTTGAAATCATAATAATGATCATGTGGGTACCTTCTAATTTGACTGTAATTTAAAACACTGCTTTCTCAGCTCCCTGGCCCTAATTGCAACTCACTGAGGCAGCCAGCCTCACTCACCATGCAGACTGGAATAACTGCCTGCTACCAAACAAATGTAAATTAGGAACTGAAACAACTGCTTTGCTGTGCTTTGCAGAATGAGTACTGCAGGTAATGGATCACATTCAGGTGGTAGAAGTCCTTGTGTTAGTTTGCATCTTTTATCTTCCCCGTGGGTACAGAACGGCAGGACTTATTAGAGCGATACAAAAGAAACCAGGTCAGGTTTAAAAGAACTGCATGGTCCACTCTACAGTTTAGTGAGCTCAATTTGCAGAGCAAGGAGGCTAGAAACAGCAACCATGTTTGTGCTCTGATCATATTTTTCTGGGCAGCGATGGAGCCTGTACTGATAGTTGCTCACTCGTGTTATGTTGTGCTAGCATTTTTGGCTCTTTGCCTCTGAGATGCCACTGGGAATAGTAGCATGGTGATGGTGATTACTGCCACAGAAATAATAGGAAGAAAGTCACATCAAAACATGAAAGGGAAAGAAGGGATCCTTTCAAAATGTGTGGCAAAGATAGCAGTTGGCTTTATATATTATTCTACCCAGGAGGATCCATCATAGCTCTTCTTGACAGAGCAACAGGAAAATGAAATGTCTTCTAGCTAAGAACTAGACACATTTCTTTCCTCACCCCTGAAACAGCAGCGTGCCTGCTATTCTCTAAAACACACCATGGGTGTTGAAACGTGCTCTGTAATTCCATTCTCTTAGAGGTAATGACATTATTAGCATGACATTGTGGAGCAATGGGTTCATTCTGGGAAAGCAGGCTGTAAACATCACTAGAGGAGTGCTGGATGGAATATGTAATTTAAATAGGGGAGAAAACTGTAAGATTATGGCAACCATTTGCTGTGTAGTAGCCAGCAACTGACTAACTGAGCCTACTGAAAACAAATACCATACTTTTTGAATTAAAGCCCAGTTTTTTAGCAATAGCTTATGCCACTGATTCTTCAGCTCATACTATTTTCTAGTTTACTAATAAGTCTGGCTTTTTTTTTTCTTTTTTAAATGGGGATTCAGGTGTATTCAGAGGTTGATAGATAGAGTTTAGAGCTGCTGAAAACCAAATTATAGCTTTTGAGTTCCATTTCCAGATCTGTAACTGACTGTATTTTAATTTCCTGTCCATAAACTGTGGTTGAAGTTCACAGTACTTTTCTCAGGGAGGTTGTAAAGATAGATTATTTTGCATTTTGAATTTTAACTATAAGATTTATTGATAGAAGCCCTAAAGAGGTATAAATTAATGCAACATAATTAATGCAATATATGTTACTATTGTAGCAATGTGCACATTTGTTAAGGTCAATCTATATCAGATTGTCTTTGCTGAAATATGTCTGAATAGACAAATTAGTGCCCAAACATTCTGAACGTGCTGTGGGAACAGGTAATGACCAGAAGTAGTAAAGACTGTGGTTAATTTCTTCTCCAGGATCATCAAACTTCAGCTCCAAGTCATCAGCTTAGGTCATTTGGTTTCTAATTAGCCATCAGCTTATAGGCTATTGGCTATTTCTGTGTCTTAAGAACTATGAATTTGAAGACAATGCAGCAGCTATTGTCCTCTGAAATAACACTGAGTAAGCACAAAGAGTATCTAGAGTCATGAAGACTAAACAGAAAGTGATGCCCCAGAGAAATACCAATCTGGAAGCATCACCATATTGAAATTGAGAGCTGCTTTGCCTACCTTTCCATAATCACAATCTAGGAAGAGATCAGCAAACATTTGCCTCCACATATCATGTCTTATTGCTACTTGGAAGTCATCAGCACACTGGCAGAGATGCTTCAGGATTTCTTGGAACAAGTCATTTGAAAAATGTTCAGTGTAGGAATGGACATACTATGGAGAGAAAGCAGCAGTGTAAATGGTTAGTTTTCTTCAAGTATTTTCACCTTCATTTGAACTCCTAAAAATCTACTGCATGCAATGAAATATATAGGACTTTGTAGTTTGATCTGCTAACATAATGCAGACTTGGTGCATGGATGCTGCACTGCCTAGTTTGTTCTTTCTTTCAGAAGCAGCAACATTCTCCAAACAAGCCTGGGACACTGCTGAACTAGGCACTGCACAAATGCATCTCGACCAGTTCCTCTCCTGGCCTCGAAGTCACTTATGCTCGGTGGTTTAGAGATGCTGTATCAGAATCCCTCCTAAGAAATGTAATTTCTTAAGCTAGGTTATCTCAGGGAGGATGTAAGTTCTCCATGGTTTTCTGTAGCAATTAATTCTGTAGCAAAAAAAGTCAAGTATTCTTGACTTTACTCCGAAGGAGGTATTTTGAGCCATTAGTTCTTGTAGAACTGACAGTCACTCAACTCTTTCATGCCACAAAAGGACCATTGCCCACAATTTTAGTGTTTAGAGAACCTGTTTGGATACAATAAAAAAAGGAAAGAAACTTTTGAAAATGAGCCTGCTGTCACCTAAGTCCTCTGAACTGGGAATACTACTGACTTGAAATTTATTTTAAGTTCTAGCCTTAGAGACACTTTAACACTTTGGATTTATAGCCATGTGGTTTTTATGAGCAAAAGCAATATGGTTCTAAAAATGTGGTGTGCATGACATAAATAATAATGGCCATCAGAACAAACCACAATCCCAAAGCCTGTACTGAATTATTATAGCAGGTTTCTGGAGCCAGCCACAGTAACAGGGAGCCTATACAGTTAAAAGGAGGGATTTCCAAAACACTGAATGTTTCCCATTATCCCATTTGTAGAGTATGGATACCTGACAGAAGTGCTAGAATATCTTGGACCTGTTGAAATGCCGCACAGGCATGAACGAACTGAAATATTAATGCATGTTATTATTATTCATGTCTCTGTTGCATAATTTCCAAATATATGGGACAAGTGGAGAAGAGAGGAAGAGCAGAAAAGCAGCACCCAATGGCCTGAGGGGTGGCTGGTGGCAAAGAACTCCTAACGCAATGTGTGGTTTTTCTGCATTTCAGCATAAAAAGAGAGCACGTAGGTGGATTGGAGAGAAGGTGGCAGATCTGGGGCTACGTGTATCTACTAGCTTTTCAGAGCTATTACAACCTGGAGCCCTGTGACAGATGAACCTTAACAATGACAGCAGTTGGGAGGGGGCAGGTTGAACAAGCAGCTTGTTATTTTGAGTGTCATCTTGATGACGCACCCAAAGGCTTGTGTATTAATACTGCTGTCTAACAGCTTCACAGAACATTTTTTAGAAGCGTATGTTCAGCTGTGTGGGCAGGAGAAACGATCGTAGTCTTAGCTTTTCTTAGCTGATGTGTGTAAAGCACTCTACTGTGTGAAGTACTGTACACATAAGAAGCATACATTTATTTATTATTAACCAAGAGATTTTGACACCCACCAGAAGAAAGCTGGCACACCTCCTTCTTGCTATCCAGTGTGAGACCTCACTGTAGTTTGTGAACACACTACCATCAATAACAATGGATCTTTGCTTTTTGTTTCTACTGGTCTCAACAAAAATGTAGTAAGCAGAAATAACATGTAATCATAAAAAATAATCTCACCTTTAAAGCCTGATTCTGACCCTGCAAAGGCAATGTATTTCTCTTGGTGTCAATAGCTTTGTGTCAGACTGCTGGGGGCTCTGCATGTTAAGAGTACAAAGCCTGTGAAATAATTTATTAAGGACTGGTGTCTGGGATTTAAATGCTTTTAATATAAAAGACCCCACGAGCTTGTCACGAAGGATGCAAAAATACAACAGCCACTGTTTTGCATGTCCAAAAAACCCCCCCCAAACCCCAACAACAACGTGTGAGGTCTCTCTACTGAGTTTCTAACAGCCTTTAAGTAACCCAAAGCTGCACTGAATTCAGGGAAGGGGGGGGGAAAGCACCATTTAATTTTAAGGTCCATTAAAAATCAATGCTTTCCACATGTGAAAGGGCCTAGACCAGTGTGGAGAAAGATCATCTCTCTTTCTGGTTTTGGTGGATGATGCAAACTGATGAACAAAGGTAAATTGTAGCTGAGGATTAGCAGCAGCCCTGTCCTGAGAGCAAGGCCGGTGATTATGGAGCAGTTCCCAAGGGAAATGATGAAAGCCTCATCATTTGATTCAGTTAAAACCCAACTGGAAAAAGCATCAGAGAATATATTCTAAGAACAACATTGCACTGGTTTATGGTAAATCAGAGAGCTTGACAGTCCATGTCTTTTGCACTTCTCATTTCTGTTGTCATCTCTTTAACTGAGTTAAAATAAGGAGTACACAAAATATATTTTGAAACATTTTTCTAATGCTAATGGAGCATGAATTCATTCAGTGCTTATACATATACCATAGGGGTTATGGATTGATGCTTCATTTCAGTGACAAAGGCAATTCTCTGGGCTCCCATTAGCCACAATAGTTTTCTTAATTAAATGCAGTTATTCTGAGGTTAAATTTAAAAATACCTCATTTCATGCTTAAGAAAGCCTTCAACAAGTTATCATAAAAATGCATTTCTGTGCAAAATGCCAAACATGTGAGTCTCCTGAGAGTGAAGAAGGCACAAAAATCACACATGGTTTCTTGAAATTAGTCTCTGCACAGCTGCTTTATACTCTGTTTTTAATTATTGTAACAGTACCCACCAGCACTGCTGCAGTTGAGGGTCTGGCATTATTTCTATTCTAAACACCCCTTTACACAGGTTTAACTACCCAGCCATAAAATTTAGCTCCATCATAGGTAGAAATGGCTGGCAAAGTCTTGGCCTGCAAAGTTTTTCAGTAAATATAGTTTGAACCAATTTGGATGTTTTCAAATTGATGAAGAGTAGCATAATGGGGTGAAACTTCCAAGTACATTGATTGATGTTGGTGAGTTAAAACACACTTCTGATGTTTCTCAATGACAGCTTTTGATTTTAAAACTGCCTATTTTTCAGCCTGGTTATGCTTCAAGCAGATTTATGACACTTGTTGCAGTTTGGTTATGGTTCAGGCCAGCAATAGTTCGGGGCAAAAATGGTAGAGCTTCTCATCCCAGTTCATCACTTGTTAGGCTTTCCTATGGTTAATAGAACCTAATCAGAAGTAACAGTACTTTGGGGACATTACTTATTACCTCAAGCTACCGGTTATATTGCAGCACCAAATCTCCCTTGAGCAGTAAAGGCAAAAACTAAATTCACAACTGATTCAGGGCTTTGGCATTGTAGAAAGGGACCGAGAGGGATGTCCTAAAACCCACTGCTTCAAAAGTAACTTCTCAGAGCAGCACAGGCTACAGTTCTAAATAAAGCAAAATACTTGTCTCTTGGTGGCCAGAATGGAAACGTTGTGACAGCAGAGGATGGATAGAGAGATGGAACATGAAATATCCTGATACAGTTACCTGGGATGCTGGAAAAGTGAAGCCCTTCACTTACTCAGCTGTCCCCAGGGAAATGCTGCTACTTTATGATAAACATCATATTCTGAATCAGATGCTCTTAATGCATTTCTCACCTCTGTGAATTCATCTATGTTTACTTTTTTTTCCAATGTGTCTAAGATTTCCAGCTTCCTGTTATAGATTGCTATTAAAAAATGAAGGGATATAGGTTTAGAAAGCAGTTGTGGTTTCACATATTGTACACATTTTGTTGCACACTTACGTTACATTCACTTTCTTCTCATGTTGCATTACATTTATTTGAGGTTATCCTACACAGTAGCTGAAGCATCTGACCATATAGAGGCTACTTAAATCTGATTCTTACATATTTCTCCTGCTGAGAATCTGCACTTACTTATTCAGAACTGTATGGTCATTTATTCTTGACATAGGTTGGTGGCAAACTGCAATGATTTTAACAGTACTTATAACTAACTAGGTGAGGGAATAAATGTTTTTTGATTTAAGGGACAGATAAAACTGCCTTTAAATTCTGTGAACATGGATCTTGGTTTGCAATACTGGAATCCGCAAATCATAGTAATTTTCCCAAGAAGCTCTGTGGGAATATTTTTACTGATGATGATATTCAAAACTATCTTCTGGGCTGCTGTAATGGAACTGAGAAGATATGTCAAATGTCTACATAGATTTCTGAATGAGCACAGACATGCTATTTCTGTTGGGATTATTTTTCTGTTCTTTCTTCTACAATATATCAGGAGTAATGAGAAAATTCACCACAGAATGCATTTATCACTTGTTGGTTAAGACATTCCTAAACTGTATATTATCTTTATTAATCTATAAAACAAATTTGATGTTCCGTTAATGTATATTGGATGCTATTAAATTAAATAAAGAAATGGAGCCACACTATTAGTGAAATATGACATAAAGCACCTCCAGCATCTGGAGAGCAAGCATCTGGACAGAAACTTCCTTCTCAGTCTCCCGTCCTAGTATCTGTTCACACATGAGAACCACCACAGGAGCACAAGGGCTGTGTTTGGCAGTCCCCCAACGTACTGCCAATATAGGATGATTACTCAGAGGAAAAATTCTGTAATACAGAAAGGGCTGAGCAAGGACAAGCTCTAGACAGAGGTGACTCCAGCAGCAAGAAGAAATGCACTCTGGAGTTCCCTGCTTATCATTCCATCTTCCAGCAGGGGCAGATTTGTTATTATTGATGATCATTACAGGCTCTCAATGTAAAGGGATGGCAGCAGGCTGTATGGTGCCATTTCAATGTTACTGGCTCTATCCAATTATCATTATTTGGGGAGGTCAAGTGTAAGCTATATAAAGTGGACAGGAATTATGGAAATCTTTCTGTAGCAAGCACTCTAGTACAGAGGCCCTTGTGCTGTGTGTCACTAGTATGCCTGGGACTGGTGAAGGGAATGGCTAAACAAGATGGGCTATTTAACAGAGCATTAGGCAAGCTTCAGCATTTCCCCTGAAACCATAAAAGACAACACTCAGAATTTAACTTTGTTGATCCTACCTTTCCTCCATACCTCCCAGTATGCCAAGCTCTGTGTGGGATTTCCAAGAACTCCCATGAGACAAACACTGTCTGATAGGGCAGGTGAAGGAGGAGGTTGTTACAGTGATTCTTAAAATAGGGATAAGCACATGGTAATAGCTGGCTAATGAAGGATGTAAATGGAAAAGGCCTGCCTCTGATCTTTCTATCTCTCTGAAAGATTTTTTTAAACTTCTTTCTATGCTTTTCAAGATCATATTAATGAACTACGTGGTAGTTCAGCCTCTTCCCAATCTGCCTGAAGATTTGTGGTTCATCCCTTAGCTGGTGTAATTACCCTTAGATATTCTTTTTCTATTATCAAATCTGTCTGCTGTTTGCTCACAGTTTGCATCAGAATTTAGGTCACAGAAATAAAATGAAAGGAGGCACATTGAAAACTTACCTTTTCTCTCATCTGTGGGAGCAGAAGCAATGACATCCAGAAAAGACCTCAGGGCACTCTGAACCTACAAATCAAGGTAATAGTCAAAGGCCTGCTTCACGCAGACAACAGTAGGCAATTACTAAAATAAATCATACGGAATAATCAGTTGTATGGGCCAGCCATGCTTCCTACCACACATAGGTGGCCTTGTTAAATGTTGACCTTGTATACGTTGTGCTGTGTGTAACCACAGGACAATTCTCTAGGGGAGTTGTGTGACTTGTAAGAAAGATGTTTGTGCCAAAAGATATATTAAAATTGCTGCAAATCTCATCATTTATGAGCTGCAGTATCATTTCATATGAGTCACAGGGGTAGAAAGACGATTTAATGGAGACCACAGGAGAGCAAGAGTGGCTGCCCTGGACCTTTTTAAGGGGATTCTGTGGGATAACCAGCTGCAGAGAAGGACATCTAGCGATGAGGTATATGCATCCACAACCTCAGGAGTGTTTGAGTACCTTACGGGGCATTTAGCTTCCCAGGACCTCTGTGGAAAGTGCATTGCAATCCTTCCATGTGCTTGTGGGGAATTAGGGCTTGGTGACAAGTGGTAGGCAATGACCTGCACCCTGACCCTAAGGGATGTCAGAGCCACCACCAATCCTTGTGCTCCATGCTGCCACCCCAGACCACATGGCACAATCACAATCTTCCTTTTCCTCCTGTCTGGAATAATCATAGCAGTGTGCTAACAAGGATCTTTCCTAGTTACCAGTGCAGCCGGTATTCTGCCATTGACATCCACTGTCCACTGTTTGAACTGATTTGCCAGTGCCTCCTTTCTCATCTCTTTCACCTGAGACTTCATATTGTCCACCTGCTCCCTGTTGTGACGTTTGCTCTTTGCCTCAGCCTTCATCCTGGCCAGCCTATATGACATAGGAATATGGTTTAGAAAGACAGCAGCATAAACATATTTAAGATACATTAAGCCTAGCCTGAAGAACAAAAGGGAAGTAAGTAACTTCTTGCTGAAATTCCTGTTCTTCTAGTACAAGCAGATTTTTTTCCAAAGAAACACTTGGTGTTTGAGGCACAGAATTACCAGTGTGACTATTGGACTAGATGTTAAAAATATGTGTCTTCAGAGGGCAGCTCCAAGGAGATGAGAGTATTGATATTCTGACATGTACCATCTCCTGAAATCTAGTGTAACTATGAATCTGAAGAAATAACCTCTGGGTATGGATATGTGCATGTGGAGAGAGCCTCAATAGAGTATATGGTAGACATTTAATGGAAAATCATCTGAACAGCTCTCCCAGTTTGTGTAGTTCAATAGTGATGAAATTTACCTTCACACTTATAATGGCATTAATCACTTATTGCATAGATATCCTTCAACTTCCTTTCAATGTTAGCAGGAAGAGAGATGACTAATTTTGCTACACTTGATTTACCAACAAAATTGCATCAGTATGCATTTGTCTCAAAGCCTAAGTACTGTTTCACATAAGCACTTCACTGGCAAAGAACAACGTTCAACAGAATTTCTTAAGCAGTCTCACACAATAAAGTCCTTACTGCATTAGGACAGGGATAATACACCAATCTCCCCATCATTTTGAACACATCGAGTTTGCAAGCTTGGACTAAAAGTACCTCCCTTTCTTCTTCTTTTTCCTTTGCTTCTTTAAGCACTCAGCTATATTTTTCCCAATCTTCCATTTCACACAACAGAAGAACTGAATAAAATTGATCCCATAGAACTCATCTGCTTTGGTTTTGACTTTGTTCATTTATGAAATGGAAAAAAAGCCTTAGGAAGCTCAAAATACTTAAAGTCAAAGGATTGGTTCATATGCGGAGAACAGTTCCTCCTTACTGAGGCTGCTGGAATCTCTGCACTGAGACAGCTGCCCTGCTCACCTTGGTGGCTCTCACACCCTGCATAGCTACTCAGAGCAAGGGGGATTTCTCCTCTTTTGTACCTGAGAACACACTAGTTCAGAAACTATATTTTAACTGCTCCCTTCTTCCCTCTGTGTTTCACATGTTGTGAAGATGGCCTGATCCTGTCCCTGCTCTCTTCTTGCTATGGGGTCATCCTAGAAATTATAAAACAATGTATTTTCTTTAATTAATAGAAAGGCCTGTTTAACATGTTACAGCAATACACTTTGATCACAATTCTATCACTAGGTACTTGTTCTTCAGAGCTACTTATCAAAGAGGTTTCTTAATGAATAAATGGGTTTCTTAATCAGTCATGGGCATTCACAAGTGCCTGCTGAGCAGTTTGGTCTCTGGCACTTTGATAGCAGGGGAAGGGAAAAACAATTTCCTATCTTCTGACTCCTTCACAGGCACAGAAAAGAGGGGGTATGTAGCAGGTACCAAGCTAAAGGCACTAATAGATTTTCCTCCAGTGTATGCTAGACAGAAAGAGAAAACCAGGCAATTTCTAGATGCAGCTTCTCCTCAGGAGCGGTCTGCAAACTGAAAGCAGAGCTCAGGCCACGCTAGGAGCTGCCAAAGTGCTCTGGTGATTAATTTGGGCAGTGCTCAGCACAAGTTACATTCCATGCTGCCTGCACTGTGCTGCAGTTTTGCATTTATTCCTAGGGTCCTAGAACACCAAGCAACTGCATCCTCTGCCTGGGGGACAAAATGTTTCCCCTCTAGACAGTAACAGCAAAACAGGCTGTGACAGTGCTGGGCACCCATTTCAAAGTGAGCTCATTTCAGTATTAGACATTTCCAGAAAAGATGAGATGGCAGTGAGGGTGACTTCTCCCTGCAGAATGAAACATGTTTCTTCAGGAAGACAGCCGCCTAACACCCACACAAGGATGGGTGACTCAGACTGAAGAACTACCATCCCTGGACAAATAAAGTCTCTTTCAGGTAGCAGTCCATTTGGATAAGGAATTTCTCCCATCTGTTCTCCTGCATGTGTTGATTCCCAGTCAGGTGGCAATTAAGGAGAGACTGGAGGATGCCTGAGAGAGCTCGCTGAAGACTGGTAAGCTTTAGGTGGGAACCCGTGTGAAATCCTGCGTTGCCTGAAGATAATGTCAAGGGTCTCGGGAGCTTCACTGGGGCCAGAATTGCATTCCCCATCTCTCCGTCCTTATATAAGAGACTTTAAGTACAGACTGGCCTTTCTCTTGTACCATTTTTTTCCTGTTTAGAAAGCCAGTGACTCGCATTACAAGTCTCTGTGCTGCACGGTGTTGGTAAAATCCTCTGTGCAGCATGCTGTGGTTTAAGAATCTGATGCAAATCCCACAATACAGCCATCACAAATATGTAAATCCTGAGCTGCTGTGAATGCAAATCCCATGATACTACCACCAGCAGATATGCAAAACCTGCTACAGCTATGGCTATATAAACCCCCGCGGCGGTGCTGTCTACGGATTTATTTATTTCTACAAGTCTTGATAGTCACTTCCTTTGCATCAGCTCTGATAGCTACAAATTGAGAACCTGTCTCCAAATGTAAACATGGACTTCACAGCCAAGGCCAAGATAACACGTCACTGGTAGCCAACACTTTGCATTCTACAGGAAAATCTGACCTCTCCAGACGTAAGCTCTGATTCACAAGGAAAGTTAAGAGTATTTTAGCTGAAAAAAAACCACCTTAAACCAAAACCAAACAAACAAAACACCCAAATCCCCAGGAAATTTTATGTATTTAAATTGAATTTATTTTGCAAAATAAAAATGAGATATGGTTCTGAACTTCCTGCATCCAGCTGTCCCTCTGTGAAGCAGATACACATGGTGCGACAGTCCTCAAAACAAAGGTGTGGCAAGGCTGACATCCTAAACATCCCCCCAGAACAGTCTGTGCTTGCTTGAAAGCTCATTGAAAAAGAAATTTCTCTAGTTCATTTGTTTCAGTGGACTGGCATTTAAAAAATAAAACTGAAAATCTTTTACCAGCTCTAGTTGTCTGCTTATGAAGAAAAACCAAAAAAGCTGAGCCCTTACACACAGACCACAGGTCAGTTATAATTATTTTTATCTGTGGGGAAAAAGAAGGTAAGGGAATGTATGAAATTCACTTATACACTGCTTTAGTTGTATTCACACAAGGCACGTTCTTATAAACTAACAGAATGTGGACTAGAAATGTAGAGAGACAGAAGCTCAGAACAGTAGAGAGAGATTTAACATACTCTTTTATTCATTATAATACTGGGAACGTCAATTGTCTTCATTTAGAGTTTATGCATAAGACATGTCAACAATTTACTTCCCTAATTCCTGACACTGAAACCTGAAACCAATATTCAAGCTGTATATACTATTTATGCAAATAGAAGAGACAGCCATTGAAATAAAAGCCATTATTCTACAAACACAGACACAGAATAAAGTGATCTAGTAGTGAATGAGTTATTTTTACATTATTCACAATCACCTCTGTGTCATCTATAAACACAAATGTTCACCTCTCTATTTTTTTGAATAGAGCGATGAAAATGAAAGCATTATTGTTCATCTAATGCACTCACGTTCTAACCTTAGCATATTGTAAGATATCATGGAATCCTCTTCCAATATTCATTAAATATCGGAAAAGCATGCAGCCTAGAATACACTCCAGAAATAACAATGTAATAAAATACAGAACGGTTCCTACTTTAAAGGAAAAAAAGAATCTGAAAGGAAAGCCTAAGTAAAAATCTCAGGAGAGAGTTTCTACAGTGTGCCAGGACAATATTGTTGTTGGTTTCGTCAAGAGTAATCAGCCTGAAGGAGGAAAAAAAGGTTATCTTTTTATTATGTTTGGAAGAATATAGAAGAAATTTTGATACTAATACCTGTCCTAAAGAACTGCTGTCACTAACCTAGACCAGCTTGAAAGCAGTTCCACATATGTAATTAAGATAGAGTCTAAACAGGAGTTACATACTTGCAAAGGACAGAATATTGCCTTAAACAAGAATAACCAGTGTTTCATTTGTGTGACATGTTCTGTCATTTGTCCTGCTTCTCAAGTTTTTATAAGAAACAACAACCATCTCACCCTGTACTCGACAGGTTCATTGTGTTTGACTTTACCAGCCAGGCTGCAGTCACACCATTCCTTTTGTAAAACAGACACCAAGACACCAGCTCTGGTCTTGTGACCAGACACATTCAACTCTCTTACCTCTTCGATGTTGTACCTGGCATCTTAGTTTTTAGTTCCTCTGTCAGCATCTTCATTCCTCTCAGGTATGGGCCTGGTTTTCTGGAAATACTATACTGAGGGTTGTGTCTCATCAGATATTCTCCAAGGAAATTAATGGGGTTAAATTTGGTTGGTTCTTTGTCTGGTGAAAGCACATTCCTTCTTTCCACTTCCATTAACAGTTTTTCCATTCCTGGAATTAATGTAGGTAGGAGTTTGTCGAGCAAATAGATGCGAGTATCTAGTGACTCTTTCACTTCACTGAACCACTCTTTGAACAGCCAGTCACAGGGTTCTCTCCTCTTTATCTTTTCCTCTCTTGCCTTTTGTGCACGAATCATCTTCACCTTTTTCTCCTGCAGACTCAGACACCTCTGCTGTACCTTTTCATAAAAACACTCTTTCCACAGAGCATAATTGCTAAGACATGGCAGCTCATCATTTCCCTGATTTCTCTTCATTTCTGTGGCAGTCATATCCTTACCTCTGAGTCTGGGATGTTTTAGACCTGCAGTTTGGGCTGTTGCTTCTGGCTGAGCAGCCATACTTCAATCACTGTGACACAGAACAAAAGCATCATGTTATATTGCACCAGTTCCTAGCTGATGACACAGGAAGAAAGTCTATTGTTAGGGATTAAGTAATATACTTTTAATCCTTTTTTATTTTGTTACCGCTGCTTCGTACTCTTAAATAAATACAGCCCCTTTACTTCAAAGGTCAGTAAATGATTTATAAAGATTAATTATGTATCACAACAGCCCTTGGAGACAGAGCAACTAAGTGTGTTCCTTTCTTATGGGAGAAGAAACTGAGACACAGAAGAGAAGTGATTAATTCCAGATCACTTCAGACTCAGAAACAAAGCAGTGAACAGTGCTCGGAAGTCTTGTCCCCCAGTTCTAACCAGTGGATTTCTCTTACCCTTAGTATCATTATTTCCATTTAGGTCCCATTCCATGCCTCCAGGAAATCCAGTGGATATGAGACAAAGGAAGCAAGTAATGGAAATACCAGTTGCCTAGGAGCAAGATTTCTCTACATGCTGCCTTCTGCTTTATCTTTTCTGTAGCTGTGAAAAACAATGCGGAAGCTTGTCCCATAGACTACTTAATTTCAACTTTGGCAACTATTTTTTCCTCTGGATATTTTGTTAAGGTAACAAGGACAGGGCTGTATGGGTCAGCAGAGCTCCTACAGAAAGGGAAACTATATTGTGAACTCTGTAATTAAGCTGTTCACAAGCACTTAATCTTGTAGATTATTTTGTAAAAGGCAGACCTACAGAGAGTTGCCTTTACAATTTCCCAAACTCCACTGTTTTCTTCTCAAAATGTTCACTCTGTGAAATATCAGGAAGAAACTGAGTTGTTCACAAGGCACAGTTTGAAAACTATTGCTGTATGTGTCCACACACAAGTTGGCATCTGTAATGGGACTTACACATACCAAATGGAGCAGAATGTTGCTTAACTACTTTATTCAAAGCATGAAAAATCACCAGCATGTGGCAAAAAAACAGCTCAATGTTAAACAACAGCAAAGAAAGGGCGATATTAATAGAGAGAGCCTAGCACCTTTCCAAATCAAAGATGAAACTCCACTCTGAACTTGCTGCCACACTATCCTTTTCAAGCTCTTCTTTAGAAGTGCTTTTCACTAAGGCCTTTCAGTATCCATAGCAATACTGTTGCTTTTGATATGTTTTGCTCTTCATGTTTAAGCATTTGTAGCTATTCTGAAGAGAGTTCAGCATTCCAGGAAATACATAAACGTGATCTACAGCTCTCCTGGCACACAAATGTAATTACTAGTATGTTGACCTTCTGGCTCATAACCATTGTTTGAGCCCAAAAACTGTTTGGATAGGTAGGATGCTTCACAGCACTAAATTTCTATGTCTGTTTTCTTGATGGGCTTGTTGGCATCTTGTGGTAATTTGTTTTCAAAGATGATTACCTGCTGGGGAGTGAGATGGATTTATGGATCAAGCTGCCTGCCTGATTCACAAGAAGGGTTTTAAGATAGTAGCTGGTTTTGCCACTGAAGGACATAAGCTGTAAAGGAGTCCAGATTTATAATGGTAGAAAGGGAAACCTGTCAACCCTGTCAAATTGTTCCTTGCTTAGGTGAGCTTCTTTCAATAAGCTGTAAAACCAGACTCCTTCTGATTCAAAACAGGGTGTTAACCAAATGTTCTGGTCACATTCCAAATCAGCTGGTTTTGTTGTGCCAAAATAAACTGTTCTTGCAGTTTCAAATACTTGTGTTATTTTTTAACATCCTTTATGAAACCGCTCTGCAGTTTCTGTGCAATGTTAAAGTCACAACTGCACTCTTTTTTATGAGGTAGCTGATAATGAATGATGACGAATGTATTTTCTACACTGCTTTCAACCCTTTGTTAGGATGATTTTGAGGATTAGTAAATGTTTACAAAGTATCTCTATGTCTCTGAAAAAACAAAAAACAACTAAGTGTGACCGTTCAATTTTGATTCCATGGCATTTGCCTAACTTTAAGAACGGAAGGAGAGTGTAAAGAACTATGCCCACTAACTGTGCCCACTGCTTTAATGCAGGTCCAATAAAGAAGACTAAGAGGGTATGGAAGAACATACAAACAGCACATAACTTATACAAAGGAGTGCTAGAATCAAGCCTGGAAACTTGGACTTTGTTGAGGATTACAGGGATACACCTCCAGTTTGTATAAGACATCATGGGCTCATAAACTTCAGTGCTGATTTACATTAGTTGAGAATTTGGCCCATAATATATAAAGCTCTCATGACCTGCATTCCCAAGCACAGGCTTGATTGTCCAAATAAAAGCAAGCATGGTGCACAGAGAGAAGCTTTAGAAACACCCAGGAAATTTGAAATGTGATATAAAGTTTCCTGTAAGCCTTTGTTCAAGCTGAAGTCAAGGTAAGCTTTTCATTATTTAGTAGGATGCCACTTTCCTGGCTCCTTTTCTGTGAGAGAAATATTCTTGCTGGAATCCCTGCAGGTACAAAAAGATTACCTCTCCATTTTCTGTCAAAACCCAAATCTGCCCATAAATAAGATTTTTATAGTTTCATTGTTATCCTGTTGGGAATTTTGATGGGTGGGATAGGGCCAGGAAAGACTGAAGTTTGTCTAGGTAAATATTTTGGAGATGTTTGAGTTACAAAAGTCTTTTCAAAACCAGCGTCCATCTCTTTGGTGCTCTATTGCTCAGAAATAGTTTTGCCTTCCCCTAATGTGCTTCATAGAGCATATTTATCTCGCCAATCACAAACAGCCCAATACCCTTTTCATACATGGTCTCCTTGTCAACACAATTAAAATTTAAAAAGACTTTATCTTTTGCTTTCTGAAGCTTTGAAGAATTGTTTTTCTTACCTTTGGAGCAGGTATCAAAATAGATCTTACTCTTCCTGCTTTCAAAGTGGCTTTGCAAATGAACAGGAATTTAATATGCCCATCTGTTCTCAACCATTAAAAATCTAAAGTGAATTAGGTATTTCTCAGACCTGCTGTGGAGTCAGGCTGTGAGTTTTACTCCTCTGTGTGTTTGCAGTTGCTAAGCAATAATCCCAAAGGTTGCTATGTCTCTTCCAAGACTCAGAATTGCTGTAGGTTGTCTTTTGGCTTTGGCAGCCCAACAGACTCTTCTGTACTGAACTTAGATCATTGCATCACAGGACTGAAAATAAAATAAAACAAAAAAAGACTAGGAATAGCAACAGGCAACGTTAAGGGCACAAATGGAGAGAGAAGCCACAAGTGCCCAGTGACAGGAGGTTTACCTTCAGACTGAAGGTTCACGATGTCCAGAACTGTCACAAGTCCGTTACAAGCTGAACTGAGGACTGTATTAACCAGATGTGAGAATCTGAGAGAGAAAAAGAAATTAATTACAAAATCAATTTAAACATTTTCAGGCTCTCTTTCTTGTAAAGAACGGTGTCACTTTGAAGTAGCCTTGCAGGAAAGGCACATACAGCACTAATAAGTGGGGAGTTTATAGTGCCGTTTTGTTAGACTGAATCTAAAGGAATTTATTGAATCACTGTTAATAATTTCTCCTATATTCTTGAAGAATAATATACAACACAGGAAAATGAGAAGGGAAAAGAAGAAAACATCTAAGACAGCCATTCTGCACCCATTTACATTAATGTAAATCAAGTGCCTGTTCAGTGACTTCCTCAGTGTTACACAGGACTTCCAAGTGAGAAATTTATGGCAATTTATGCCAGAAAACAAACTTTACCTAATGCTATTTCTTTCTGTGTATTTTGCACTGGAAAAGGCACGATTGTTGGATTGTCTACCTGCAGGAAAACTGAACTGTGGCTTTATCTACAGTACTGGTCATTGGAACAGCTGCACAGTACCCTACCCTCTAGCAAAGTATTAGTCTCCACTTTATGGGATGGCTGAGCTTGTTACAAAACTTGAAATAAAGGAGGTATAATATAAATAACAGATTTTTTCAAAAATCTGATACAGTTACTGTCAGAGTCACATATGTTCTTTAGTTTAGTGACTCTGGAGTTTCAATTGCAGACTCAAAAATTCTATTCTTTGTCATCTTCATCAAGCCACTTGTTATTTATTACAGCACTCACAACACCAAGGTAAATAAGAATTTGTAAAACTGTGGAACTGGAAATAGCTCTAAATGACATGCACCCAGAGTCCCAACATAAGACCAGTACAATATTTATGCTGCCCTTAAAGAAAAGGTTTCATTTTGTTCCTAAGACCTGCCATAGAAGTTCAAAGTGTGCATGCTGCGTACAGGTTTTTTACAAGGAGGAAATTTGCTCAGAAATTACAATAACAATTGTGCTTTAATGGACAGCCAAAACCCTCAATTTTTATTTTATTTTTATACTGTCTTTTCTGGAAAGTAGGATGCTATAGAAATTCCTGGTGTACCTGGCAAGATTTATTTTCCTCTATGTATTCCTGTACATATTTCAGAGAAATCTGTACGATTGTAACTTCTATAGGTACCTTTGGCCATCTGTGCTAACTGTCTCTCTGAAAAAATGTTACTTCTGGACATCTCAAATACCACTGGAATGTCAAGCTTACCAGTGTAGTAATATGCTGTAGACACTACAATACTGATGATTTTAGAGTGCAGTATTTGCTTGCAGAGAGGAAACATAGCACCAAAAAACCCACAAAACACATATAAGTGAACTTTTCTGTGAAAAATACACTGTAATAAATTATCATTTCTTTGCTATTTATTTGAAAAAAACCCCATGTATCAGAAGGAGATATGCTCATTAGAGTGTATTTCCAAGATCTGTTGAGGTATGGCATCAATTATGTCAATAAAATGAAGCAGAAAATTAGTGCACAGGAATGATTTAAAAAGAAGCTTTCAACTGGATTGTGCACTTTTTTCCTCAAAGCAGTTTGCACATGATTAACTCCCGTTATCTCTATTCCCAGGTGGGCTTGATTTTTCCCCTTTGCAAATCAGTATTCTGTTGCCATTACGATTAGCTCACAAAACTTCTTTCTTTTTTTAGTATGAAATATAAATTTAAAAAATACTTTCCCTTTTCTTAAAGTGTTTTCTTAATCCCAAAACAAGACCATACAAATAGAACTTGGAAGGAAGGACCAAAATGGCTCTATTTTTATTTTTCTGGAAGTGGAATCCCGTGGGTTAAGCAAACCTTTAATCGCACCCTATTTAACTTGGCTGTTATCCCTTAATGTTTTTGCTAAGCAAAGTGTATCCTTTTATTATGCCATCAAATACTTGCACTGTTGACAAAATAATGGGCTGAATATGTCATCACAGATGTTTTGCTGGAATTGCCTCTTCTATCTTTTTTTGGTTTTCTGTGTAAGATACATTTTGGGAGCACTCTGTTGCCTTTTGCAGCTGATGCCAAGATTATGCAAAGCCCTGACATGTAGTAACAATAAGTTGTGTTAGCCAGGGAAATGTTTGCAGTGGATTCAAGAAAATAGTCAATTTTGGAAATGTGTACCAAACCAGCTCATGTATAGCTTCACATCCCTTAAATGATATATTGGGCTAAAGCTGCAGGTGCTGACCACAGTCCTTTCAGCACAGGGAAGAATAAGGCCACAGGCTTCCAGCCTCTTTTTTGTACCAGCTATGATGCTGTGACCACAGGCTGCCCTCTAATAAATCTTTTCAATCAGAATACATCTGCCTTATAGCTTCCTCCACCACAGTTAAATTCTGCTGCTAAAAAACATTGCACATGCAAATTACACCTTTCTAACGGCTTGGAGAACCATTGTAATCTATGACTATTGTACTTATAACTGATATGTTGGACCTTTAGCTAACTGTAGATAGCAACTCCATTATTTACATGCGGTAAATGGATGTTTGATGTTCAAAAACTTGGAAGAGCTACAGGATATATGAAAAATACACAAAAGTCTATTTTGGAAACTGGCTTAAATAAACGTTTCTTGACAGTAATCCCTGCACGACTGTTGCTCAAAATCCAGAACGACACAGCACTCCAGGTGAGGGAACTGCTAGAATACTCTGAGAACACTCTGGGAACTTGTAGTCTTCCACCTATCCTCTCTATCAATGCTGATGTATCTGAACAGAAGCTACATGCCTTGAAGCAGTCCTATATTTGCAGGAATCCATTTGCATGAAACAAACCAACACCCTAGATATTATACTTTAGAGAAAGGTGAATAGCATTAAGATTCCTGTCATATGCCAGAGAAGAAAGGACTTTCCCATCCTCAAATGTGACTCTTGCCTCCAGTGAAAATCATGGCAAAAGCTTTACAGCAGCATGGCCTCATATCTCTTTCCGCTAAGCTTATGTAGCAGGTGCCAAGCACTCAGTCCACACTTTTTACATTCCCAAAACCTTCTCCAAGGGACTACTAAGTGATGCAGGACCACTTTTACCTGAAAAAAAGAAGTGCTTTGCCAGGAGATAAAGCACTTTTTTAGTTTCACAGAAAGTCAGACAGAAAAAAAGTAGATAAGAGAACAAATGCCATGTTTGAGTAAAATAACACAAAAAGCTACTTCAATGAATATAGCAGAAAACCTAAATAATCTTTGAAGTTATTGAAAATAAGAAGGTTCCCATGTGCTCTATTATATTGCTGATCCATGCCAATTTTATTTAACCTTTTATTCTGTTCTTTCCTAAACTGGGTACACACTAAATACAAAGGTGACTAATATGGTCTGAAAAATATACTTTATGCATTTTAGTTGTATAGGTGGAATAAGTGGCAAACACTGATAGGAAAGAAGTTCTGTTGAAACCACAGACAGAGCTTTTTTCAGTAGCTACACCTAACAGCTTTACTGGTCTAGCTACGTCATTAGAAAGTGTGAAAATACCTGGTACACGCAACCCACAAGCACAAACCAGTTCTTTTGCTCCCCAGACTTGCAGCTTGCTTTATCTATAATGGCAAAAGGATGTATGTATTTGCGATAGTCTTTGCCATTCTACACCTACTGTACAGACACACCAAATCCACATCCGTATTGTAGATTTGCCCACAGAAAGGACAAAGCATTTAACACATAAATGGCAGGGAGGGACTGGACAAGTGGCTGCTCAGAAAGATACTGTTTTATTGGGAATGTTCAGAACTTGGGGGGTATTAATTTCAAAGCAGTCTGGAAGGCATTTTCTTGACCTCTGTGCCATAAATCAGAGTGCGCTGCAAGCACACTTTCCATAAATGTTGTGTTTCAAAATAACAACATGATGGCTGCAAAAGTCAGGACAATGACTCTTTGTTTACCTATGGGTTTTCCTTATTCTCCCCATGCGCTTGAATCCTACTGGGGGCTCTTTCAGACTCTTTCACGTTCCAGATCCTGCCTTGCTATGCAGTTCAGTCTGTAAACTCGACTTTAGTCCAGTTGTAGGGAACCTGTCCTTCATCCTCTCTTGTCCACCAGGAGGCAAAATGCCTCCTTGGCGAGCCTGACTTCCATTGCAGTGAAGCCCAGCCACCAGAGCCTCCCTGCTAAGTATTTTTAACTGCAGGGCGCTGGGAGAGAACCTACGGAGCTACCATGTGGCTTCTCCGGTGCTTAGATTTATAGGGGTTAGTCCTGGACAGCGCTGCCAGTCTGAGGAGCAGATTAAAGCAGTATGAACCATGTGCTTAAAAGGAATCTATGGGTTAACACACACTCTTGACAAAGACGAGTTTGCTTTGTTTAATATTTAGAATGGCTTCTGTCTATCATGTATAGTGGTGTCGTTAGATGCCCAAGACGATTCTCGATCCCAGTTACCTCCTTGCCAACATTCCCACGAATTCAGTGGCACCAGGCTGAAAGGGCAAAACAAATGAAACCTTACAGTGTTTGATCTTTGTCTCAGAACCCAAACTGACAGGCAGTACCACATTCTGGGGATGTTTGAGCGCTTAAAATATCATGTATCCTTATTAGACTATTTTTTCGGTGTTTGGGCTTGCGCATTGATGCATAAAGGTGTTATACGGTGTTTTCATTACAGAAGGAGTTACTGTCACTCCCTAATCCAGGGAAAAGCTGCGGTGTGAGAGCATTAAGGCCAATTTCCACCAAGTACGGCGCCACACACTCCGTTAGGGCTCCAGAGGGATGGGGCTCCAAAACCCCCTCACTTTGGCACACCAGAGCGCTCTGCCAGCAGGCGCCTTCAGGGTGGCCGCAGCCAAGCCGGCACACACTACCCAACTCCATCGCTGGGGCCGAGGGGGAACGATGAGACCTCTCAGAGGCCAGGCCCCCCTCAGAGGTCGGATCCCCCTCAGAAGTCGGATCCCACTATGAGGCCGGACCCCCCTCAGAGGCCGGGCGCCCGCCAAAGGTCGGATCCCCCTCCGAGGCCGGATCCCCTTCAGCGGCCGCGGGCAGCGCGGGGCCCGCCGGCGCGGCAGGGGTTAAGGCGGCGGCACGGCCCGGGGGCGGCGCGGCGCTGACAGGTGGCGCATGCGCCCTGGCGCCTTATTGTGCCCGGCCGGCCCAGCCCCAGCGCGCCTCAGTCGGCGAGAGGCCGTTGGCGCGCGTGGAGCTGCTGCCCCCTGCGGCCGGCGCCGGGCCACCTCCGCTCCCCTCCCCGCCCTCCCGCCGGCGGCACTCGCCATGGAGTAGGGCCCTCCGCCGGCCGGACGGGGGGCCCCGCCGCGCCTCGATGGCTCTGGTCACGGTGCAGCGCTCGCCTACCCCCAGCGCCACCTCCAGCCCCTGCGCCTCGGTGAGTCCGCCCGCGCCTGCCGCCCGCCCGGCGCTGAGGGGAGCGCGGCGGTTGGTGGCCGTTAGGGTCCGGCACGCGCGGTGCGCATGCGCGCGCCAGACCGCTCGCGCCCCCCCTTCCCCCCCCCCCCCCCCCCCCCCTCCCCAACCTCCTTCCCGCCGGTCGCCGGGCCCTGACAGCACCGGGCGGGCGGTGGCAGCGGCCCCCAGCACCCCCGCGGGGCCCTCGCCTCGCCGTGGCCTGGCGGCGGGCGGGGGTCGCGGGGCAGGCCCGGCCCGGGACAGGGCAGCCGGCGGGGCTGGGCGCTGCCCACCCTCAGGGCGCGGAGGGGCTCTGCGCCGCCGGCTCCCTCGGGGCGCGCGTGGGGGCCGGCCCCGAGCCCCGGCCGCGGTGCGGGGCCGCCGCTGCCCGCCCTGCGGTGCGGAGCTGCCCGAGCGGAGCAGCCGGGCGCGATTTTGTTGTCATTGTGTGCGGAGGGGAGAGGCGGGAAGCGCGCGTGGACGCGAGCTGACACTGCGCGGGCTGCGGCTCCTCTGAGGTGATCCGGTCTGACAGCCCCCTCTGGGTATCTCCAGTACGTGGCTCTTCCTTTGCGAAGAGCTAAGATTTATGGTTTGGGTTTGGTTTTTTTTTTCCACACCTCCCCCCCCCCCCCTTTTTTTTTTTTGAATGTTACATAGAGTCTTCAAGAGGCTGTGCCAAGCCCAGGACAGGCACGGAGCAGCCAGATCCCAGGTCCCTGGATGAGATGTGGGGAATGAGCAGATGTACTCGACGCTGTCACAGCCTTCTTGCCTCCCTGCTCTTTAAACTTGGGACGAGCTGTTGTTACAGTACTTCTGAATATAAAATCTTAACCCCTTCAACCGCTTCTTAGCGGTTATGTGGAACTAAAGATGAGGGTGAAAACAGTGAGCTTCTTTTGCTTTCTGTATGCTTAGTTCCCACCTTTTTTCTTCAAAAAACCCCAACCTTCATGCATTATCACACTGGTGTTATGTCTGGTTTGCAAATGTTTGGGGCGATAAAGAGTTGGGATCCCAGTTGCTTCCCTCATGAGGGGGGATGAAAAAGACAACTGCTCTGAAAATATTTCTTGTTGTATTAGGTAACCTCTTCTGAAACTAGATCAGCCACTTGACAGGTCCTGCCTGCCCTGACAGCATTTTAGCTGTCAGAACACTTTTTTTATTTTTTTCTCCCCTCTTTCATTCCAGTGTCTCTCCTAAGCTGTGTTTATTTAGCAGCACAGATTAATTTCACTTATATTTCTCTACTGTAAATATTAATGTGCTGTATTACTTCAGAGGTGGCTTCCCCCTTTTGACTTATTTACCCTTTCCACTGTTTCTTTTCCCATATATTTCTTGCATTTATGACATCTTGTGAGAATAGGTAGGTCTCCCTTGGCATCTTTCTTCTTCCTCCCACTTGGATGCACAGCCCCTTCCTTTATTAAATATTTGATATATATGAACAATCAGTTGAGTTCTGTGAGGCTTTCCTGTCTGGAACAGCCAGGCTGTTTCCCAGCTAATGATATAAATTGAAACTGTACTGATTTTAAAGCAATACTTAGTTTTCAAATATAAAAACAACTCCTTCCAGAGCCTGATAAATCCAGAAAAAGCAATTTTTGGTATATTCATCTATATTCTCCTCCTCATAGTATTGAGGTTTGTTCTGTACCAGTGGTCTTTGTAACTCTGCGGTGCCCTATGCAGAAATAAATGCGTGACTTCTCCTGGCCTGGTTTTGGTTCTCATAATTACTTCTACTTTCTCAGACTTTTCTTGCAGTCTAAAGTGGGAAAGGTATTTACCACGTTCTGTCCTTAACTGCTATTGTTTGAGTACTTCTGCATTTCCTCTTTTAACTCCCTAACCACACTTGAGGGTTTTGAGTGCCCTTTTAGCCTCTCCTTACATAGCTAGGGTTGGTTATTTCTCCAGCCTTCTGCCAGCATTTTGTTGAGCCTCTGTGTGTTCCTCTTCTTCAATGTCACAAAATTGTTGTTTCTTAACCAAAACTTCTGGTGTTGTTTCAGATGATGATCCTGCCTAGGCTGCTAACAACTTGTGAATGGGACAGTCACCTTTTTGCTTTGGTCCAGTGAGACCATATGCTTGCCATCCTTACAGGTCCTTGTTGACTTCAGCAGGATGACTTGATTCTTTCGGTTTAAGTGGAATTGTTTCAACCAATTTGTTGTAAACCGATGGTAGCTTCCTTCTGTATGGACGGATAACTCTCTCCCCAAGTTATCTCTTTAAAAGAAAGCTTACCTTGCTGAAATAATTTTTATGAGTAGTATAAGGGTCTAACTTGCTGAGTGAAAGCCTGCTGTTTCTGAACAAAGATTCTGGTAACTGTTGGAACTTTACTGTTCCAGCTTGTGGGCAAGGAAGAAACATGTCTGTGTGCAAGCATATGGCTATGTCTAATTCTGTTTCCAGGCCACTAAGAATTTTGGGGACAGAAATGGATTCTCAAATTGCTTGGTGTCTTTTTGCTTTAGAGATAAACTTCTCAGACAAGGAGAAAGGGTGAAATTGATGTCCTCAAACTGAATTTTTACATTAAGTATGCCCTATAAACAGTTATAATTGGCTCTTACGGATTCAGGGGAATAGCTGATCTGAATCACTCTGAAATTGGATGGCTTTTATTTATAGGTTTTTATCTTGTTCTCATTGCATAGAGCATCTCATGAGCATTCATTTCAAGGTAGTTCATGCAAAGTGTTGATTATACATTTACAGCCCTCTGGTTGCTTGATGACTTGTAAAATTCTCTTAATTGTCTGTCCAGACTTCTTCTGTCTGTTTTTGGCCTTTGGTTGTGCAGCCACTCTGAGAAATAAGACTGCAGTCCTCCCTTCTGTACAGCAGAACAGTTGTCTTCTGAGGTGCTCTGTTAGCAGACAATGGTTGAAGGCAGGACTGTACTACAGTAAAATGTAAACATACCATGAGCAGAAGTGGGGCTACCTGGTGCTCATTGAGGCCTTTGTTTACCTCGTAACACAAAATAAGATTTCCTTTTTCTTTTTTCTTCTTCTTCTTTCCCCCCCTCTTCCTGTGTGTGTTTGAGGGAAGTCGAGGGGGGGCAGGTGTTCTCCCTCCCATTGCTCAAAGACGGTTTTGTTGGGAGGTGGAGGGCTTGAGTCAAAGTGAGGGAAGAGCCCTGGAAGTATGCACCTGCGTTAAACCAGGTGGGCACAGTAGTCCCATCACGAGCAAAAGCAGTGAAATAAAACCACCATGTTCACAAGTGCTGCTCAGATATGCAGTCAGAACTCTATGAGGGCAACTTAAAAATCTAGCTTGTTGCTTTTTTTTCCCCCCCCCCCCCCCCTTTATACCCCAGATTCTTTGACCCTGCTTCCCTCTATCTGTGCCATATTTCCTGTCTTGCAGAACAGTATCTTGTCAAGTGGTAGGCTTTCCTGTCCTTCCCTTCTAGCATCTTCATTTCAGTGGGGGAAAAAAAGGAAAGCATATTTTCTTCGGGTTCTTTCTTGAGAACTGTGAGATAGTAAACAGAAATGTGAATGATTTTAACTTGCTATATCCTTTGCTTTGGGGGTTAAATTTAAAAAAAAGGTTACTCACTGTTGTTAACCTACTTCCTTTTAAAATACTATATTTTGATTATCTTGCTTGGGCTGTTAGTGTGCATGCATTGTTGATAGAGACAGTTGTTAATACTGTCCTTGTTTACTTATCAGTTTTAAGTTACTTTTGCTCCTTGTATCTCTAAGCAATGGACCATCTCCCAATTTACTGTTGGTGTTAAACTGCAGGTGTCTTGTGCTGTCTGACAAACATGGAATATCTCTATCGCTCCCTCCACAGCAAAGTGTGGGCACCACAACCACGTTGTCAGATCTAGGGACAAGCTGCAAGAAAGAATTTTAGCTAAAGCAGAGGACAGCTAGTAAAAGGTGCCTGCCTCAAAATCCTTTGTGAGCTTTGTTATCTAAGGCCCTGGAAGTTGTTGGGTAACTGTCACCAGGATAGCGTTGAATCAGTCATCATGATGATGGGAGCAATGGAAAACTGATCTAATACTCTGTAGCTTTCCAGAATACTTTTGATAACTATCTGTGTTTGCAAATAATCTATTGAAACTTGTCCTTTTAATTTTTTTTCTATGCAGAGTTATAAAAAAACCCAACACCAAACTGCAATTTTTAAGTGCTGTTTTTCCTTTGTCTATTAGATCTCTTCCCTGAGAAGTGGAGAAGCTGGGCAGGCAATCTGGCCCTGACTGTTCGCGCAGTTCACTTGTCTTCCCTACCCTCAGGGAGACAATATGCTTTTATTGGAAGGGAGTGACTGACCCAGAAAGAGAGGATATGCTGTATATATTGTTTTAAAATGCCTGGTTTTTTAAAAAAACAAAGTTTAAAGTAAATGAAAACCTGAGCCATTTGACTTCCCCTCCTTAATCCCAGGAGAACAGCTCGAGCAGGAAGCAGCGTCCTGCAAATGTGTTTAGGAGTCTCTGTCATGTTTTGCTTAAGAGCTCCTTGATGGTGGAACATACAGGAAATATTTTCCCACTTATTTGTGGGGAAGCTAAATATAACATTTCTCTACCCTTGGTCCTGCAATTGCTATTAAACAGTGTGGTAATTCTAAGTTGACTTAATAATTGATAAGTCCGGTCTCTCTCATGTAGAACTTCTTGTACTTCCCCCCCCACTCCCCCCTGTTGTTGTGTTTTTGTTTTGGGGGGGTGGGGTGGGTGGGTGCAGGGCGTGTTAATTATTGAAGATCTTGATAGCTGCTGCTTGTATAAGGTTGTGGAGAGTTGAGTTTTGGAGGCAACTAGGAGAACAGAAGCTTCATATGAAATAATAAGTAGAGTTAGAAATGTGTAATACTTAAAGATGCTATCATCTGTTATTTGGGTTTCCTCAACTCATGTTTTTTGGGTACAGCCATAGCTTATTCTAAAACCTGCAGTTTTCAAAGGCAGTGGACCAGAGAAATGTGCTGATTCCTGCTTTGAGCAAACTTCTCCTAGTGCCTTACAGATCCCTCAATTTCCTGTGTTGCCAGATCTCACCATTTGGGCTATAAACCAAAAATGTATTAGTGAGGTGATTTGTAATGTCCTCCCTATCTTTCAAACTTCTACTTCTGTTGAAAGCTCTGCAAGAAAAACAGGGGGTCTCTGCCTCATGTTGAGTGTGATGCTGTATTGTTAGAAGTTTAAGGTTTCTATCCAGCTGTACAAGACTAGGCTCTTGCATTGCAGAACATTTTTGTATGTGCAGGTGCATTGTTAGGTGGCGAGACTTCCCTCTTACTAAAGCAGTGTGCTGGTTAAACTGAAGCTGCTTGGTGACAAAAGACTTAATCCTTTTCCTGAAGACTTGTTGTCCATTGTATATACACATACTAGGCTCTACTATAGATCTGCATAAAATTCAAAGTCCTTTTTTAGGTTGAGAACAGTATTTGGAGCTGAGAAGGATGATGATGACAGTTGAATTGGAACCTCATTAAGGATCATTTAGAAACATTCTTAAAACTTGGAGAGTACAAGAAAGAATCTTTTGGATCTAACTGTCCTTTTGTAGGATATCTTGATGATAGCTTGATTATTTTTTATTGTTCTTCCTGAAACAGCCAACCCTTTGATTTCTTAGACATGTTTCTGGTTTTTCTGAGCATTCATACCTTACAGCCACACTGATGATGATTAGGTCTGGTTTGTGGAGTGGAATGATTTGGTTTTTGCTGGCTTTTTTGTGAGAAGAGAAGTGTAAATTTGGACCTGGGTATGACTCACTTTGACCATCAGGTCTAATACACTGTGCTATTTGTTATTGTACTTATTGAGCTAAAGGACGTACTAAATATAAAATACCTCTTTTGTAGTATGTTTTACATTAGATCAGTCAGTCTAAGGTTTCTTTGCGAAGTTGGCAGCTACTTGTTCTGTATCCTTCCCTTTCTTCTCATTTTGTTTACTGGGACATTGCTTTACAAGTTGTCAGTTTTGGAGTATTTGTGTCTTGACCAATGAAGTCCAGCCAAAAGAAACTATGGTAGCTGGCTTGGAAGCTGAAGCCTGCTTTTCCTGGGTGTACTTTGTCAGTGTTGACCTAAAATGGCTATTTTTAGGTTGAGAGGAATTTTGTCTGTGTTGACTTTTTTTTTATTCCACTAAATATGATGCTGTTGGTGGCATTGTAGATAAAATAACTGCACAACTCAGTTGTGTCTTTCAAGATACAAAGTTATGTTGAAACAGTGAAATACATACTGAAGTTGTCATCTCTTGAGTTACAGCAGAACATAAGTTGTTGTGTTTTGAAAAGAGCTTATAATTTGAAAATGCAAATAGCCTGTGATGCTGTAATGAGTCATTATCTGACCAATATTGAGTCTTGCTGTTCAAGCAATGAAAGAAGGTGGAAAAGGACAGGGTACTGTAATATCTACAGCTGTTCCGAGAGTCAGTGACACATTTACTTCAGTGGAGACTGCCATTCAAAAAGCAGTCTGGTGGAAGTATTTTGGTGTAAGAGCGCTGCCTTCGTGCGGGGGTAATGCCTGAGGATTTCCAGTTACTGGAAGAAAATCCTGAAAGATCTATAGCTGCAACTGTTAAGTCTTGGGGAAATGAAGAAAGAAAAAAGAAAAAAAGAAAAAAGGAAAGAAAATAGCCTTTGGGCAGCTCGGCTCAGTGTAACTGCTCCCTGATCACAGCCTGCAGCTCAAAGGTTTTATTCTTCAGTCACAACAAACCACATCCTCCCAGTACCACAGCGCAGCTTCACTCCGTTGAAGCGAGAAGGCTGGTTTGCAGCCTGTCTCTCAGGAACATCTGTATGCTGGAAGCTCATGCTGTCCTTGCAAGAATATACTGGACGGAAAGAGTTTTAGAATTCAGCTGAAGCTTTTGCTGTCTTTGTATCTGACTCTTGCCAATGTGATTAGCAAGGAGCATGTACTAAGCTGCTGGACTTCGGCAACTGGTACTTCCCTTGTATAAACTGGCCTTGCAGAGTGAGCACTAGCCTTGTCAACTGCCTGCTCCAAGTGTTCAAGTTGTTTAGTGAATGTAAGAAGAGTCTCTTCTCTGTGCCATTGATTTGCCTGAGCATCCTTTCAATTTGTGATGTAATTTAATGAGTGAAGCTCATACCTCTTGTTTTAAAGGGGAATTTTGAATGCAAGAGAAGAAAGAGGTGATACCTATTGGAAGCAGTCAGTGATTTAAATAAGGCAGGCAGGGTTTCTTACCTTTTGGCTGGAAGCTGTTCCTCCAGAGCACCGTGTTTAAAGGGATAAAAACTTATGAAGGCTAAAAGCCATTTTTGGATTTCTGAGTTGGTCTGTATAAATCTATTAACTTGCTTTCAACCATCTGCAGAATGTCCTGTTGCAGTAGTATAATATTGCAGTGTGTGTGTTTGTGTGTTTTAGATAGCATTTGGGCAGGCTTCTGTGCATGCAGTTTTGAATATATCAATAGCTTTTTGCCCCAATAGAATTGCTCTGAATATGCATCTTATCAGTGTTGCTCATTGCAGGCTGATCTCCTCTCAGAAGGCATAAAACGTTGCTGTAAGATGAGTCACACAGTTACACAGCTTGTTGCTTCCATGGTGAGACGCACCCTTACTGTGTATGCCAGCAATCATGAAACTCCTGGCAAATACCCTGTGACGTGAACATCTTACGGCCTTGGTAAATGAAACGCCTATGGCACTCACTGAAATGTGTTTTGCTTGTGGCTGCTTGCTGCTTTTGGGCATGCTAGCCCTCCTTCCCCTGAGGAACTCCTCAACTCAGGCTTCATGGAAATAATTTACTGTATCAGTGTAGGCTGTTTCAAGGTGAAATTAGTGGGGCATTTAAGATTGAACACAGTGTAAACGTCTTGTATTGAAGTAATTGAAGACACTAGAATATTCTAATCTGACCTATTTTGAAACAACTGTTTTATCACAGATCATACTGTCCTTGTATTAAGCTCATACCAGAGCTCAGGAGGTGGCTTGGATGCTTGAGCTTCAGTGCAGCTTGAGTGCAGGTCTCTGGGAGGTAAATTTCAGAGATGTCTCAGGAGTTGTGCGGGTCTGGGACTCGTGATGCCAGGTTCCTTGTTGTGCAGCCTCCTCCCTGCCCACACCTCAGTGAGGTGAGCCACAAACAAGTCTGAGGTGAGATAGAGCAGGATCTGAAAGGCAGAAGACCAGGGCCTGACTCCTGTGTACTGTGGGTCCACTGAGTCATGTATTTTGTCTATTTAGTAGGCTTTAACACACTGGCGGTAGCAGCTGGTATATCCTTCAGAGGCAATCTGCAGTCTTCTTCTGTTAGTTTGCCTGTAACTGGCTCCGCTGTTGTATGAGTGGGGATGCCCCAAAGGGAATTTCGAGCAGGTTCCAAATCTAAAAGTTTTGTTCTCCTTGGAACAGAGGAGAAGTGATAGGAGGTAGTTGGGGAAGAACAGCACTCTAAGGGTTTTGCTGAGGGATACTGCATTCATTGGTTAGGTCTTGAGGCCTCCTTAGCAAAAAGGCAAGAGCTGCAGAGCTAGGCATGTTTGTCTTCAACTTTCAACTGGATTAAATATCTGAGAAGTGGATTTTAATGTGGAAAGCTGGTCCTGTCCCAGGGGACTGTAGTTGTCTTATTACTCTCACTGGCTGCTATAATGTCCCTTCTGTTTTGATGTACAAAATTACCACATTTAAAATTGCAGCAAGAACTTTTAAGACTTGTTCAACTGGCTTCGTTTAGCTTCAGCAGCTAACATCTGAAGTGGATTCTTAAGAAAAAAATACCAAAATGGAACACTTTAGGCTTTTCATCTCTGTACCTTTTAGCTGATGATGAGAGGGAGGGATAGGGCATGTGCCTTGCATGTGTAAAATGCTTTGCTTTCCAAAGGAGAGCTTTGTTGGTAGTTAGAAGTAGTCTGAGTCTTCTGTGTGATGCAGGACCAAGCCTTTGGCTTAATCCATCTGAAGCTGGAGTTTCCCACGAATCTCTGAAGCTACTGAATGCTTCAGTCCGAAGTGCCACGTTCCAAGCATTTAAAAACAAAAGCCCTTAACCCTCACTTGCACGTGGAAAACCTGTGGGCTGTGGTCCCTGTCTGAAAAAAAATTTGCAAGCTCTTGCTCAGCTATGAAAGGGCCAGTCCTTAGCAAACTGTAATTAAAAAAATAGAGCTTCTGTGTGCAGATATTGATGCTGAGTAGCAGGGAGTCAGTAGAGAGTTGTCTGTGAGATGGCCCGCTTCTTGTACGGTAGCAGGTATCCTCTTGAGTCTGCTGTTTCTTTGCAGTAGTCCTGTGTTCTGGAGCATCTTCCCTAGGAAACAGGGTGTCACACTGAAAATTTAGCTCATAAGTAGCTGTGGGGCAAGCAGGAAAGTGACTCAGCTCTCTGACCTACAGATGAGCTAAACAGAGTTGCAAGAGGAAATGCTAGGTGACAAGATAAAGGTGTTCCTGGAATAAGGATTGATTCTTTTTTGTTGTTAGGTTTTGTTGTCTTTTTGGGTTTGTTTTCTTTTCCACAATCCTCCTCAATAGTTGAAAATAGTTTAAAGGCAAACAGCTCTGGGCATGTTCTTCAGATGATGCTGTAACCACTGTATTTAAATACAGTGCTTCAAAAATGTGGCACGAAACAGTTAAGTAGCTACCATATTACATTGTCTTCCTGAGTGAAGTGTAAACCTTGAAATGACAGCATTCTCCTTCTTAAAATTGCAGAATGGTTGACAAAGACTTAATTCATTTTCTGAACAAGTGTTTTTTCTTATGTAACATCTAGTGAGTTTTGTTACTGGGAGTTTCCTCTGTTTCTGTTTTCAGCTGAGTTGTGCTTCTGTGGGCTAGCAGCTTGTGACTTCAAAAAGTGAAGTGAAACAGGACAGCTTAGGCTTCTTTGTTCTTTGAGGCATTTCTTCCTTCTTGGTAGTACTTTGGCTATGCAGCAGTTAATAGAATGTGTAAGCCTGCATTTCAACACTTAAATGAATCTCCAGACAGCAGCTACCCCTGTAGTGTGGGTTAAGTCTAATATTGCATAAACTTGTCAGTACGGTTGCACATGGAAATCAAATATTAATATGTTATCTCTTGCTTTTTGTGTCAGCCTGGCACTGCATCCACACCTCGTTGTGTGGTGGCTGGGGGTGGCTGCCTCAGTGATGCGCTGGGAGTGAATTGTCCTTCTGTGCAGCTTCTGCTCTGCTCCTGAATCTTAAATAAAGAGATTATCAGGGTAAAACAGTATGAACATAGCGTATTTTCAGATGCCTTCCCAAAAGTTAGGCATAGTTATATAAACTTGAAGGCAAGGGAGGCATTATCAGTTAACGTTTGTAGTGTGACTGGAATAGAGTTTGCATAGTCTCAGTGGGTGAAATGAATATATTTCACATATATTTTACAGATCTCTCATCTCAACTTGTGCTTCATGCTGCAAAGATAACTGTGCCACAGGCTTTTGCAACCCACACTTCTGGTCTTTGCAGTAATTTTTTTCTCTTTTACACATATACCAGAAACTGCTGTTGTCTGGAGAAAGCTGTATTTAACTTACATCTGTTCACGTTGACTGTGGATGGCTGAGACTGTTATTTTGGGGCAGTTTCTGTCTGGTACTCTTATGAGTGGGGAAGTTCAAACTTGACTCTCCCTTGAGGAGAAGGGAGAAGTTTTACATCTTAGTATTGAGGAGAAGGTGGTGTGACCCAAAATAATTTTTTAAGCTTGAGTAATTGCTTATATCTTGATTCTAAACATAAGATGTGCCTCACTGAAGAAAAAAAAAAAAAAAAAAAAAAAAAAGACCAAAACAAAAACCACAATCCCAAAGCCTAACACACACACCCCCACACCCCTACAAACACCTCAGAAAAACCTGCAAAACAAAACCCAAACCAAAACTCTTTAGCTTGTTCAAAGTTTAAAATTGCAAGTTTGTTTTTAGGACGGATGAGTGCAGAATGCCTTGAGGAGTATGTGCAAAGACAATTGAGGTGAGAAGCAGTCTGTATTTGCCAGAATTCTACTTGCTTGCCATGAAGTAGGACATCCTGACTGTATTTCACTCTTTTTAAACTTTGCTTTGATAGTGAACAGTTCTTTGCACGTGCTGTGGGAAATACTGAAGAACCCTGAAGTGGTTGAGAGATATTGACAGGGTATTGGCGAAGAATCTTTTCTGGGGGCAGAGGATGGGAAGTGATTTGCCAGCTGACTGGCAGTTGATAGCAGTCAGTGTTGCTAATGTGTAGCGTCACTTGGCTTGGCTTGGTTTCAGTGCCTCTGTGTGGTGTGGAAGCACGCTGTGTAAAACGTGAGAACTTCCTGCTGTGATAAGGAACCAACAGCTCTTCCAACAGGTGCAGCCTTTAGCTGCAGTCCTGAAGACGTAACAGAAATGTTTGCTTTCATGGGCCTTCAATACTGTCGACCTCAAACTGAGTAGCTTGCTGAGGAAGGAGCAGTGGAACTGGCCAGAGCCTGGCCTGAACCAGTTCAGAAGGCAGAGCTTTGTTTTCTGCCTTGTACTGCTACGATAAGAGAATTAGGAGGGGAAGCTGTGTTCAAGAATCTGTAATCCATAATGGTGGCTCTGACTGAAATGGAATAATCTTATTTTAAAGGGTGCTCCAAACCACTAAAGCTTTATAAATATTAATTTTGTTCTTTTGTTTCCTAATAAAAGGCTTTTATTCATGAAATCACTGTTTATTTATTAACCTGACAAAGTAATAGCAAGCTCTCTTCTTTCAGTGTATGCATGTGCCATATCACAATTCTGGTTGTCACCATAATAAGAACTTCATTCATCTGCTTTAAAATGTCATTGATAACAACCTGGCAGTGGCCCAGCTTGGAGCAAGTTAACTACAAAAGGCTGCATTGTAAACCTTCCTGAGAGTACATGCTACATTAAGTCTAAAATTAAAAAAAAAAAAAGGGGGGGGGGGGGCGGGAGAGAAATGTGCAGGCTGGTCTGGGCTGCATACAACTGCCAAATAGCTTCACAACTCTGAAAAAATGAAGCTCAGTATAGAGGAGTTCTGGATGAAAATGGGATAGTTTGGAATTAAGGGTGCATTCTGCTCACTTGAAAACATCTAAGGTACACTGAATTTATAAACCTCATCTTACAAAGAGAGGGAATGTCTTGCTGAACCACAAGCAGCTAAATAAGAACTTGTGTATGTAAGGAGGTTGTTATTTCCTTTAGTCTCCTCTTTCTTCGATTGAGTGCCCAGGATAAAAATTACAGTCTGAAAATGAAGTCATAAGCCTCTGGGAGTTAACTACTAGCAATACTGTGAGGTAGTTTGTCTTGGTTATAATAACCTTCCCCAACCCCAGATGCAGTCTGAACACTAAACTTATTTGCTCACACCGTAGGAGCAGGGTGTCTTGTCACTCACACCGAAGTTCAAGTGCCTGGTCTTTCTGTCAGCTCCTCTGGAGGTACCCGAACTGCGCGTTGCTCTGGCAGCCCTGTATATGGGGCTTCATGCTCACGGCAGTTCAGGGCTCCTTGCCTTTGACTCTCCTGTTCGTAAAACTATTACAGATGATATTTGTAGCCTGGGTGAAGGTGAACTGAATTGCTTTTGAAACAGATGCAGAGATTGTGAACTTGGAGGGAACTTCCCAAGGATCTCTTTGAAATGGGTCCTGCCCTGTGCTACATGTGAGAGCTGTGTGTTTTCACACAGCACCTGACTAACCTAGGTAGTCTCACTGAACAATTTAACAGCTGAGCAGAACTGAAGCTTTAAGGCATCTTCATCCAAGGTCTTTTGGGAGCAATGTAAGCATACAGTAAATTACCGTTGTTCTCGTCCTACACTCTGGAGATGCAACAGGCTTAGGCGGTGTGGTGAAGAGCTTGCCCAGAACTGATTGGTGTATAGTCTAATTTCTTAGCTGGAATGGGAACTGCCAGAGTTGTGTGTGTGTTTGGTTGTGTTTTTTTTTTTTTAAAAAAAAAAGCTACAATGTCATGCCACTTCACTTCTGTGGTTTTTTTTTTTTTTGTTTTGTCTCTTAAGTATAGTGTATGGACAGCGCCATGTGTTAGGGAACACTTCAACTTCATCTTCAGAGACTTTTCATATGTAGCCTTCTACTGAAGTCAATGGGCGTGGAGGTAAGCAGTACTGAGTGCTTTCTGACAACATCACTACCACCCACTCTGTAGCCTGATGCACACAACACTCCTTGTATTTGAGCATTGTTTTTCTCCAAAAAAGTCGCATGCAGTTGCACAATGAAGACACTGCTTATTTGTGTAATGCAAATGTATTCCTACATGTTGGTACAAAGTGCAAGCAGTGAGCATCAAAGTGTGGGAGACTTCACAGATACTGCATGAACACTTAGTGACGAGGCTGTAGTATGTCAAAATAAAGGTGACTTCACAATTGGTCTGTGAGTGAATGGGATTTGAATGATGGGTTGAATGTTCTGTCTGAAGTACTTGTGCTACTGATGCTCAACACCTTTTGCCCTGCTATTGTTTGTTTATGTGTTTTGCAACTACTGAGTTTAGTCTCTCTGTAGTTAATCATTTTATCTCAAGCCAGTCAGAATCAGTGAGAGTTCCTGTTTCCTTGTGTTTCTGTTGATTTCCTTTTCTGTTGAAATGCAACTTTCTCTGTTGAAACAACTTGGTTGCTGCACTTCTCAGTTTCCATCTAGTGGCTTAAAGTGGAGGGAGGGGGAACTGTTTGAAATGGCCTGATACTCTCAGAGACATTGACAGTTGGGTCTGGTGACTAAATTGTTATGATAAAACACAAATTCATTAGTTGATGCTGTTGAAATCCGCTGACTTTTCTGTGCTCCTAATAGAAGGCTTTAAAATATCCAGCTGCAGACTGATCCTCTCCAAGCATGTGACACTGACATCAGTCCTAGAAGTGAGGCATTGAACTGCCTCCAAAAATGAGCTCATCGGGTGATATTCAATGCACTGATTTAGCAAAATATTAGCTAATTTGATTACGTGGTCACCTGTACATACTGCTTGAAAGATGGGAATTCATTCCAATTTTAGCTGCTGTCATTCCAGATACCAATGTCATAATCCGGAGAGCCTTTTGGTGGGATGCTGTGCTCCCACTGTATGTTGGGAGCCAGGCTTAGCAGAGCCCATCTCTAATTGCCACTAACTTGCTCCAAGACATGCCAGTTTCTTTGCTGTTCTTCTCCTTGCATCCCTCCCAATAAGCTGTAGGGAGTAAGAGTGTGGAAGTCCCTCTAAAGCCACTCATAAAACTTGCTTAATTTTCTTTTGCCTCTCTTGACTTGTTTAAATAGCTGCATAAAAACACAGCTACATCCTTTCCCAGGAGCCTGGGTAGTGGTTCGTCTTTAACCTGACCTGCCATCCAAAGCAGAGTGATTAGTTATGACCGAAACAAAATTAAACCCTGGCAGAACTGTCCTGGAGGCTAGCCGCTGTGTGCCTCTAGCTTCCTCGCCTCCTGTAGCTTGAGGTCAACAGTAACTGCATATTTCCTCTTACGACCCGCACAAAGGGCGTGTGTTCGGGCAGCACATCAGAGTGATGGTGACCCCAAACATACTTGCCCATTATTTTGCAGACTTGAAGAAATTCTGCATTTATCTGTAATTACAGTAGGCTTATGTTCTAGATGATGCTGGTCTGAGCATCTCAACATATACCTGATTATTTATTTATTTGAAACGTGGGCATAAGAGAATACATTAGAAGAAGGGTTCGTGTGAATTTGTGCAGAAACATTGTTGTCTCCCTCCCCCCACCCAGTATTTTTTGCCTGTTATTGCACATTACAGGGTTGTTTGTTTTGGATGTTGTTTCCTGCTGAATGGAAGTCTTTATTGAGCTGGCTGTAATGTTGCTCTTTTCTTTCAAGAAATACTGCTGCTAACTTAAGACAGAGGAAGATGCTGTATCTTATGGGGCTGTAATAGTGTTGTCTGAATTGTGATCTGTTGTGCAACTAAAGAAACTGTGCACCTGTGATAAACAGAATGGAAAAACTGCTGCTGATGTATACAGGGAAGTGAGGTGATGAGAAGCTCCTAAATGCCCTATGTATAGACCAAGGGAAGAAGCTAGGTTTGAAGAGCAAGCAGTTGAAAATGAGATAGGAGGAACTCTTGCAGAAACAAGAGTAAGTGATCCCTTATAGTAGCCAGGGAGGCTGCTTGATGTGAACTCTGTGCAAAGTTCAGTGGAGAGCATGGTCTGATGTCCTGGGTGATAGATACTGTCTTTTCCGCCTTCTTGTTTACAAGAAGCTGGCGTTTTTTCAGAATAAGCTTCTGAAACATCCTTGGTGGGGAGGAGGGTTGGGATGACAAAATGCTTATTTGCGTCTAGAAAGCTAGCTACAGCAGTAACTATCCAAGTTGGCTTGATGGCTGCTGCCTGTTTTTTGTTAACTTCACGAATTGTGCTGGTGAGCAGCAAGGTCTAGGGGCAGGACCATGGAGTCTGTTGTGCCTCAGCACACGCATTCTGTAGCAGCAGCACCTCAGTAGCATACTTGAGATGCTGCCTTTGCAAAACGATGAAATTTCTGCTTTTCCCAGTAAAATGCCTGTGGTACGTGTGTCACTTAGTTTTAGTTTGTCTTTAACAATAGCAAGAGTTGTGCAGAAAACATGTAGGGCATGGAAATGGGGAACTGAGCTCCATCGTCTGTCCTCTGCTGATGGAGGGCAGGAGGAGGCGGAGAGAGAGGGAAAGGAAGAAAAGTGCTTTGCCTGTGCCTGTTTTGATACTGAAGAGCTCTTTCCAGTGATTTGAGAAGGGGGTGGGGAGAGAACCAGATGCTCTTAGGAAGTTCATACCATTGTTAATAATGTAATTCACAGATGGTGGTGAAGGCCTTGAAGAGGCTTTCATGCAGTACTTACGCTCTGTAATAGACAGATCATCACATAAGGGCTCACAAATAGAGATGACTTAATCCCAAGGATGAGTCTACAGTGATCTATTTGATAGTGGCCCTGTGGATCATTGTAATCTTTTTAAACAGTTAAGAGCCTTCAGGATCCTTGAATGTTGAGCACAACTCCAGGATTGGACCAGTCCCTAATTAAATTGTCAGGATAAAATGTCAGTATAGCTTTGAGACATTTCCAATAAAAGTGGCTCTTAGGAAATAAAAATTAAGTTCCTTTGTTCTGGTACAGAAATCAACACAAATAGCAAAAGTGTGAAAATCTGTTTGTACAGTTCCATCTTGTTAAGAGACAGTTCTGCTTTTATTTCCATTTACCTGGTTGGAGTTGGAAGCAGACCTTGTATGTGTTCTGAATAGCCCATCAGTACTTCTTGACAGCTAAGGAGAAGGATTGTGGGTTGCATGTCATCTTATTTATGAAAAGAAGTCACTCTTGCCTATAAGCTGTATAGCAAATGTATGGACCGCTGGCTTTCAGACATGCGGAATCAGAAAAGTTTTAGCTTAGGTCTATGCAATTAAATTCAAATGTGACTGACTGCTGAGCAACTCTTGATTGGCTGTAAGCTATGTAACTAAAAATCAGTATTAGGAACTTCTAAGCAATGCTAGCTTACATGTGTAGCACAAGAAATCAAAAGTTTCTGGTAACGTGAGAACTGATCCCTGCTTTGTTATTTGCTGCTGTCTTTTCAAGTGCAGCTTCTCCCTTCCTAAGAGTTGTTTCCATAATGGTTTTTATTATTATTCTTAATTTCAAGTTTAAGTTGTGATTAGTAAATTGTTTTCTTGTGATGTTTGTCATGTGGTGGTTCATGAGCCCTGAAGAATGTGCTTCCTGTGACTTCAGCCATGTATTTGCAGGCTGTATCATGTGTTCTTGTTAGTCTTGCGTTTTGAGCTAAGTAGTGAAGGCGGTGGGGGTGGAAAAAAAGGGGACTATTTCAGGGCTAAGCTACCAGAAATTCTCAGACTACTTAATTTGTGACCTTGTTCACTAGTTAAATGTAATCTAGGATTTTCTACCTCTACCACATTTACACAGAAATATTTTCTGCATTAGAAGCTGGGCTTTTCTTGTCTTAAAATCCACTTTAAAAAACAGGAAAGCCCCATGTTCTGGTAAAAGAAATCCTGGGGGAAGAGTTTGTTTGTTTATTTATTAAGGAAAAAGCCTTGGCAGGGGTGTGTGCTTTAGCTGAGAAAGTTAGAAATAATCTTTGTCCCACATTTTTTAATGTTATTAACTGTGACATCTGTACAGCAGTATCTTCATTACTGCAGTAAAGTGAGCAAAGTTGAAATGTGCCAAGAGTTTTACTGTTTCTCTGCAGCGGCCAAATTTTTTGAGCACTAGAAGTGTTGTTAGTGAACCTGTGTACAGCTCCTGGTCCCACTGCCTGCATTTGATGTCTACATCCATTCCACCCGTGCACAGTCCTGGAAGGACTCAGCTTCCACTGAAGAGCTGACAAGGTCACACTTCATATTAGGTTTGTTTTAAGCAGTGCTTTGAAGTATTTGAGCATCCTTCTGTTTAATTTCCTTCTTTGACACCATGTAATACTGTTTTTCATATATATATATGCTGCTACTGCTGTTCAGTCCTGTGTGTTTCTCCCCTGCCCTGCATTTGATACAGAAACTCCTCGAGATCAAAGCTTTACAGGAGAGATGACTGTCAGCTGAAGTCTCTGCACATGGATGCCCTGACAGTAAAGCTGTCCATCTTTAGTAGCTTTTGTTTTTCACCAGATGGGCTGTGCTCTAGAGTTCTCATACTATTAGACTTCTTTGTACTTTTTATGTCTGTGTGGGCTAATGCGTTTCTTTAGATCCGAATCCAACATCAAAGTAACATTGGTTTAATACAATGTTTTTTATATCACCTTTTTCCTCCAAGTTGGATTTTATTTTCAGCTTTGACCCTAGTATTTGTTCCTTCATAATTTGGGGCTTTTTGCTTGCTCTTCACATTTAAAAAAAAAAAAAAAACAACAACAAACAAAGCAAAACCATAAAACTCTGTTTTGCTTAGCTCATCCAGTATTTCCATTTGGCTCAGAAGATGTGGATTTGTGAGCTGAGGGAATCCTCATTTGGCTCATCACCTAAGCTTTCTTCAAGAGCATTAGAAGGATCTACAGCTTAAGTTCATCAGAGGGCTGACCTGCTCTAGTTTTAATGAGATTTATTATACATGTACCTTTTGGATTCTATGGTCTTGATCTTCAAAACAATCTGTACAAACCTGTTAGTAAAAGCAAAACTGTTGACATAAAACTCACTCTTTATACTGAATCTTCCCTGTGTCAAGATTACTGATTTTTGACATTAAAATTAAATCCTTTGTGCCATTGGCATGTGGTTTATCTATGTTGTTTGGCTAAGTGCTTGTATGCATGCTTCCCTTCTTAGCTCTTCCAGTCCTCCCTCTCAGAAAACCACATGGATCAAACCCTGATATCACAGCTCAGGCTTGGAGAGAGTGGAAGGAACAAATCTGATGTTACGGTTGATGGATGATTGTGTGCGAATGTTATGGATACAGCTTCAGTCCTAATACATGCAGGAGATATTGGGAGGGTGAGTCTTGGCCAAACTGAAGTGTGTATTTTCCCTAAAATCACCTTTGGCTTTCATAAAAACTTGGCAGCATTTAATAATACGAGTTTTGTTAGCTTAAAAGACCTAAGAGTTCTTGACTTGCTCCAAAACGAGTTCCTGTGAACTTTCAGTGTGTCTGATAACTGTGGGACAGCAAGGCCTCGAAGGGGATCCAGAGGTACTGGTGGGGTATAGACGGGCACAAGTTATCACTGAGTGAAGGTAATGTTGGAGAGTGTGGGCAACCCTAGTAGGGAGACTGGTGTCTGGAATGAGAATATCTGGGTCAGACTCCTCCAGAGAGCTGCAGGACACGTGAGATGCTGCAGTGGTCTGGCTTAACCTCTTTCAATCTGGTGACTTCTATGGCTGTGTTAAGTCTCCATGGAAGATGCAGATTGACAGGCCTATAGCAGAGGTGGCCAGTGGACAGTGATTTGACTTGTTCCATCAAGATTTGGCAAGCCTAATGACTAGGCGATCGCTGGAGCTGTGAAGGAGAATGTGGCTTGTCAATAACAATTACAGTAACAGTAACAAAAATAATAAAGAATTCATTAGCTTTCCCCTGCTTGTGCTGGGTGTTTGTACATGCAGCACTCATGTCTGGGGCAAATGCATTGATGGGTGTAACACCTTTCCTTTTTTTTATAAGTGTACCTATTAATGGAAGCAGAGTGCATAATGTAATCTTAAAATAGCTACTCCATGAATGCAGAAACATTCCACTTCTGACTAATCGGCCATTCACAATGAGCATTTAAATATGCTCCAGAGACTGAGCGGCGGCTTTCCATATCTGTGTGAATGGAGCTAGAAACGTACTGCAGCTCAGAGCTGTGCAGGTGTTTTGTTCTCTTACCCCACATCTACTTGTCTCAGTGTAGCTACTTCTAGCCTGGGAAGCAGAATGCATATTCTGCTTGCTATCCCTTTGGGCAAGCAAGCTTATGGGGTTTTTTCATTCTCACTAGCCCCAAGACTGAGTATCTTGGAAGGACTGGACTGATAAACAGTCCTCAAAACCAGATTTCTCTTTCTCTTGGTTGTGAATGACCAGGAACACAAAGAGCTTATGGTCAGAGTCCTGGCTGTAGTGCATAGTTTGAAGAGCTTGGCAAGCAGCAGGGAGCCCACGTGCAGTGTTTTTTCTCTGACAGGCTGCTCCACAGCAATGTGTGCTGCTCCAGAGCCTCTGGCCCAGCTTCACAATGAGAATTAGATGTGCAGATCTGTCTGGGGGCTGCAGGGGCAGGATCTGTGTGGTCTGTCAGGTACCGGACCCAAAGCCTGTCCTAGCTTAAGGATTTCTCTTGCAACTGCTCAGCGTCTGCCCGGGGGATGGCGCCAGGTTGCACAGGGCTCCCTCCCAAGGGACAGGTGCCATTGGAAGTGGTTATAGTCTCACCTGTCAGAAGAGGAAACGCTTTCATACAGCCACTTGTCCTCACTTTCTCCCTGCTATAGGAGGGAATGGGCAAGGCACTTCTCGGGATTCCTCTGCATTTTCACTGGGTGTGCTTTGGTTTTTCTGTGGCACAAATATACATCTTCACTGGACTAGGTTGTTGATGCCTCGTGTGTAATGAGATAGTCCTTATGGTCTGCAGGTGCTGGACTATGTTGCACAAGCCTCTCCTGGCAGGCTGAGCATGGAGGACCGGCTGCCTGCTGCTAGTGCTGCCTTCACTCTCCTGCCCATGGCATTCAGGGCTGAGGGAGCTGGCTGGGCCGGCCAGATCAGCCAGGCGAAGTCTAAACAAGTGATTTTCTTTTGCTGATCCGTGTTGCTTTTCCAAATACCGCGTGGCTTCTGTGGCTATAATTGTATGGCCATCTCATTTAGAGCTGACCTCAAAGGCAAGTTCTCTCCTCTCCTCCCAAAAAGGGGGATTTTCACATAAGGGCTTACACTGGTTTAAGGTTGCTTTATCTTAGTAGAGCATAAACCTGTTTCTCGTTATCTTAAGGCAGAAAGCAACTGGGGGATTTGGATTGGACTAGATGATTGATTCCTGCTGATTTAAGCAATCCATAAGGAGTGCCTTTTGCCCTTACATAGCTAATCTTCATTACCTTATCTGGCATAGGCTATAAGTACTTACTCTGTGCTGTCTCTTGCAGCAGGACAAAGTGCCATACTCTAAGCATTGGCTTCTGCAGCTCTGCTCTTCAGGTGGTTATTTATGCAAGGTACTAGCCAAAGGGAAGGGGAGTTTTAACTGGATTAACCTCAAGAAGAGAATGTGGGGATTTAGGGATTAAGGAACCAAAGGCAGCCAGCAATCACTGACTTAAAACCTTCTGTAAGAGATCCAGTTTCTATAGGTTGGAAATGCAGTCCTTCCTTACCTGCATAGTGTTGAGATTGGCAACGCTTTTACTTTTGAGGTATTAGAGAACATGGTTTTAGGGATGCACAGAGTATGTGTGTTTTCTCATATAAGAGTTATGTATTGATGGGAAACTGTTCATAACTGGCAACTCTTTAAGAAAAAGGTGTTGAAGCACTGAGTGCTCAGATGAGATCTTAAACCTGGCACTTAGAAGGTGTGTTGGTGGCTTGCTCCAATATAATGAGAACATCTGGTTTCAATAAACTTGTAGCTCTCCTAGCTTCATGCATTCCCCTTTTACACCTTCTCCCCTTGCCCTGAAGCATTTCTATCGTCCCATGTATTCTTTTTTCCCCCACTGATGCTGTTACACATCCCCTGCAGGGCAAATCCTAGTAGATTACAGGATTGATAGAAAGATTGGGAGGCGTGGGAGAGATCAACAAAAACCTGTTATGAAGGAGACATGAGTTTTAGCATTGTGTCTCTAATGGCCAGTCTGCCGAAGGGGAAACAGATGGTACAAAGGAGGCTGGGATTATATACACAAGTACCGCAGGGCCACAAATCTGATACATCTATTGAACTTCCAGGGGTCAGGCAAATCCGGTCTTGTGCCAAGACTAATGTGGTTCCTTTGCCTTTGGCACAGTGTTCCTGTCCTCCTGTCGTTAAGGGCTGTTCTGGACAGTGGGCTTCTGTGTCAGCCATTGCTATTCCTGGGAACAGCCAGGTTTGGCTTGGAATGAGGGCAAGTGGCTGTATGGAAGCGTTCCCTTCGACAGGTTAAGCTGTACGCACTGCCAGTGGCACTTCTGCATCCTGAGAGGGTGAAATAACCAAACATAACGCTGCCTTCTGGTTTAGTACAGCTTTTCTCCAGTTACCAATGTACACGTGTAGGAACGCGACTTCTTTTCTATCCTGGGAGAATGGGAGGATGGGTGGTGGCCACAGTCGCTCCCGGCTTTTGACACAGCCTGGCCGTTATTGCAATATAATGTTTCGCAGAGGCTTAAGTTTCAGGAGTGATGCTCCCAGCTGCATGCTGCTTGCCAGGCGCCTGCTTCCCCTGCTGTCACCTGCTCTCTCTGGAGAGAGGTATGAAGTGACACTGTCATTCTGGGCTGAGCAGTGGGTAAATAAGCAAAGGCTGAATTCATCCTGGCTGAGGAGAAGCAGTACTGGAGCCACTTTTGCAAGAGACAATGATCTGTTTTTCTTGTATTTAACTTTCAGGCCCTAGAGAGTGTTGCAGTAAACAGGACACTGATTTGTTAATAGATGGAGAGCGCTAGATGACTACAGTACTAGAATTAATAGCTTGACAGCATTTCCTTTTTTCCTTTTCTCTCCTCCCACAGCAATTTGGACTGATACCCAAATAAACAATAACAAATAGATTTTTGGAGGAGCTGACTGGGAGAAATAACAGAAGTCAAGGGGCACTCTTATGCAACTTTGTTCTGCTTATATTTGACTCATCCAGAAAACCCTGTTCTACTCTTCAGCTTTGTTTTCCTTTCTCTTTTTTTTTTTCTTTTTTTCTTCAACCCCTGTTGGAGGAGGTGCCATTGTATTTGCTGCCTTGCTTTTTGTCCCTTGGAAACTGCTTAGGCCCTTGTATCTCCAGTTGGCTGTAGGCATGCGGTGCTGAAAGAGTGTGGGCAGAATGCTACTCTGGAGAAACAGCATGCAAGAGCCTATAAACCAGCTGGTATCAGGCAAGAAAATGTCTCGGCTTGTTGACTTAGGTTCCAACAGCATGAGACTAATACCTGGGTGTATTTTTTAAAGAAGTGATTCTGAGTAGTTTATAACTGTTTTGTTTCAGTTGTAGTAGCAGTGGTCCCCTGCCAGACGCGGGGCAGCTGGGAGGGTGTTCTGCACCCTGGGGGTGGAGAATGTGAACAACGAGTACCTTCATACCTTGTAATTCTCTGCGGTGTCTTGCCAGGGACTATCTTCAGGCATTCCTTTCCATGGGCTCTCCAAAGACTCTGCTTTGTGTCCTGCATGTACAGAAAGCTGTCCCAGCAATTCCTTCTGAAGTTTTGCCTGAAACACTTGGTGAGTTTTTTCCCTACCCAAATGGAGGCTAGAGGTAAAGAGACTTTGCTGCCAGTTCCTGCTCTCACACAGAGTCTAAACTCATGTTCTTAAACCTCTACCAGCCACTTCTGTTCTAGATATGTCGCTGCGATAGAGCAGAGTCCCCGGCTGTGCTCTTGCTTGAATCCAGGGTTACGCAATAGCAGCCTGCAAGTGCCAACGCAGATGCTGCTGCATCCAGGCATGCTGTGCAATGTAGTTGCTTGGATACCTCCTTTTTTTGTGGTGGTTTTTTTTTGTTTTGTTTTGTTTTCCTCACAAAAGCTAGGTAACAATTTGCAACTTACAATTTACCATTGAACACAGATTCAGGTTAAGCAGTGTTAAGAATCTGACATATTAATGACTTCCTCTCCATATTGCTTTTTAGAGATTGAGTATCATGGAACTCGAAAAGATTGAGTGTTGATCTGTGCTGTTTTCAGAGTCTTTATTTCACCTTCTTAAGTGTTAAATAACTTCCCACTTTGAGAATTCTTTTCATCCAGAAAATCATGTTTTAATTATTGATGCAATAGGCCAGGGGCCCTAAGAGGCCTGGCTGCTGGTGCTTATAGTTCAGGTAGGTCATGAGGATTTCTGCACTGCTCCTAATTCATCCACTGTGTCGTATGTTTGTTACGTCAAGGGGAGATTTGACAGGAGCTTGCAGGGATTGCATCTCAGAGGAGCTGAGTGGGTGAGAGTCTCTTCTAACGTTCTGGCAGGGAGAGAGATGCTTGCGTGTTACAGCCAGCCACTCGGCTTTAAGAGCGTACTGCTGAGCCGGTATGGGGTGAAGATGCACCTTAAATATGTCTCATAAATGCCTGCATGTGCTTTCCTCTGTAGTTTAAGGCAAGCTATCAATATGAAAAGCCTGTGCCTGGTTATGCTGTTGCTGGCCAGGAATTAGACTTTTAACAGGAGAGCAGTGCTGGCACAGCTTTGTTCTCTAGACACAGCTATGACATGAATAGGAATGGTATCCAGATAGCTCTATTCTTATCCTATTATGGGAATAATATTTTTCATGTAAGTTGCAGGTGAAGCAGCATTGCTTCAGTGACCCTACTGTACATTCTGGGAGAAGTCAGAGCTCTGGAGTTGTAACTGGAACTGCGCCTGCACAGAGCCCTAGAATAACTCCCTGGGTTTTAATGGAGATAACTGTAGCAGGGATACAAATGAGGCTGCTGTGAGTGTGCACCAAGGTAAACTAGATGCTAACAGGAAGATGGCTGATTGCAAGACAAAGACCCTTCCCTTCGCAGTGTACCTCCCTTCCTTCCACCTTCCTTCTCCTAAAATAGCCCTTCAGCATGAGGAGTGAAAACCAAATATTTCCCTCTTAAAAGCACATTTAATGTGTGTTCATTTCAATGGGAAACTGACTTAAACCAGAAGCTGGCATTGTGCACCTTATGCCTTGTAATGCCTAATAGTGTTGCTCATTAATGATAAAAGATTATCAGCTGCCCTTCCAGGTCTCCAACTTCTCTGCGTATGGCTCATTAGCCAGTTTGCTTTTCAGGCTCCTTCAACCTTGTTTAGCGCTAGCTGTTTTGTTTTTTGGTTGGTTGGGTTTTGTTTTGTTTCATTTTTTTGTTGTTTTTGGTTTTTTTAATGGAGCAGTTGAGCAGACTCTCCCAGCTGGAAAGAGGCCCAGCTTCTAAGGTGAAGGTGTTGGCGCTCTGGGTGAGGAGGTGCACATGGCCACACTGCTTCTGAAAGCTCTTGAGTGCATTGGAAGGTTGAGCAAGGTCTGTGTATTAGCAGGTGGTGACTGGAGAGGGTCTAAGGTGTGGATGGCCATCCTTCATAATTGCATAGGGGCAATTTAATGCATGTAAATGTGTCGTCCTGCATGAATGGATAATGAACGGCTGCTCACTGTGGTAAATTGTGGAGCTGGGATTTCATTTTAATCACAGACTGTTCGTTGTGTAGAAGCCCTGCCCTGAGATTCACCAGTGTACACATGCATATCTTGACTTAGTCTTAGTCAAACTATAGCTCTGACATCAGCAACAGCTTCCAGTATGAAAACTGGAGTTAAAAGTGCCTATGTTTATACAGCAAGTGAGTTTTCTCCCACTTGTCCCATCACCATAAGCATTTGCTATCGTTGTAGGGAAAAAAATGCTTCTGGATTTTAAGATTTCCAGTGGGCATCTTCATTAGTTTTGCCTAAAAGGACATTAAGCAGATATCTTCAAGGTTCTGGGAGGGATCAAATGTAAAGCATCATAATTATGTTAAATATCTGCCTTTTCTTTCATACTTGTGCAGTGTTGAAAGGCCTTCTAAAAGTTAGAGGAAAGGTCTATTCAGGGAGACAATAGATTATTTTTTTTCTTAATGTCTAGAAATTATACGCTACTACATGGTTGTAGAGAGAAGTTATATATAATAGTCCTTTGGTGTAAGGATATTGAATGTAAATATATATCTACAATGTTTGTGTTGTGGGTTGGTTTGGGTTTTTTTTCCCTTGTCTGCATCTCTGTGATTAAGGCAAAAGCTGTTGTACTCCCCGTCAGGCAATCTTATTTCACTGCAGAAATTCAATTGACAGTAATCTCCTTTTTAATCTGTTCTTGTGGTGTAGTGTAGCAGGCTGTGTCACACTGTATTTCTCATCCTGACTCTTGTTGTACCAGTTGGAGCCTTCTAATTTTTGTCTTCAAGTGTTTGAGTTTTATTTCTGCAGTTTTTAGTGAGGCCTAATCTAAACAAGGCTTGCATAAATCTCTGCTCCAGCAGGAAGATGAAAGCTTTGATAAGGAACTTGTTTTTTTTCTCTCTCCAGAGCAGGAGCGCAGTGTCTTTGACCTAAATATACCAATTACTGACACAGCAAATGATACAGAAAACAATCCAGAAGGAATGCCAACCTCTGAGTGAACACTTGGCTGCAGAAAGTTACTGCTTGTGTGGAACCTTTACCACAGAAGAAATACGAGGATGAAAACAGTGTTCATTCGTAACATTTTAGGCAAATAGTGATGAGTGAAAGAAATGGTTGTAGAAAGCTTCTTGTTTACCCCTTATTCCTATAGCTTTGGGGAGGTAAAAGCACATGCAAGACACAGCGCAGTTCTCCCCTGTCCTGTTTGTGGCCAAGTTTGCTCAGCTTAACTTTTTGAAGAATTTTTATGTCAAACTTAAAGGCTTTCTGGTACCAGCTTCTATTTTTTAAAAAGTGTTTGTGTGGCAAATGTAAGTATTTCAAAAAGTAGCAATGGACTAGCTCTCCAGAGCATACCAGGTGACTTCATTAATTAGTTTCCTAATTTTTAATAATGGTTAAGGTTAACTATCTCCAGAGATGGAGGGATTCTGAAATGAACTGGTTTTCGATTCAGCATTGAGACCTATCCTCTATACATTGAATACTTGCACATTGCTACCAGATTGATAATTTCCATAATATACCGAATATATCAGTTCACTCAGACTGCTGCAAGTTTCTGGTTGTCTTTGTTCTCCATGTTGCAGCTGTAGAACTTAGAAACTCTGGCTGCCCATGTTTTTTTGTGGTCAAATCACCCTTTTTAGTACCGAACTGCTACTGGAAATATGGTACCTTTTACAGTTCAGCACCCCCCCTCCAGCCCTGGAAGCTTCATCTGGTGAATTTATGTGTAGTCTTGGGCTTCTTGCAAGAAAAAAGGAAACCTTTTATCAATCTGGGTTTTCAAGTCAGCCCTTGTTTCTTTTTACCAACCAGAGTTGTTGTCACTGGCACTTCAGCCTTACTGCAAATGCAGGATGTGTGGGCTTTTCGCTAACACAGTTTATTTAAGAGATTGATACAACTCTGACTACTGCATGGAAGTCTCTCTGCTACAGAAATGTGTAATAGATATTTGGCAATCTGACTCAAACATTTGTCTTGCTTTGTTTCAGCAGATGATTTGAGATTATTGATAGGACCAGCCTTGTGCAGGGCCTGCTGTTGAATAGGCATCTGTCAAATAATTCATCTTGGAATGTGTTGAACACCAGTTCTATGTGATGTCTGTGCACAGACCCTGGTCCCTTGGACTTCAAGGACCTCTATCCAGTTGCTTCTTTGGGCATCATCTAATGCCAGTCTTGTGCAGATGTTGGATACCCGAGGGCACCTCTAATATCACCATGTGTGTGTCAGGAGTTGAGTTGAGCCCTAAGGAATCTGAAAATCCAGTCGATGCTTTTATCTCTAGGTGACTTGTATTGCATTAGAGGGAAGGCTGTGGCTGCAGTAATGGCACCCTCTCTGCAATACTCGACCAGACTGGGTTATCCATGCATTATGTAACAGTTGGGGGAGGGTGGGTTTTGTACTGACTTGCTTAATACTTGCTGACACACAAGGAGAGGTCCTGTATCGAGGAGCTTGCCACATACGGTACAGCTAGAGCCCAAACAAAGATCCACAGGGCTGGGGATGCTCTGAAGAGGGGTGTTTGCATGGTTTAACCACTGGGTCGGTGCCTGGATGCACAGCCTCTGATTTGACTAAAGCAGCTGCCTTCTTCCCAGCAAAGGTCGTGATCGGCTCAGAGGCGCTTCGTGTGTGTTTGAACAACTGGATGGGATCTAGCCAAGGAAAGGGCAGGCAGAGAACTAGAAGACTGCTCGTTTAATTACAAGCCTTTTCTTTGTAGTGCCTCCTTTGAGACTGGGTCCAGAGTTGTTCACATGATGGTGGCTTGACAGTGTTAAGTGAAAAGCCTCCCTGATGGCATGGTTACATCTAAATCTTGCTGTGGGTTTGGAGGGATCTATAGGAACTAATTTTCTGTTGTATAAAGAAGCAGCTGCCAGTTGCATTTCACTTGAAAGACTTCAAATTCTTTGCCTCACATAGCTTCTGTGTTCCTACTCTTGCACAAGGCCTTGCTGCCCCTGTTAATAAAGATGTTTTTTAAAACTTTGAAAATTAATAGTTTCAAGAGATGAGTGTTTTCACATCCATCTCTTGGTTCAGCCTTCCTGTGAGGAATTTGGGATCACTCACTGTTGGTGTTTGTTGCTGGACAAAGGATTCCTGTCACGGGAAAGCATACCAAACAATGAAAATAATGAAGTTGCCCATCCAAAAAGCAATGCCTAGCCAAGATTTAGAAAATGGAGAAGGGGGAGAGTTCTGTAATGTGTGCACGTCACACCTGTGAGCAAAATGTTGACTTACGGGGTGAAAACTAAGTCGTTGGTGCTCTCCTGATACTGATGGCTGTGATCACTCACACTTCTGATAAAAACACTTCCCAGGCATTGACTATACAGGCAGCTATGTTGGCATAAAACCATATGTAGCAAAAGAGATTCCAATTTAATAACTGCTTAATATTTGAAAGGTGTATTTTTAGAGTTTAGTCTGTGTGAAATGTGCCTTGGTTAATAGAAATGTAGTGAATATTAGATGCATGACTTACGCTAACAGTCATATCTCTTACAGGAAAAAGAACTTGCTGTGATGTTCCTCATGTTAAATACAGACAAACAGCTCTAGTCCCTGTACATAAGAATGCAGATTGAATCTTGTTTATCATTACATCAGTCTGCAAAAAGGAGATTTATAAGAGCAGAATTGTTTGCATGACACGAAGTGACACCCATTGTATAGAACAGAATAGCACTCAAAAATTTCTCTCCTCTCCCTTGCCCTTTTGATGACAGATAGTTGGCAGCGGATCAAAGCACAAACAGGATTAATGTTTTGCATATTCTGTCCTACATGGCCTGAAAGGAGCAGAGATGGAATTTTTCATCTTTCACTTTAAACTGCATTTAATATCGTGGCCTAGTTTAGAGCTATGCGACTCATTCCTTCCATTTCCCCTGAGGCCTCTGTTTCTGGTCAAGGAAAGCAGGGCATGACTCCTTCTGGAGCTCATCAGTGCTTCCTCCTTGCAAGCTGGTGGAGGAGGCTGGAGCAATCCAGCATCAGGAATCTCCAAGTAGCGTATATGGAAGCTGCTGTCTCTTGCACCTATTGCTGTGATTACAGCACGGGTGCTGCAGGGCACAGAGACCTGGGGCTGGGGCAAGATCCAAGGTTCTTGCTACCACCTTTGCGATGGCAGCTTTCAAAGCTGAAGTGGGGCACTGTCACAGGTCATACCTCCAAATGGGTGGTTTCAGTGTCCAAGGATGCTGTCCAAGCACGTTCCTTCTCAAAGTGTAAACTGTCTTCTCAGAGACGTCCTCAGAAAGGACTGCTTTGATCCACATTTTAGCTGATCGTTGTTGCACTGGCAGCAGTGCTTCCTCCTCTTTGGAAATGCACTGAAAATGGCAAGAAAATTGGAAGGTGCTTGCTTTAGTAGTCGTGTCAGTATTGGAGTATTTCCTTCACTGAAGCTTGCACTTGACCATGCATTGGGCACGTCTTCTCTGTCCTGCCCTCCCCTCTAGTGGGGTGACTTGTCATTGCAGCTTGGTTTGGTGGACAGTTACTAAGGTTTTTGTGATGTTTTGCATCTTTAGAATTACATAGTGACCAGAACACAGCGCAGAGAACTATAGGACAGGTATGGAATACACTGCATGGTAGCACGGACTCATGGAAGAGGAGAAATAGTAGTGGTGGGTATGTGAAATCTGGGAGTGTTGGATGTATCTTCTTTCGTACTGGATGCTCTCTGTCCATGAGAAGGTATGGATGTGTTTGCAAAGGAGACAGTTGATGCAGTGAAGATGATTCAGATACCTGAATCTGACCGCTCTTGGCAATACCAGGCTAAAACATGACATACAGGGAGGGAGTAGGCTGCAGGCTGGTAGAATTGCTGGTGGGACAAGGAGGACATTAGTGAAGCCGAGTTTTGTTCCAGATAGGATTCCAGGTACTGCCAATGGGTCTCTTGCTCAAATCGCACTTGTCTACAGTTCTGTTTTTGTAGACAGTCAGCTATAATATGAATAGATGTGCTTCTCACACAAATCTGCTACATTTATGTCTGATATTAAAGAGATCTTGTAAGAGCTTCAGCAGAGACAGATGGTAATTGATTGGGCCATGTCTAGCCTCCTCCACACTGAGCTCCTGAGGGCTGAATTTTGAGTGGAGCTAAGATAATGATCTGCATATTTCTTCTGCTGTCATTTGTGGGACTTTTGACTATGCCATAGCAGACTTGCCAGTTGCTGTGACAAGGGGTTTTTTGGCATGTGGAAATGGCCATTCATTATAATACTAAAAATGTTTGCATAGCAAACATTTTCACAGTAGTTCAAGTGCTCTTTCAGTTGTTTTACCTTACTGTGGTTTGAGGAACTTGTTCTCAAAACTAAATATATGCTTTTGATCTATTATGTATTATTGAAAAACCCCATCGTGTCTTTAGCTGCCCTACGTGTAATTAAACCTCTTCCCCTCCCCTCTGACCTCTTCCTTTTGTGTCCGTCCCCCCCCAATCAACTTTTTTGTCAACCCACAGGGAACTCATCGCAGCTTGTGCTCTGGCAGGATCTGGGAAGTTCTGTCAATAACAAACACACCCACAACAGCTAATGGTGTTTTCAACAGGACTTGAAATAAATAATAAATTTGTTCAAAGGAGTCTAACTGCAGAGCTGATGCTGGTTTCCAGTTTCTTGTCTTGCTGATCTTGTTTTGGACATTTAGCACACCACGTCCTTAAGGTGATGAAGCATTGTGAATGAAAGGTGGTGTGGTTCTTAGTATCTTTGTTATGCTTGAGTTTGTCATCCCTATTTAACACCACCATCATAATGCTGTGAGGCCATTACATCAGATCAAGCAACCCAGAGTAGAGGGCTTGGGGATTGGGCAAAGCCAGTGATGGTAACGTGTGTATGGCTAGTATCTTTCTAAGTTTAACAGGGTGGATGACACTTGAATGACTGAAACTTCATACTTTCCAGATCTGAATCCTCATTCTTCAAATCTTGTGTCCATGTTTTATTTGGGTTTGGGGCATTTTGAGGGGTTTTTTTTGGTTACTTCTGCTACAAGAATTTCTAATGTGAGAGTCAGTTAAGGAGAACCCATTGAGATGTCTTGTGAGTTGTCCTCAACTCTTAGCACCTAGTGGTGTAAAGAACATGCTGCATCCCTCTGTTTCTGTAGGCAGATCTCTAGAAGCTAGTGCATCTGCTCAGGATAACCCAGAGGGACCGGTGTTTTCAAACACAGGGGCAATAGACAGTTGTGCACACTGGCACAGCCCGAGGTGAGTTTAACTCTGTGTGCTATACCTGTTTGTCAGAACTGCTGTGTGGCACTGAGGAGGTGGCCTGTGTGGCTTCTATGGTGACACTGGCTGCCTTGCTAGGAGGAGCACTGTGTGATCTTGGGGATCAGAGCTATCCTTTTCACCACAGTATCTTCTACTCCAACCCACAGGGAATTGCCTGCATTTCCCAGTACTGGGATGAGAAATGAATATACATACTCTCCTGGGAAGTGCTAGTAATTAGGATTACAAATTTAGGGGAAGAGGAGCAAGGCAAGGAGGTATGAGAAGTAGGTAGGACTGAAGCAGACTTTCTTTGCGTGCTCTAGAAATGCAGGTACTGCTTTTGTGCATGCAAGACAGTTAAGCACTAGTGAACTGCTTGGAAGTACTCGATGTCTTGCTTCTGCAAACTTAAAATGCTGCTGCTACCACCTGTCAAGCCAAAATAGACCAGAATGCAGAATGAGCAGCGCAATCCATTGAATAGTTATTGCCCCTGAGGTATTAAGCAAGACAGTCAAAATATGCGTTGACTTTGGCTGTGTGGGGAGCACAAATGACCAGGACAGCTGTCCAGTATCTGGAGCTGTGGACAGCAAACAGTCTGGCTTAGATAGGTCCTGAGCCAGCATGGTTATTGCAAAAGCTTGAGTAATGGAAAGTGATTCTATACCAGTGGATTCCTACTTAGCAAGGCCAGTCTTGGGTCTGTATCCCAGAAAGTGTCCTGGAGTGTCCTGCCAGACAGTGAAGGCAGCTGAAACTTCATCTTGGGAACAAGGGCTTGGCTCCCTGATCTGAAAGAGCTATGCTGCTGCTCCTCTGATGGCTGCTCTTCATCTGTGTATTTGCACCCTTCTGAATGATACTGCAGCTTGTTTTCTGTTGACTGTGGAGTTCACTGGTGTTCTTGTTTTGGAGAGGTCGGGCATGCTAGCTTCCTTATCGAGTTGCTGAGCTAATTCTAAAGTATGATGAGTAGAAGGTATTCCTGCCAGCTCTTGCTTGTTGTAGATGGTTTGCAGGTTTTAGCTTGAATTTGTGGTTGCAGGTGGCTTCAAGTGAACTACTTCATAGTGGTGTTCTGTTCTTAGAAATAGAAGACCAGTAGTAAGCGTGCATTTTCTAGTTATTCTTATATCTCACAGATTCAGATCATTTAAGTAAGAGAGAAGCAGAATATCCAGCAGGAGTATCTGTATTTAATTCTGTATTAAAAAACTAAACTTAGTATGATCTTTGCATACAATAAATACAAAGAATGTAGTTCAAAAGATTGTCACGAAAAAACATGGTTTATATGGTTACCTTACGGAAACTTTCCACTCCTCCCCTTTTCTGAGCTTGATGCTTACGTGTGCTAGTTTCTGTAGGGTTTGTAAATGACTTTACTCCAGAACCTTTCCCTCTCCTGTTGCTTCCCTTTGCCTCCTGCCCTGGGCGGCACGCAGGTACATGTCTTCTTTGGTTGGGCTGAACCAGAGGCCCCAGGACATGTAGTTTCTCATTTCCTTTTTTCCACCGACTCCATTTGGAATTAACATTTATCTTGTTCCCCAGCCTTCCCCTAGCCCATGAAACCTCTTACACACCTTTCCTTAGTTTCTGTCTGTGTGCCATGGTATGTAAAACAGAAAGCAGTGTATGCATGATAGAGCATCTTCCAAACTGCTTTCCTGAAGCAAACTGAAGAGGAAGAAAAGGATAGTTTTCTTTCTTGGAGTTCCTGTACTGTCTCCCCTGGGGTTGTTCATGGGAGGAGGTTCTCAGAGCTGTTGCAGAATTGTTTGAGCAGGGACAGTGCTGGGGAGGAGAGCACCGTCACTGGATTCATATAAATTGAACTTCATCCATGTGAGAGACACAGTCACTCTGCTGACATTTTGGCTTCAGGGTTTCAACTCTTCTGCAGGTGTTTGCGGAAGACTAACTGGACTTTCTTAATCCCAGCTTTCCTGCTTAAGAAGCATAGAAGTAGTACTTCATTTTGTGTTTGCCTTCAGGAGCATTATAAAGTGACCCGTGAGTTCACAGAAGTAATGCAGTGAACATGACAGTTCACTCTACTATTGCTGTGATGTTACATGTGCCAGCATCCTTGCTCATAAGAGGATGTGTTCATCTTGGTGATGGGGTGAGTGATAGAAAAAGGAGAGAAATGGAATATCTGTGCTGGAGCTTGATAGAAAGAAGATGGGAAGATAGAAAAGAGCTCTGTAACCAGTTAGGAAAAAAAAAAATGAACAGAGAATTAAGTGCCCACTGCATGACTTCATTAGTAAAACATTAGCACCCTTGTTGCCATAGTGGCGCAGGTCTCTTGCAACCACCTGTGTGCTGGTTCATGGCTTGAAAAAATGACCAAAATACATGGTGCCATGCTGACGCCTTCCTCTTAGTGTGGGTCAGTTCTGCGCAGCTCCACGGACCGTATGCTGCCAGCAAATGTGGGCGCTTGCTGGGGAGGAGTTCTGCAGGAGGGAAGCCTAAAGCAAGCTAGGAATAAAGTTAACTTTTTGCTTCCTTTGTCGCCTTGTGCTGAATTCTGGTTTTCTTGGGATGGCCCTGTCCTGATTGAACACTTGATATGTTTTAAAATGTGTTTGCTCCTGCAGACGTATACAAATGTAGTAAGTTTTCACTGATAAAACAGATCCTATACCCTATCTCCAGCCAGTGCCTGGCAATGCACATGTAAATGTACCGTGAAGCAGAAGTAATTGCTGAGATCTCTACTGAGGTATTACTTTGGGCTTTAGCAGGTAGACCTAGTAAAATTCCACAGCACATTAGAGATTGTGCATGTTAATTTTGCATCTAAAGCAGTGTAGTATGTCATATTTCTACTTTCCAGTCTATCTTCACTCACCCAGTCCTATTTGGCAGGTTTATTACTTGCTGGTTTTGTGGATTCTTACACTTGATTGCTGACACTGGACTATGAATTAATATGATCTACATCAAGGTGATAAAAAACCCAGAGATTTTTGCCCAAGAAGTAAACTATGTGTTTGGCTCTTGGCCTACCTGGTTTGGCAGGGGTCACTGGAATTCCATACAAAAGCATGCTAAATCCTGCAGTGGCAAAAATTCTTGTGATGGTGAGTTTTTCAGAGGGTTTTGTGAGAACATGAAGTGACAGCTGAGCCGAAAGTGAGTTCCTCTATCGTGACAGCTACATGCAGAAGCACTGAGAGTTTCTTTTGCCTTCTACAATCAAACCAGAGACATGCAAGTTGTTGGATTCTGCATATATTAAAGCATATTAACTTTTTTCTCCTTTCCTATATACACAGGAGGCAGACAGCGGGGAAGAAGAATGCCGGTCCCAGCCCAGAAGGTAAGACTGTCACTTGAGGCTTGCAAGAGTCCTCAAGGATGCCTCTGTGTAAAATGTGCCACAGGGGGTTTTGTTGTTGTTCTGGCATGTTCTGCAAACACGCATCACACTCTGCCTGTCCTTAATGTTGCACAACTGTCTTGTGTGTGCCTTACTGAAAAATATATTTAACTGTGGCCTAAATAATGTTCCCAGTAAAGGAGTTGCTGCAGCAGGAAATGGGAGAAGTCAGATTGCACACTAAAAAATACATATGGGGAACAGTTTGCAAAGATGTCAGCGAGTATATTCTTCAGACTGTTGTCTGCATCTGGGAAGGGGTGTCTTGCCTGTGGACATGCTCTGAATAAGATGGTGATACTCAGCTTCTCTGTGCGTGTGGAGACTTTGCTTATATCTTTAGGAACAAATCCTGGTTGTGTTGTTCCTTAGCTCCCTCTAATGTCGTATGTTGTTTCTCAGGATTTGGTCCCTCATCAGAATAGTCTGAGAGGAATAACCATACTAAACAAACTCTTGTTCTCTGGTTAAAAAGCCTCTGTTGCCACCAAGAGCTGCATTGGATTACTCTAGTTAGCAGAGTATAACAGGAGAGCCTTCAGCAGTGATAGTCATCCTCTAACAGTATTTTTCTTGGGATTTGTGAAAAGTTGTACTTCTGGAAGCTGGAGTACAGGGTGGTCCTGTGCCATAAGGGTGCATGCTGCTTAAAATAGTGTGTTCAGTGGATGCATAGATATTTGCTACTGATGCAGGGGTTAAATACCTACTCCAAAGTTAGGAGAACGCTGAGAAATTGCAAGGATTTTTTTTTTAGTTGTGATTGTTTTGCATGGAGATGTTCAACTTTTGTAAATGCTGATTTCAGTTGCTTCAGGAAGAACCTTTTTTCATAAATGCTTATCCCTAAAAACCAAACAAACTTGGAATTCAGCTGATTGAATGGTGACAAGTATTAATGGTGATTTTATAATGCAGTCATAGTCTTAAGGGTAGCCTTCTTGAAGTCTGGTGAGATTTGTCTCCTACCCTCTAAGCCATCAAAAGAATTACTTCAGCTAAACTTAATAAAAGCAAAACTTACATATACCAGGTAACTTCTCCAGCAGCAGGATCACTTCCTTGGCTTAAAATGTTGCAGTCCAATTTTATGAAAGACGTAAGATTCCCTCCAGAGGGAGTAAAGGGGAAGCGAAGGTGAAATAGTTTCTTTATGAGCTCTTAGGCTGTTACAGTTCTTTGCTTAATGTTTTTTGTGTGAGTAGGTAAGAACAGAAGCCGTAATTTCTAGTATTTGAAAGGCTTAAACAAGACTTGGGCTTTGGGTTTTGGGTCAACTTGGATGAATCTTCAAAAGTAAAAGCTGTCCTGGTTGCATGTTCCCATGATTTCAGTGTAGTCCTGTGACTGTGTGGCCTGGGCAAAGTGACTGGTCTGTTTTATTTAGTCTTCTACCTTTAAATGATGATTTAAGAATTGCTGTCTCTTCATTTTACAGCTTTCATGGCTGAGAGGAAAGCTGGAAAGCACAATTCCCAAAGGCAGAAATTGAACTCAGCTAAACCCCGATTTTTAATTTCACTCTTAGCCTTCCAGCAGTCACAAGATCAACTCATGACTTGGTCTCAGTATACATAATGTATTGGAGGGGATGGGAGGTATTTAATTGTTGTGGGCACTTAGCAACAATTGTAGGTTAGGTTTGAAATGAACATTTTAAAATATATTTGAAATAACGTCCTGGGGTAGGAAATGACAACCTGCTGTTGATGTGGTGATCTGAACTCTGTACCTCCTGTTACTGGGGTCAGAAAGCTAATTGAAACCATGATCCTTCTTAGGGAAAACAAGGGGGTGGGTGTCGAATGTGTCTGAATACAGTAGGATAAAAATAATACAGTCAAATGTGGTAAGTAGTCAACCTGGAGTCCTGCTGTGGAGGAGCAGCAGATGTCTATAAACAGCTCTTGAGTCTATCTAATCCCCAGTTTTCAAGAGAACATAGCAAGTAGTAGCTATTAAAAAAACAGACAGTAAAAAGGCAATGGACTGAGTTTGGCTTTAAAAGAAAGGTACGTTATCAGCTGCCATGTCACCAAAGTAGTGCTCTGCAGCAGCCTGACATTCCTAGCTGCCTGCCTGGGCAAGGCCAGGCTGGCAAAGCTCCCCTGATGCATAATTTGGGTGAACTGGCTATAGCTATGGTCAGTGTTTGGGGTGAGGTTTTTGCCATTTGTAATATTCTTTTGATGAGGAGTCCTTTTGTCTTTTGCACTCGTGTAAAATTTGTTCAGATGATTGGCAATAAGCATGCCCAAACTTGTGCTGTTAACTGGACACTGAATGCAGGAGTATGACTGGTAGTATTAAAAGCATGTTTGGGTTAATAAAATAACTTTTCAATGTTTATTAAATAGGATGTTAGTGCATAGAGATGTTAATGCTTGCAAGGGAATTAGCTTAAGACCTAAGCATATGCACATATGTGCACATAGGTATGTTTCGTGTCAGAAGATTTTTGCAGTGGTCAGTCTTGAAGATCATTGAGTACAGCTTTCACTTCCATCATCCTGAGTCCCCATGCCTCTGCACAGCCTAGGGACTGCTGTCTCAAGAGACAAATGTTCCACTTAATCCAGCTCAACAGCTTTGCTCGTCCTGTGGCTGGTGATTTCTACATAGCTTCTTGTGTTAGGTTCTTGCTGTTTTATCTCTTCTCACTGATGAGGTAGGGGATATATATATTGAGGTGAACATGCAGCAAAGACTGCAGTAGGACAGGAGTGACTAGTGCTTGTTGAGCAGAGGCTATGAAAAGCAACCAGTCTAAAATGTCTTCCAAAGAGGCACGGAAATTACTTTCAAACAGGAGCTTAAACTTGTAGGTATGTATATCAAGGTCATCGTACCTAAAACGAATCATCTGTCTCGTTGCTGACCTGTTTGTGCTGTTTGAGATCTAACACCACAGAGGACTGTGATTGCATGGACTCAAGTTTTGCAGACAAGGGAGAGGAAGAGTGTGAAAATATTGTTTAAACTTAAACCTGCTCTATAGAGCAGTTAAATGACATGTCAAGTCTGCACTTGCCCCAAGACCGCTTCTGCCAGCATCATCACGGAATGAGGAGTTTTCTGCTTTGTGAATTAGCAGAATCCATCAAAACCTTTTCTCCAAAAGATGGAAAAAGCTATTAGATACCCAGAAAGAGAGTTCATGTGTGCTCTGTAATTATCCTTGGAACATGCTTCGAACAGTATTTTCTGGCAAACTCATTTGTACTGATGCAAGGAGGAATGGTTTATTTCCTACTTGAGGAAAGTACTTGAGCATAGTGAACACGGATCTAATTTTTATACAGATTTCTATCCATTACTAAAAACCATAGCAAATTAATACTGAAGCTGAGCAAATAGGTGAAAACCAGATTGCATTCTGGAAATTTTTTTTCTCACACCCAAGCCCTGCTCTATGGGAAGCCGGGCAGGGAAGCTATGGCCCTGCACTAGCTGTGACCTACTTGTAGCTTATGGGTAAGATCCCCAAGCCCCTGACGTGGGTTCAGGTGCTTGCTCTGGAGTCCCTCCTTGAGCCAGACCTCACTCTTGCCTGATGGGACTAAGACAGTACTGTGTAAGAGGATGTCCTAAACAATCTATTTATTACATCTATTGCCTTCATTGCTACCTTCTAGACATTTTTATTAGGCTGTCTGGAGGCTGTGCAGCTAGCTGGCCTGTGCATCTCTCCTTCTGTCCCCAGACGTGCTGCTGCCATGCTAAATACACTCGTAATAGACTATCTATGTTAACAATCTCTTTGCATTATCCTGATGTTAAAACCTAAAATACACTTGTATTGAGCTTTGAGTTTTTTACACCAGCTGACCTGTTGACATTCAGGTTTTGTGTGCTCTGTGCCAAGGTTGCAAGAATTCAGCATCTTTGTTCTGCTGACAAATGACATCTCCAGGGCCCGGGGCAGCAGCAGTGCTGCAGCCTGCGTTGGATTTGCTGTCAGGATCTGCTGATTGCTTTTTGGGTTTGTTTTATATGCTGCCTCTATTTCCACACTATCTGTGAATTTACCACTTCTGTGTGCCTTGAAACAGCTCTGGTTGCTGAAATGCAATGTTTGAGGCTGCACAGTAACTGCTGCTTATAAAATTGGGTAAGCTGTATTGCCTAGCAAGGCTGCTGGGGACTTCAGAGGAATTCCTTGAACTTTTTATGGCCTGGTGCTTGGTCAGACTGAAGTCCATTTGCTTAGGTAAAGCTGAGGAGCCTGTCATGCCCTTTAAGTGCTATAGAAAGTGATTAGGTCCTGTTTGAGATCTGGGGTTTGTTACCTGAAAATGTTCTCAAAAAGTGCTTGTCCCCGCCTCTTCAGGTGCAGGCAGAAGGGTAAAAAAAGAAAAAAAAATAATACCCAACACCATTTGCAGCCTAAATATGCTTACCTTCTGGTTTGTTTTTTTTAGTCAAAGTAGTTCCTTCCAGGAGTGAACTGGGAAGGAAAGCAAATCAGATTATTGCCATGATAACAGTTGGATGTGCCAAGATGCCTCAAGGTTTCAAGCTGTGAAGAAATTCCTTTGTTTTAGGAGCGGAAGACCACAGTCTGATGCAGGAGCTTATGGTCTGTAGCAGAATAAAAGCTGTTTTTCAAATAGTAAGTGGAATTGGTGCATGTGTTTCCTTGTATAGGGCAACAGCTCAATAAATTGTAAGCCAACTTGTTTGATTTTTAAACTGAGACCCGTTGTAAGCTTCTCTCTACCTGAGGGTTACGGCAGATGTATGCTAGTTCCTGGGAGAGAGAATCTGTGATACCAAATTGACTGCATTTCAGAAGACTTATTTACAGTCCACACTGAGATGTGTCAGTCTGCAGCCTCCTGTGTCTGTTGTGACTTTTGGAGATGTGTATCACCACCATTTGGTGCTCCTGGGGCAAGCTCCTGACACTTGTGGTTATCCTTAAAGCCTGTCTGGTGTTAAGAGAGAGACTTCCAAAAACTATGTACTGTGAGTTCTAGCAGCTTAAACCTTCCTTGTGCTTCCTTTGTTTGCTGGTACTTGAACAGTAGCTGGATCTTCTAATGGATGTGCAAGACAGTTTGGTAACTCCAGTTCTTGAGTAAGAGGTTACTGTGTGTGTGGTGTACAGGAAAGCTTGTGTTTATCCGTGCCGGAGATTACTAAGCTCTTGTAGTATGAACCTTATCTTTAGAATGTGTTTCCTGAATCCATCTTTCTGTCTTTCCTTTCAGTGACAGCTTAGCCTCTCTGTGGCATTTACTACAGCTGCTTGTGGAGAATGTAATACCGAGATAAAGAGGGGTTCTGTTAATCTGCTAGCTCTGCTGCCACCAGAAAAAGTTTTGTGGGCCACGCGTCATGATTCGTTAAAGTAGGTCTGTGGTCTTCAGTTTTGAATACCAGGTGTTTTATCACCAAACCCTGAGCAAAGGTATAGCACTTGTAGTAAAACTTGGTTTTGTTAGATTACTAACAGGTATCTGCAGGGCTAGTTCACTGCAAGGTCTAAGGCTGCGGTTGCAACATGTTCAGTCCAGTCTGATTACATACCTGTGGATCACAATAATGTGTAAGATGAGTTCAGGTGTGATCTTCAGGCTGAAGGATCAAGCAGGCTTAATATTGTTGCATTATGAAATTACCAGGTCAGCATACGATGCTGTAGCAGGGAGCTCGCTCAAAATAGGAATGCTTAGGAAAAGGGTTTTTTGACTTGTCATTCTAAGGTGTGAACAGAGGAGAATGAGGAACAAAGCAAAGACAAACTGGGAAGTGAAAGGAATGAAGGTGGGTCAGATCCTTCAGCTACCAAAAGGGTCTGTTTGGCATGGAGCAAGCCCAGAACAGCTGCCCCCATGCACTTGTGCTGCTTCTTCAGAAGCTAGTGAAGGAGGGGCTGACCAGGAGGTGCTGTAAGGATTCCATACGTGCTTGTGTCTCCTGCTGAGCATGAACCAGGTGCTCTAAGCTAGAGGAATCTAAGTTAAGGAAAAATTCCTGTTGTAAATAGAAAGCAAACTCCAAAACAGTTGTTATGGTTTCTTTCCTGGGTAGGGCACCTTCACAAGACTTCAAAGTTAAGTATAAATCCTCAGTTTTCAGCTTTTTGTGGATTTCAGGCACTCAAATATATTTTGATAATCCGGGCCAGCGTTTCTAGACTTGTTGCCATTCAGCTTTTTGGTATCTTTGCATCCAAACTATTCCTTTATAAAATTAGGGGTGTGTTTTTGATAGTTCAGAGGATTTAGATCTTTCTTTTCCATAGGTCACTGAAATAACACATTACTTGCTTTATGATCTCAGACATGTCATTCAGGCATGTTTCTTCATTGCTGGACTTAGAACAGTCCTGTAACAGCTTGCAAGGGTCTGGATTAATTTTTTTAGTAGCAATGTAGACGTTTGCATGGAGAGCGTTTTGCTGTGCAAATAGGATGCGTTGTCAGTTTTGCATTCAAAGCTGGTCTTGAACTGTTTGAATGCACGTGGACGGCAGCTCTTCAGAAAGCAGGTGGAGAAGCTGGCTGTGGGAAAAGGTGTTTCAGCAAAAGTTGTGTCTTGGCATGTTACCCTTGTCCGACATTAGTGTTGCTTGTTGAGAGACCAGAGTGATAGATGTTGCTGCTTGTGCCCCTTTTCCTAGCCCTGCTGCCTGGTGGCACTGCTGGGGTCCCTTCAGTCCTCTTTGCTTCTGCCTCTCTCAAACGAGTGTAATTGAGCATTGGCTTCTTTGTGTCAGACCCTCTAAGATTTAACGATAAGTAAACTATACAGTGCTTGGGTGTGGGATTTGTGAGGGAAGGGTTTAATGAAGTGATAATATTGCAAAATAGGTGTTGAGTTTGCAACTAAGAAGCCTAATCATTGATCATGATGGGCAACTGACCAAACGGGCTTTTAAAGCAGGGTTTTGTTCTTTCTGTGATGCTTATCACCCTATCCCTGCATCTGTCTGATTTCTTTGCTCAAGAAGTGGAAACAGAAATACTCTTAGACAGCTTAAATAACCAAATTTAGAATGTGGCTTCCTGTTCTGACTGGTTCTACAGGATTCAAGTATAGTTTTGCGTGCTTTCCCTGTTCCTGCCTCCCCCTTCTTTTTTTTTTTTTTCCTTTCTTTATTTTTAAAACTAGATATGGGCTCCTTGATAATTACTTTGTTAAATTTCCTTTACTGTATGTAATAAAGCTGGTGTATGTAAGCACTGCCTTGGTGGGTGGTATGCCTCTTACTCACTGGGAAGGCTTTGTTTCTTCACTGTATCTCATTCTGCCCTGCATGCATTGGCTTGTTTATGATTGCTGCTACTGAAGTGGCTTCACATTTTCCTAATAAAAATTGGACTTGAATATTAGGAAAAATTTCTTCACTGAAAGGGTTATCAAACACTGGAACAGGCTGCCCAGGAGCTGTTTAAGAGCGTGTAGCTGTGATGCCTGGGGACGTGGTTTAGTGGTGAACTTGGCAGTGCTGGGTTAACAGTTGGACATGATGATCTTAGTCTTTTGCAACCTAAACGATTTTATGATCCAGTACGCAGTAAGCTTTGTCTCCCATGCTAAAAACTGCCAGAAGACTTCTAACAGATCGAGTTTTCCCTCCAAGGTGGGGAGGCAGCAGTAGGAGACAGGCGCAAGAGGTGCTGCTCTCAGTGGATCGTTCTCTACCTGTTTACAGGTTTGCTGCACTAGTTCGAGGCTCTCTGCAGATAGGTCATCTGTTTGGACTCTTAATCCAGTCAGACTCATTTGTAGACTCTTCCTTGCTGAAAGCCACATGTCCTCATAGCAACAGGCTGAATTAAATGATGTCCCACCAAAAAGGCAGAGGCATCAGATCCTTTGACCCTCAAACAACTGAGGTGTGGCATCATATTCTTCAAAGCTACCCCTTAGGACCCTTTTTCCCTATCAGACCTGATGCTGAGACAGCTGGGGGGATTGAGTGGAGGGGACTGACAGTGGGGAAAGATTGAGTATAGCTGCTGGTGAGAAAAACAAAGCACTTGGCCCCACCTCTGCATACGGAAATGAACTTGCTACCTCTCTCTGCAGTGGTGCGGGTGCAAGACTCCAGTGTTTGGCTGTGGTAGCGACATGTTGTTTTCAAAATTCTGTTAACTTTCATAAATGACACCGGAAACAGCTGCTCAGCAGCAAAGAACAAACTTTCCATATGCACACTAGAGGTGGCTGAGCAGGCACTGCCGTGGCTCATCGCTCTGTTGGGAGAGGATGTGATGGTGGTGAGGGGGAGGTTTGTTTGCCAAATGCAGCAGCTTCACAACTTTTTCATTCTCCCCTGAAAACATGGGTCCAGGTTCTGCATTGCCTTACCTCTTACACTGATACTAATAGATAGAGGCCAGAATTCCTACGCCTAGCATCCTACTGCTCCCTTTACCTTGAACATGACTAACACTACAGTTGTACTGTCCACAGGTTTACCCTGTTGTTTCGAGGAAGAAAAGAACATGCCTTGCTTTTGCAGAGAGTACCTGAACTTCAGTCTGAATGGACTTAATAGCCAACCTTCATGCCCACTGGAATTAATTTCTAGAGAGGCCATGGCAATATATCACCCTCATTAAGGCTCTTAAAAAGGAGAGAACTGAGAGGACAGAGAAAGTCTTGCTGGCAGACATATTCTAAAATGAAGAGAGGTCACCGGACCCCAGTGTAGGCTAAGAAATGAACATGCTTAATAAGACAATCCATGTTTCAGATTTAATCATCTTAGCATGCGAGCAGACACTCTGCAAACCTCTGTGGGATAGGCGTGGGTGGATTATGGTGACACCCACACCTTTGTGTGGTCTTACAAAAAGCAGCAATTCAGCCTTAAGCTGTTGATCTTGGATGGGAACATTAGCTTGATTAATGCTCTCTTTGCATGTGGACTATGTGCACTGACAGGACTGCGTGTCCAGCTGTAAGCATGCTTTCTGCAAGTGTCAAATCTGTATCTGCTAATGCAAAACTAGACTAGAGTGCTTCATGCATTTTTACTATGTGACCTATGTACTGAGCTGTAAAATCACATTTGTAAGCTGCTGGCCCCGTGCAGGACACAGAATTACTCTTATTTACATCACTGTAAGATCAAAACATGTTAAAAAGCTCGAGGAAAGTTAAGGCAGCTGAAGTTACTGGTGCGAGCTACTGTAACCGTATAGCTTTGGGATACAGACACTGCGGGAGATGATGACTGTATGAATAAACGATGTATTTTCAGCCTTGTCTGCCAGGCAGAACACTACAAGTCAATACAAGAGAACTGTGCATGCATGTTCTCCCTCCACTCCCTTAAACTTCACTCCAGAGGCAGCTCTGGTGGGCATTCCCTCAGTTCCCTCCTCCCAAAGTGCCTGGCTAGGCATTCTCAGCAGTCCTTGTCATCATTGTCGTAGCAAAGGTTTTCGGATGGTTTGTTGTTTGGTTTTTGGGTTTGTTTTTGTGGTTTTTTTTTAATACGGTGTGGCTTGCATGATGCATGTAACTGTCATTTATTAGTCGTGTGGTGTTCAAAGGTTAAATGCAAGCCTACTGCCCAATGGGGTCGGGCTGTACTGAGCGCAGATGCAGTGTTGTTTACCACTCGGCTCTGCAGCAGGCGGCACGGCCCTGCTAATCCTGTGACCTCCTGGGGAGTGAAATGCTGACTGAAAACTCGGACAGTGAGTGCCCTTTTCCACGCAGCAAAGTATATTTTTGTGCACTGGGCTGGGAAGCTGAGACCCCAGACAAACTTATGTACATCTCGTCATACAGTGACTAATGGCTATTGCTCACATGCTCTATTGCAGCACGGTAGTGATTTAGCCTGCTACCTGTCATCACTGCAATTTTGTGCACTTTAAATTCTTTATGTATTTGTCCCAGCAGAGTGCACCTGCTTCCAGCAAGGAGCAGTTTGTTGGCTGTCTTGTGACCTGCTGTCTTCAACTCCATGTATCCCCTGGATGCCCCTTCTTTCTGCCTGCTCCTTGCTCCTACATGCTGAGAGATGGAGTTGTTGGGGCAATAAACTGCTGAAAGTAGGTTGCAACTTTGGCAAAGAAATAGGGTTGTTCCTGAAGTCTGATTTTAAAAAGCAGAATATGAAAATAACATATGCTATACCAGCGGAGGTGGGAACTGAAATGTTAATCTGACATGTAGCCTGAAGGCAGTGTCAGTCTCAGGCTGGTATTTCAATCTTTATGGCAACAAACCCAGGTTCAAATACCTTCTATTAGTGCAGATTGCAATATATGACCTTACGTGAGGATTTCCTGCTGCTGTTTTCTAAAGGTTCAGAAAGAAAAAAGCTGGGATATTTCTATTATCGTTTGGTCTCCTAGCATATGGAGACACAGTACATGATTGTATTAATCCAGGACTAATTAATTTACAAATCTATTATCCATATGTTATGAGTAGCTGCTTTAAGAGTATTGCTTGTAGTTAATCACTGCACTTGTTTTTAGCAGTTTTTAAGAGCTTGCCTTTGTAATGTTAGTTTGCGTGTAAGAAATCTGCCATCTGTCTGGACAGTATCTTAACATTTAGTCTTCTATGCTTGAGTAAGGCCCTTAAGTTATTAATCAGAATAGAACAGAAGTTCTGGGTTTGTTTTTCAGTCTATGAATGTGTGGTATGTGTTACTATTAAATATGAGGTTCTTGCCAGTCTCTTGACCTCTGGAAAGATTGAGTTACCCTCCATTTCTCTAATGTCCTGATTTTTCCATTGCTTCTTGCAACTGACTTCATTTCTGCCTAACAAAATGGTATTTTTTTTTTTGGCACTGCAGCTAGCTGGCACTGCATTTTTCTTTACAGCTGTGAGGAACCATTACCAGAGATGTGCTCTTGGCTATATAAGATGACATTGCTTAAATTAATGCAACCAAACCATACTCTAGCAAAACTTGCAGAATCACAAATCCTACAGCTTTGTCCTTTTCTCTCAGAGTCCCCTGGAGTGGGGATGGCTGAGACCCTCCAGACAAGTGTCTGTCTTGCTCCTATGAAGTCTCAGACCCGAAGCAGTTGCTGTCATGCTGTACTGTTTTTTAAGCACCAGCTTCTCTGAAAGTTTTAGTTAATAGTTGGAAATAAACCCTAGACAAAGCTGTCGTTTGGCTTCTAGCTCTGGCGTCTGATCCTAGGGGCAGTCATGCCCCAGTGGTACCTTTTTTCCAGTTGAGTAGGTGTCATTAGTACACGTGTTTATCTTTTTATCTTCCACTGCCCGCTCACTTGTGCTTTGCTACTGGGTCTGAGCATGTGCCATCCACACCAGGTGCCTTAGGAACAGCGTATTATTGTGTCCCTCGGTGGTGGGATGACCTGTGTTCCGATGGGACCGATGGGAAGCAACACGGAGCCGGCTTCCAAGGTTTCTCGGCTGTTTTCCCACACTCCTTAGTTAAACAACTTGCCCGAGGTAAGGGCTGGAGAATGCAGATCTGGAACAGTTTGTGCTGTGGGGCTGGCCTGTGCGTAGGAGGGGATGGAGCAAGCTGCCCCAGCCCTTTCCCCGGCGCTGCAGCAGCACGGAGAGGACAAGGTTTTGTTCTAAAGCGCTGCCTTTCCTCTGGAGGAGTGATGGAGCTAAAGATTAAATCGCATCGGAAGGTAGCTGCTGCTCTGCTCCTTTGGCAGAAAACGAGTTGTCAAGTCTCTGCGTATGAAAGTTATTGCCAAGATCTATTCCCCCCCCCCCCCCCCCCCCCCCATGCCTCCTGCAGGAGAGAAATTAAGGTCGTTTCCCAAGCGCCTGCGTTGTCGCTGCTGCTTTTTGAGAAGACCCCTTTTGATGTGCTGCTTCAGCCCTTGCGGCTTTGCCCCGGCTGTTTCGGGGAAGCGGGGGCCGGGAAAGGGGGGGAGAAACCAAACCCAGCGCGCCCCCTCCCCGCTCTCTCGCCCCCTCCGGGGGGAGCCAGCGGTCGCATCCCGTTCCCGGGCGGGGGCGGACGGGACCCTCGGAGCGGAGCCCCGGGTCGGGGGGGACACGACACCCCAGGAGCGGAGCCGCGGGGCAGGGGTGGGGGGACCCGCACCCCGCCGGTGCCCGGCGCCACGTGCTGCCCGGAGGGCGGGGCGGGTCCCGGTCCCGCCCCGCTGGGACCCGCCCCGCTGCCGGGGCCGCTCCTGCGCAGTGGGCGGGCGGCGGCGGCGGGGCTGGCCGGAGCGCGGCGGGGCCGCGGGGCAGAGCGGCGGGCGGCTGCGCTCCCCATGCCGCGGGGCAGGGCGGCCGCCTCGGCGGGGAGCCGCGATGATCCCCTACTTCTCCGACAACGCCGTCATCTCCCAGGGTGCCATCGCCCAGCTGTGAGTACCGGGAGAGACCGGCACCGACCGGCTGCCGCTCCGCCTGCCCCGTTCCCGGAGCAGACCGGCACCGGGAGAGACCGGCACCGACCGGCAGCCCGCTCTGCCGCGCTTCGCCTTCGGGCAAACTTTCCCCCAGCCGCAGGGCTGGCCGCGTCCCCGTTACCGCGGGCTCGCCCGCCTGGGTTCGGTGTCCCTGCGAACCCCCGGGCGCCAGGGAGCGGGGCCGGCGCTGCCCTGCCCGGGGTGCAGCACTCCTGCGGCCGCACACCGGCTGCCCTTGAACCCTTCTGTCGGGGTCTGAAGCAGAGATCAGCCCCCTCAGCTGGTCTCCTTTGAGCCGATCGCCGGGTGGTTGGGGAGCTTTTTCAGGTGGGTGTAACAGGAACAGGACTGAGCCCTCGCCCCCAACACCTGCAGCTCATGAGGGCGAGATGAGCTGATGCCAGTTTTTAAGTACTCTTAGTCCTGAGCAGCTGTAAAGCACGGAGTGTCTCTGTGCCCCATCCTAAGCCGCTTGGAAAAAAAAAAATCAGCTTCTCCAGCTGCACACCTCCCTTTGAAATGCAGATACCAATAATCATTTAATTTGCAGGCAATTAACAGCGACTGCCCCAGTCGTGGGTTTTGGTTGGAAGGATTAAGGAGGGAAGTGGCTGCTATGGGGTGGTAGATAAGGCTTTTAGAGAGATAGTTGCTGTGGTCTAGCTATGCTTGATACTGCTTTAAAGATGCCAGTTTTATCTCTTAGAACCATGATGAAAGGCTTCAGGATAGTAGGATAAAATGCTGGATCCCACCTGGAGCTGTGTGCAAGAAGCTTCAGCTAGAAATTGTGCTGCATTGCACTTACAAGGTCTATAGTAGATACCCCTGCTTATGCTTGGTATGGGAATAAGTCCCCGAACTCTGTGGCCTCTTTCTTGAGCCTTGGCAATCACTGCTGTACCTGGTAATCGGTTAAGTCTCTCTGAGCCTTTCATACTCAACCCAAAATGCTTGTAATTAGTAATTTTTTTCCACTCGTAAGTGCTGCCTGTAAACATTACGGCTTTCCCTGTGGCTGCTGATAACGGAGGTTTAACAGTGACATACCTGAACTGTTCTGTGGAAGCAGGGATGCAGGTTGGATATGCCCTGGGCATTGGGAAGTAGCAGTAACTCTGGAATTATGGAGAAAAAACCAACCTGAAACATTTCCTTACCACTCAGCATGATTTAGCAAGCTGTACTAGGTAGCTAGGTAACAATTTAAGTGCTTTTAAGATGTTTGTTTTGTACACTGCTCGAACACTCAGCCCACAGTTTGAGACTGTATGGAAAGGGATCAAAGGAAAGAGGAAATACTGCTGGTCTCTGCTGCCCCAGCCGCATGTAGATCTGCGGTTTCTATCTAGCAGTAGTTTAAATGGCCACTTGGTTGGAAGGACCACCCTTTCCTTTTCTGGGGAGAGAGATAACTGAGTTATCAGAGGAGCTTATGCTGTCTTATGCCTCCTGGAAGAAAAGATTAATAAGCATGAGAATGACAGAGCTTTTGGCCCACGCATGAATTGTTTGCACAAGGCTGAGCACCGGATTAATATTTTGATATCGTTCTCAATCAGGACGGTGCTGTAGCTTTTGGGCTGGCATAATGAAGAGCTGTTTTAAAGGTAATACTACTAGTTGCAAGTTCACAAAGGCTGATTGATATTGGATGTGCTTATTTTGTTGCAGGCAAGATCTAAAAATCTAGTTTTTGTTGTTTTGCTGGGCTAAAAATGTGTTCTCTGTGGAATGGGAAGGGCAGTGGTGACCCAAATGCTATCAGAAATTTCTGTTTCAGTGTATTCTTTGGTAGATGTATTTGGCTAATCAGCTCTGACTTTCAGAGGTCAGCAGAAATTATTCTTGTGTTGACGCTTTTAGTCAGTAATGTAGTCAGCTGGTCTGGGTCTAATTCATTTCAGGTTCACAAGGATTCAAATAATGTCCGAGAGACTTGTGTTTATCAAAATGCTCAGAATTCATAGTTGTAACTCATTCCAGAAAGCCTTGTTACTCTCGTTGAACCTAGTGGGAATTCTGCTGATTTACTAGTTTATTTGTGTGTAGGATTCAAAATTTACTTTGGTCTAGTAAAACTCTAAGGCAGCCGATGGAAAGATAGAAACAAAAAAAGCAAAACTTCAGACAGCCTGCAAATACCAAAGAATTTTTAACAGAAGAAAGCTGGAGAAACTGCCATGGATCAGTTCTTCCTGCCTGTAGTCGCTTCCTCTGCCTGTGGCCAAGTTTTAGGTATCTGATTCATTGTTGGTGCCCCTGAAGTGTTTTTTCCATGTCCCTGTGATAATGCCAGATTCCCCTGTCGCTCAGTTTTCCTCTTTATCTTGGTAGCAAAGCAGGATTATGGAGTGATCAGAGTGCTCACTTGGGATTTGGGAAGGCCAAGCTCTTGGTGCCTGCTGTGCCATATCCTTCCTGGGCGACGGCAGCCACATCCCACGGGGCCGATGTTTGGTGGGAGCAGGGCCTGAAGACACAGAAGGATGCTTTGCCTTTCTTTTGAACCTGAGGATTAAGCACCTCGCTTTGGTGCCAGCATCCCCCTGGCGTTTTTGTGCAGTTTTTTGGAGCATTTAAAGATTTTTGTCTCTGCCTCGGCTTCCTTTCTGCAAAGCAGCAGGGAGAGCCCTCCCTGGGCTTACGTTGAGCACGTGTTAAAGCACTCTGATACTGTTTACTACTTCATCCTCCAATACTTCAGGAGCCAGATGGATCTAAAAACATGAGTATGCTTGCTGCTTCCCATGGTTCTCATGCTTGCTTCATACCGGTCTGTTTTCTATTATAAGATGTTAACTGATAGTTTTTATAAGTATTTTAAACTTCAGACAAAAAAAAAAAAAGAGCTAGAATAGATAGTTTCTTCAGTGTTGTGAGCATATCTTGGAGCTCTTAAAAAAAAACAACAAACCCAAAACCAAACCTCACAAGTTAAAACAGAATTGTTTTCAGCGAAAGGTTAATGATAACCACAAAATGTTCTTGCAGACTTGGCTTAGCAGCCTGTTGCTCTCTCACATAATCAGTTTTCTTGTAAGTGACAACCCTTGTTCTGTGTAGTGTGAAGAAACAACGCTTTGCAATGTAAGAGGAAGTTACAGGCTGTGCAGGTAATTACAAACTGTACGCTAAATTACACCACCAGGTAGTTCAGGCTCATTGTACTGCCGCCTCCTTGTTGCAGCCTGTCTTTGTGCCCAGCCTACCTTGGCCCTTGGCCTCCCCCACCCCTTCCATTTACCTTTGTCATGCGGCTACAGCCTCTATGCTAGGAAATTTTATGACCTTCTAATTTTAAATTATGCCAAGTGCCAAGTCGGGAACTTAGCTAGGTGTGTGTCTGCTGTTGCAATTGTCTGGAGAGCTGCTTATTTATTTATTTATTGTATGGGAAACGTTACAACCTTTTTATCTGCTCACAATGTTGTCACTGCCAAAAACCTTGACCATTCAGCAATTAGACCACGATCTTCCAAGCAGCACGTTATTGGAAATCTTTAATTGCCTCTATGCCATTGTAAGTGCTGTAGCTTTGTGACTATTTTACTATTGTGCTGAGAGTCGACAATATTTAAGAGTTGACAAGGAGATGCTTGGAAACAGCTGCTCAGAAGACTAGATCAGCAGAGTGATTCTGGTTACTGCTGTCAGCTCTAGTTGAAGCTGCTTTATGAGCTGAGGGTCACTGGTTGGAGGTGCTTGACACATGGAAACGAGTTGATGAGCTCCTCATCCTCATCTACCTACCAGTAGAGGCTGGTAGGATCAGTACAAGACTATAGCAGTTCTGTTTTCCATTGAAATGTGTGTGATGTGCTCAGGGCTGGTTTGCCTGCAGAAGACAGCCTCGTGCTCCACCAAGGACAGAACGGGAATGTGCAGGCAGGGGAACCTGACCCCTTCCCCTTCCTGCCCACCCCTCCGCACAGCTGAGCTCACGCCGGGCTTCCTGTTGACTGAGCGGAGTCGTCGGGCATTTCTCATCTTTTTTATTTCTTTGCTGATTGCGATAACGCAAATGCAGTGCCTAAACGGCCTCTTACTACCCAGGGATTGTTAAAAACTTTATGCAAATAAGTAGCGGTAATTGGGTAAAAGTAGTGTACTGTATGCTCTGAAGCTGATCATTAACTAAGCCAGGGCTGTATTGTTCATAACTACTTTTCCTGTTTGGCTTTTCCTTTTATTCCCCTGGAATCTGTGGGTATTTGTCTCACCGATCCTTCCTGGTAGGGGGGTTGGAAGAGAGACAGAGATGGTTATCAGATATAAAATCAAAACTTGAGCAGCAAACTAGTGTTTCAAGGACAGACCCCCCACACCACCACCAGTTTTGAAGCAGTATGTTCTAGTTAGGAAGCCCACACTGCTGGGCTGGCAAGTTCATGTTTTAAAAGGCTGTGAATGGTAGAGTTGCCTCTGAGATTGTGTTTTCTTGAAACTTCTGCAGATGTTCCTGTCTCTGGAAATGCTTGAGATTTTTCCTAAAGACTACAAAGCAGGAGGACCTGAGTGAGATTATCAGCAGAAAAGGACCTTTGGGGGCCAGTAAATAGGCTGGCTGGGATTTTTTTTTTTTTCGCCCCAGGACTGTACTTCCTTGTACCTTTATCACAGAGCCCCTGGCTAAAATATTACTTCATTGTTCTTTAAACAACTTCAGGCTAACTTTTTTGAAATGTTGCTTCTAACTAGTGTTTGTGGGGTCAGAGAAAGTTTAAAATTCTGCATCCCTTTCTGCAGTAGGCTCTGAAGAGTTGCTGTGTCCTCTGCATCGGGCTGACAAACAGCATTTAAATTATCAGCCCATATGGGCTTAAAACTAGTTCAGCAAATATTTTTTCTCCAGTGTAATGGATATAATGTGTGCAGAGCAAATCTGCAACTTGAGTTTCCAGCCATGGTGTTTCGTAGCAGCTGGCTGAAGACTCTGTTTCCACAAACACATGGAGTAAAACTCAGTCCTGCCGTTAACTCCGAATGCTTGTGCTTTTGCTGAAGTAATCAGAAGGCACCGCTTCACTTGGCGTAGGCACCTGGGCCAGAGCTTGAATTGAGCAGCTTGGGAAGTAGCTGGAGACTGGCAATAGTTGTTCTGCAGCCACTGATTGCTGCATTCTGTAGGATTAAGCAAGTGTTTGTGATAGAGAGAAGCCTTTTGGTTCAAGGACGTCAGGGGGAGGCTGGGGAAAAGAAAAATGTGTGGAGGTGAATGATAAAATGAAGCCATGCCCCAGTGTTTGCAAAGGCTGGGAGTAGTACAGGAATCAGCCCATGAGATCTCTGTGTAGGGTCGGCACTTCTTGGCATTGGCAGCTTTTCAAATTTGGGCATTTCTAGGTATATTAAGGCCACAGGCTCCTCGTTCTGTGCACTTTCCTGTTTATCCAAGTATTTATCTGGCTCTCATCAACATTGTATTCAGCCCTTTGGGGTCTCTGGGTTTATTTGTAATAAGCCATTTAAGAAGTATGCTTTTTCTCAAAACACCTTTGTTACAAGTAGGCTAAATCCAGAGACTGCTGAACCATAAATGATTTAGTCCTTTCTTGTAAACAAATGATCTTTGTCACTTAGCAGTGAAGTCCTTAGTTCGTTCACACACTTCTCACAATGGCTTAATGAGGTCCATATTGTCCCACCAGCCTGGGCTTTCTCCTGCCTGTGGTCTCCTCACTAACTGCAGCTCGGAGTCTGATCCGCACTGTTAAACTTCCAGCTTTTCACTTGAAAAGCGCAGATTTGTTACATCTGAATTTTGTGGTATGGCTCTTGTGGAGGCGCAGACAAGTTAGAGTAAGTTCATCCCTTGGTCCTGTGCTGTCTCGAAGCACCCAGGGTGGGTTGGGACCCCTACCCCTGCAGAGGACTGTTGAGATGAGTCGAGCTTAGGCTTAATTGTCTGTACACCGGTATTATGTATCGTGAGCTGTGCTGTATTTTCTCTCCCTGTGTTTTGTTTGCCAGCATGAAGAGAATACATTTGCTCATCTGAGCCTCTTGTTACCCTGCAGCCTCCATTCTTACAGCATCTTAGCAGGATGCTCTGGAGCGGGCTGTTCCCTGCATCTCACTCGGGCACCTCTAGCTCCTCGAGATGGTGGCTGACGGATGAGCACAGGCAGCCGAATGCTGGGTGTATTGCCGGTGTCTCGTGAGAGACTCCACAAGTCAGGTGGGACTGGAGGGGGGTCACTTCAGTTAGCAAATGGTAAATTTATCTTTGCCAGGTCATAATTTAAGGGGGAACCTAATTTGCACAAAGGTACAGGTGGGAAAAGCAATCATTGGTCTTGCCTTTGTCTTCTAAAACTTGGCCTGTGAGTTGTCTGCTTGCTTTCTGCAACTGGATGCTGAATTAAAATGAACCCCGAATTGTTTTTTCATTTTTTTTAAGGCTCATTGTGTGGTGGTGTGTGAAGAGTTTGTCACTGGCTTTATTGTTGTTATTGTTAGGGTTGGTGGCTTTTTTTCCTTTATTTGCTTTGAAAACAAGATGGAGAAATCAAAAAACAAATGCGAAGTGGAACAGCTGCATTCCTCTGTGTTGCAGAGTGAAAGCCACTTAGTCTAAATAAAAACAAATAATTTGTCAGCACCATTTCTAGCCCTCCTGGTGGTTTGCCTCGATGAGAAAGTTGTAAGAAAGCATATGGAGGAATATTCATGTACCTCATTAACAAGGAGGGGTGACGAGCACAGAATAACATCCATCCGAGCACTCTGTGATGATTCCAGGTGTGCAGGGCCGGTGCATCCTGCGAAGCCGCCCGCTCAGAGCTGGGTGGGTAAGCAAGCGCGGGAGCCGCGTGTCGGAGAGCAGCAAAGGAGGTAGGGCAGAATGTCACCAAGTTTCCCAGCACAGTCACCAGAGCAAAACCTTGATGCTGTTTTCATGTTACCGAATTTTTTTGTCCTTAGTTCCTTCAAGTACATCATGAAATTTTTTATGAGAGGCTCTGTAGCTTGAAATTAAGCAAATAACTATCTAGAGCCTTTTTAGAAGCCGTTTAAGAGCCTTTTCCCATAAGTACATGCTGTTCTTGTTAGAGACTTCTCTGGATCCGTGATACACAGCAGTATTTAGTATTCTGTTGGTCTTTCTACTTTAATGTGTGGTTTTTAAAGGGGTTTGCATGCTTTTAGGAAATATGAAGACCTGAGTTAACCACTGAAAATTGGCTGCCAAACTGCCTGAAGTGCTAATTCTGATGAAATTTAGCACCTGACTTCTGCAGGGATAAACACATCTGGAATCTCTACTCTTTGGAGTCCAAATTCTTGTAAAATAGAACTTTATTTAGTATGTTTCCAGTCTGAGTCTTAGTCAACAAAACTTTGCAGGGTTTTTATGTTGAGTTAGAAACTCCTTAAAATGCATTTTGAAGTTAAGCCCTGACATCTTTAGCTGAAAGTCACATTAAGGTGCTAAGAGTAAGTTAGCTTGCAGCTGTGTGGAAGGATCCCAAATGCAAAACTGCAATGTGATGCTTCAAAATGATGCATGTTCCTGTGTTTATTTTTTTGTGAGAAGATATCACAAAGTGTGGATGGTTCAGATGGTACTGCTTGCCAGCTTTTATTTAAAGTATCTGTCTAAAAACATTGCCGTGCTTAGGAACAGTTTGAAGAAGTTCATTTGTCTGCTACTTAACAAATTTCCCAGTTCCTTGTGCCTCCTGGGCTGCCCTTTGTTTCGGCCTTTATTTAAGTTGGGAGATGCTGCGGTGGTGTTAGACATCCCACACTCTGTCAGCTTCTGTTTAAAGTGGTGTATGGTGAGTGATTAATGGAAATTATTTCAGGAATAAAAGACTCTTGGTAAGCTGATCCCTATTCAGAGCACCAAAAGAAAAAGCAGAGTCACAAGGGATGTTGTCTCCAGGAAGAACTTGCTATATCCGCAGGGGGAAGAGTTGGATGGGAAAGTGGTGCTGAGTCTGCATTTTGAAATGCATCATAATTATATCTCACGGTCTTGATTTGGAGAGCTTTTCCTAATGGCTCCGGAGACAGATCATCACTTACACCAGCAAAACACTGGACTGCTTTTCTTGGCTTCTGGTGGGGTAGGTGTGCTGTACAGGGGAGGGCTGTGCGCTGTGAGCACCAGTGGACAAGGCAGCTTGTCTCCTCTGTGCTGGGGAGCAGACTGCCTTTAAAGGCTGAGGTACCCCATTTTCTGCAGTGTTGATCGGTTAGCCCAAAGCAATTCTGTATTTATTCTTTCGTCATCTTTCTTTAAACTGAGGCTGAAATTTGTATTAACCTTGCTTATGCGAAGGACCGTGCTTCTAAGTGTTGCCTTGGGTTGAAGACAAGACCCAGAATCCATGAACCTATTCCACCTGTAAAACGTTTCTGATCTTTTGTCTTTGATATTTTCTCACTACTGACTGATTAACATTTCAAGTTATTATTTACAGCCATGTTAAAGTTTGTATTCTCTTAATTGCGGCTTTGTTATTCCATAACAGGAGGTCACTGGCGTATTGATAAGGGTGAGCAGATCAACAACCTGGTTACAGGCCATACCAGCACAACAGGTGAAGCTCCCGGTGACTTCCAATTCAGATCAAAACCTAATGAAAGAAATCTGGCATATGGCTGTGCTCTCAAACGGTTCACAAAGCATCTCGCGTTGCTCGTTACCGCTGGCTGTCCTTTTTGCTAATCTAAAGGGACAGTCAGTTTTAAACTGATTTTACTGTTCCTGCTGGAAACTGTCATTTAGGGATCAAAGAGCCCTCGTGCACGGGGAGGATGCAATAAGAGTGATAGACCGTTGAAAGCACTGAGTGCTGCAGAAGTTAAAATACCGAACAAATAACTTCCTTCTATTTTTTTACGAGTCAAATCCAACAGCCTCTTGATGATTTTTTGACGCTTTTGGTAAACAAGCGTCTGCTTCTTTTTAGCACAGAGGAAAAGGCTTATTATTCAGCATTGATTTCTTTGTCTAGAGACAGAGTGGTCCTTGTTTTGGTGCTCTATTTACAGGGGTCCGTTGATGTATTTACTGAGGGCAGGCAACGAGGCAGCCACCAGAGCCAGGCTGCTTCTCCAGTGTAATTTCTCCATCCCGTGCCCTGCTCCAGGCGTCGGTGCTACTTCACAAGGCAGCCGGACCTCTGCTCCCTGGCTGGTGCCAGCTACCTCTGCCGTAACCAGCAAAAGAAGCAATGGAGCAACGTGTCCTCCGCGACCTGTCCGCAGCCGGGCTGTGGCTGCTCTGCTCTTTCCCAAGCCCACTGGTGCCGTGGCTGCCGGGGAGGGTGCGGGGCGGCACTGGGTGCCCCGCTCTGAGTGGGTGCGGGGGTGCTTGCCAGCTCCTGGTGATCCTGTCCTGGTCTTCGGGAGACAGCCAGCGCTGGCGGTGATTCAGGCAAGTCAGTCAGCTCCTTCCATCTTTAAAGTGCTGGGCATACTTTGTCTAAATATAGGTGCCCCTGGGCTTGGCTGGTGGGGGGGGACGACAGTATGTTGACCTTAGCGTGTCTCCTGTGACTTGTGTTACAGTCATATTTAAAGCAGAGGGGTCCTTCTTGCAGGGCAGTGCCAGTCAGGCCAAACATGGTCAGGTGTGTGACGGTGATGAATCCTGCATGTGCGGGAGATTGGAGTAAAAATTAGTTATAAAATACCCTGTCTTAACCATATCCTGTGTTTAACCGTAGTGGGGAAAGATTTGCTCGTTGTTAACCAACTGCTGGAGGCTGTGTCAGCTATTGTTTAAGGTTTAAAAAGAAATGTGCTGTGTGTGAAGGCAGCACTTTCAAACTCTGGTGGCAGAGGAGATTATTGTGTGGTTTAAAGATGATCAACATTGACTGTGTTAACTCCAAGAGAAAAAAGATAAGTACACGTCAATCAGAGGGGTGTTTCTTTTTGAAGATAACTAATCAAAAAGCTGGGTGTTTTTTTCTCTGATTCTTGATGTGATAGATTCTCCTTATGAAGTTTTCTCATATTGATTAAAGTGTTTTTAAGAATATTATTTGTGAAAGCATTTTGTTCATACCACAGCAGCTGGCTCATTTATGATGGGCTGAGCTGGTAGGACTGCAGCACGTGGTGGTAAAAATTGCAGAGTGCTCTCTTGGGTATAACCCTCCTGCTCTGTGAACCCAATGGTATGCATTAAAGTCTGTGGATTTTTAAACAGTATATAGTGCAAGAAGAATGTAGTGTAGGGCTTTAATCTGGGAATGTCTTGACTTGAAGACCTGGTAGCCTTTGGGGACTATCATGTAAAACAGATTCCTTTCACAATCTCGCTTCCGGTCTGGGTCTCTTGCTAAAAAAAAAAGCATCGAATCAAATTTCTTCTGTAAATATCAAGTGCCCAGATTTCTTCAGAAGCATCCTAATTGTGTTAGCTGCTGCCTTTCTAGTACATGGACTGCTGTGCTTGCACTGTAGAAAAAAATATTTTGTGCATATCTTACAGTCTTGAATTCCAGAGCACGTCAGAGCTTCATTTGCACAACTTCTTTTGCTGTTGCTTTGTGGTGTATTTTTCTTTTCCTCTGGGTGGATTCCCTAAAGCCGGCTCGGAGTCTGACTGTGGGCCACCCAACACGTGGCTTGCTGAGACTCCCTTCATGTTGTATAGCAAGGAAGACAGTCAGTAAAGGTTTTTGCTATTTGTGCTGTGTGGAAAATGAGTAAGTTTCAGCATGCGATAGCTTGCATTCATCCTTGCAAGACTCTGTTCTTCATTGCCATGGTGAATTGTACAGTCTGTGCTCAAGTTTGTATTCCTTGAAATAAATTGTTAGCTGACGGCCTGTGCTGCAGCAGGATGTCCCAGCCCATGCCACGCTTTGGTGGCAGCAGCAGCCTTGCAACTCGGCTCATCTAGCTCGCCAGTGAGCTGCCCAGCCTCAGCACGAGGACGTTTGCTCCCTTTCTGAGGCTGCTGAGCACTGGCAGGCAGAGATGCAGACGGGCTGGGCAGCGAGATGGCACAGGGAGGGTTGTATGTGTGTTACTGTATGAGCACGTGTTCAGCAGCAGCCCTGTGAAACATAATATGGAGCTGTCAGCAGCAGGCTTGGGCGCCCAGCGGGGTGGGAAGGCAGCGCCGAGCTTGCGGCGTTTGCTCTGCTGAGCAGGCTGGTGAGGAGGCAGCCAATGCCTGCGCCAGGGGTCTGCCTGCATTGCCTTTGATTTAGGAGTTTGTCTGTTGTTGAGCTGGCTTATATGTAGGCCAGGGGTATACAAGGGGAATGGGAAACCCATGTGGACTTTGATTTTTATCAGAAATTATAAAATGTTCGTCTTCTGGAGTCCAGCTTAAAACAAAACCCAGTCTGCTTTCCTGCACCTGTAACAAATCGTAGCCCTGCCTGCAAGGAAGTATGTTTGATAGGAGTCCAAAGGTTGGCTCACCGCTGCAGAGGGAGGCTCAGGCACTGGGAGGCAGAGGAATGCTGCAGGTGGTTGTGGTTCTCTTCAGCACAGTGCAGACCCGTTGCAGCTGCGTGGGCTGAAAACTTTGGCTTCGAGCAGCAGCTGTCATTGCTCCCCTTGCTGGCAGTGCAGCATCTCTGGCAGGGCTGAGTTTCTCCGCCCATAGCTGTCATCTTCTGTGCTGTCCTCAAAGGATGCCACTGCTCTCAGCAGCATACCAGCTTCAGCAGGGGCTTGGACTAGATCATCTCCAGAGGTCCCTTCCAACCCTGACCATTCTGTGATCCTCTGTACCTAGGCTGCCCAAGCTGCTTTGACTCTGAAGTTTCTAAAATAATTTCTGGAGCTCAATTCAGATGATCCTGGTGGCAGAGGAGCACTGAGGGCATGTGTGCATGTTTTTTTTCCAATAGTGGGCTTGACTTGTAGACTGTTAATTCAGTAGAGTATTGAGTGGGCATCAACACTCCCTTACAGCCTTGTTGGATGACCTGAGGCTGGCTGGATCCTGTTCTGTGAAACTCTCTGAGTATGGTAGTTTTGTGCATGTAGAGTGGTTGCTCTTCACTTGCAGACACAACCATGCTCACCAATGCTTCCTTTGGCAAGTTGTACCCCCTCTCAATTTACCATAAAATCTCCTCACATGGAGCAAGTAAAAGGAATGCCTTTAGAGTTGCAGCACCTTTAACATTCATATTCACAGCCGTCATCCTCACCTTTAGGTATTGTAGAATTGTTTAGGTTGGAAAAGACATTTAAGATCATCAAGTCCAACCATTAACCCAGCACAGCCAAGCTCGCTACTAAACCATGTCCCTAAGTGCCACATCTGCACAGCTTTTAAATACCTCCCGAGATGGTGACTCCACCACCTCCCTGTTCCAAATCCAGAGGATGGTGATTCTGTGAAGGATGGTTGCAAGTTCCAGTAAAGCTACAGTCTTCTATCAAGCATAAGTTTTTCTTGTTGCCTTAGCTCAGCTTCAGCAGATATCTGTATGGAAGACCAGAGCAAGGGAAAAGATGACTTGGCTATGTTGAGAAGGGATCAGTAGACAAGTTAATACAAAGGAATTCCCATTGGTGTTGCCAGTCTTTCTGTGATTATGCCTGTCTGTGTCATCGCAGCTGAATTACCTCTTCAGGGAGCCCCACCTTGGAGCAGAGGAAGTGCCTACAGACAGTTCCTTTTTTTAAAAAAAAAACAAAACCACAGATGCAGATGTGGCTAAAAATGCAGTTTGCGTCAAACATCTGAGATGGAGTGGGTTCCCACGCTTCCTTTGTTTTTCTCGTGCTGTTTCTTAAGTTGCAGAAGTGCTGAGTGGCAAGAGGCAGCCTTTGTTGGAGAACCACTTCCCCTTGCTCTCCATGCCCTCAATGTTGTCACCTCTGTTGACAGTGTTAGAGCCCTTTTCGGTAAGTCATGGCCCTTGTTTTGCTCTGCACTGGGTTTGTTTCTATTTTGAGTATCAGAGAAGCCTAGACTTGTCTGTGTGTGTGCTGCCAGCTGACCCTGTTAATACAAATGTCACTGTAGAGCAATCCTGAGTTATCCTTGCCTTTTCCATTTCCCTGTTGTTGTGGTGGCTTTTTGTTTATTGGCTTTGGAGTGGTTTGTGAGGGGGTTTTTATTAGTGACTGGTACTACTTTGCTTTACACAGCCCTGAGATCTGGCCTCTGTGTGAAGAGGCAGAAGGTGCCTTCATCACTCGCCTAGGAGGAAAGGCTTAAACTGGAAGCCAAACATTGCTCTCTTCTGTATAATTCCTTAACACTGTTGGCACTTATTAAACCAGGTGCCTTAAAAAGTAAGCAAGGGAAATGGGGCTGTTGTTTATTGAAAAACAAACTACAGCAAAGGTGAAAGTTGGGTGCTTATCTAGGAAGGGATGCTGGAGGCATGTGATGCTCTTGTCTGGTGGTTTGATGGAGAAATGCTCTTGGGCTGCCAGACTGCACGGACTTCCAGCTGCATACCCAGCCACACTTGCACCCTTGGCTGGGGGACTGATGCAGTATTAACCAGGATTTGTGGCCAGGTAAAGTGAGGGGGAGGCTGGTGCTGAGAGCTGGTCCCGGGGCCGGTGTGATGCTGTGCCTGGGCCTGCCTGTGAAGGAAGGGAAACAGCCGGTTTGGGAAGGGGAGCAGAAGGAGGGAGGGAGGTGGCTTGAGGTGCTGAGAAAAACAGCAGGCTGCTTGGCCTGCCCTCCTGTAACTTTTTCCACACTAGGCACAGCAAGCTGCCATTGGAATTGCTGCTCTTGCAGGGTGAGTCGTGGCGTGCTGCAAGAGCTTGCTCTCATGTCCCCGGCTGCCCTCCCTCCACGGCCTCGGGAATGAGCTAAGAATTGACGCCTGCTATGCCACTCCTGCCAGCATCTGAATTTGGGGCTTTTTCTTGGTTTTGTGGTTTGCAGCCTATGGATTAAAGGAGGATGGTAGAGCTGAGCTGGCAGCGGATGAGATGTGTGATGCAGAGATGGGCACTCCCCCCTGCAGCATGCTCCAGCTGCTCATGCTAGAGCAAAATGTCAGGGGGCTCTTGAGGAAGCAACTTGACTTAAAACCGCGGGAAAAGAGCTGGGCGCACAAGATTTTTTTTAATTTTTTTTTTCTCATTTCCTGGTAGACACCCTTCTGCAGTGCGTCTGATCCGCGTCCTATGCCTCTTTAGCTGCTGGCTCTTCAGACGGGGCTGCCTTTCCCTGCACATGCGAGCGGCCTTTGGTAGAGCAGCTCCCAGCTGAAATCCCCAGCGCTTTAGCACAGATGTCTGCGTCGACACTTCCCATTTTCAGGGCATGGGCTGCTGAATGCTTCCAGTTAGTTAACACCAGGGTTAACTTGTGTCATTCCTTACTGTCAGGCTTGCGTGCCTGCTTTCGGTCAGTGTTTCTGCTTTTCTTTGATTTGCTTTTGGTCTCACCGACCGCTGGAGGGCAAGGGTATGTCCTGCAGATGGGTTGGAAACTCGAAGCCCTTCCTGGGTGGTGCACAGTCCTGCCAGGCAGCTGCTTGTGTTTGCAAAGCTTGTGCTGGGTGGTGGTTGTGTCCCAAGAGATGCCCTTTAGGAAAACCTTGGTTTACTTAGGAGTTGGAAGCCTCCATGGTTACTGCACAGTGCTCTTGTGGGGAGCTCCCGCTGGAGCCGGGCTTGGCACTGAAATCCCAGCACAACGTCCTGGTGCTGAGCTGTAGCTTGCTAACTCTGTTAAGACGCTGCTTCAGAGCACTTTTCTGTAGGGTTCTGGTTAATAAATACCTGAGGCTGACTGAGAAAGTGTGTTTGTATTTCTGTAAATCGTATAGGTAGTGGACTTTTATCCAAAAGCCAAGTATCTTGAAATCTTCATTTCTCCTATCCCATTGCTTTTTAATCTCCCGCTTCTAAGGACGAGGGGGAACAGGACAGGATGCAACCTCCCTGCAGCGCCCGTGGTACCGCCTGCGTGTGCCGCAGGCATGGCTAGTGAGGAGGTCTGCTCCTCACCATGCTGACCCGTTCCTCTGTGTCGTGCAGGGGGATGCGGGGGAAGGACTTCGCCTGCTGAACCTTTCAGGCAACGGTGCCAGCTCTGTCAGCTGTGCTCCTTGGCAAGTGCACGATTAAGGGCTGGGCAGGACAGGACAGAGCCTGCTGTAAAGGACCTGCTTCGCTGAGTAAGAGCCGGCTGAAAAGTCATCCTCAGGCTCGCAATAACTTAAGTGTTTATTAGGATAAAACATTGCCAGAAGCTGTTCAGGTGCCTCTTTGCTTGCCTTGCTGTACTTCTAAAAGGGTTTTCTCTGCTTTCTTTATGAAATAGTTTCTAAAGAAGACTACAGGGTTCCTTTCTGAGTATTTTATGTTGAGGACTGAGCATTTTTCATTGAAAACTGGTGGGTGGTGCAGACTCACCTACCTCTTGGCTGGTGGTGCAGGGCTGTGGCTGAGCAGCCCCTTGGGTGGGAGGCGTCGTTCAGGGAGGGGGTCATGGAGGTTGTAGCATGTAGGGGGTCAGTCTTTTCTCCCAAGTTACAAGCAACAGGACAAGAAGAAATGGCCTCAAGTTGCACCAGGGGAGGTTTAGTTTGGATATTAGCAAAAATTTCTTCACCAAAAGGGCTGTCAGCACTGACACAGGCTGCCTGGGGAAGTGGTAGAGTCACCGTCCCAGCAGGTATTTAAAAGACATGTGGGTGTGGTGCTTGGGCACATGGGTTAGTGGTGGGCTTGGCCGTGCTGGGTTGAACTCGGTGGTATTAAAGATCTTTTCCAACCTAAACAATTCTATGATTCATGTTATTGCATCGCTTTGGCATAGTCCATAAACCAGTAACGTTTTCTCTTTTGTGTCCTCAAAACAGTTTATTTGGTATTTGCGCTTGCAGTTTATGAACAGAGCTGGGCAGGGTAACAGCTGGGAAGGCATCCACTGTTTGTTTGCCATCTGTAAGTTTTATGCAGTTCCCCAATTTTGTAGCATAATGAGAATTTGCTGTGAACCGTGCAGTGCTTTCCTCTTGCACGAAGAGCTCAGCTGCTGGGCAGCAAGTCGGGGAGCAGGGGAATCACTTCTGGTTTGTGCTGTTACTGCTGTGTAGAAACTGGGTCTTCTGAGGGGAAGAATGGTCTGTGCTGCTTGTGCAAAAGCCTTTACGTAGTTTTGATGATGTGCCTTGTACAAGTTCTGTAAAATATTTCCTGCCTGGGAGAAAAATCAGTACAATAGTAATTTCTGTAGGAGTTGTTTAAGCCTTCCGCTTATGTTGGGTCTCTTCCCAGTGAGCAATGAATTACAAATAGCACATCACTGGTGGCCTTAAGGTTGCTACTGCACTTCAGAGGTGAACAGGCCAAACATGAGAGAGAAGCGTTTTTTTTCCACAGCTGTAGTGCTGAAGAATGTGTAGATTTAATAACTCATAGGTATATCCCAAGTAAGTCTTCTCCAGAAGAAAGCCACTGTTGTAGTACAGAGGGCTGCTGACGAGCCTGGTGTGCTGATAAAATACAACTCGGCTCTGTTACCTCTGCCAAGTTGGCTCCCTGTCTTCTGCTCTCCTGGACTCAACTTCTCCCCTAACCGCATTTAGTGTCTTTTAATACCCGGTCTGTTTCTAGGAGATGGTTTCAGAGAGCATTGACGCTGCAGTAGGCTCTGACAAACCAGATTTTATGAAGTATTTCAAAGCCCAGGTTGTACTTGGGAGCCATCGAGCTGTCAGCAGAGGGAAATCGGTAGTGGTGGGTAGCACAGCTCTGCTGATGCAGTGAGCGTAGTCCCACATTATGATGTTGTTTTGAGCCTCTTAATTGCCCTTTTCACGCACAACTTTTTCTGCTTTTTATGTTTCTGAAGCATCTCAGAGTGGGGCCTGTTGCTAGCATCCCACAGGCGGGATCTTCTCTCCTTATATATCGGAGGCGGTATCCAAAGGAGATCTTGCCCTCAAACATGATGCTTTTGGGAAAAATCATGGTGGAGACTATCCAGGCAAGATGGACCCAAATGGAGCAGCCAGCCATGGGTTGTACAGGGGATGCCAGGCCAGCGATGGCTTTTTTTAGGTGACCCTATAGTGCATCACAGGCACCAAAATCAGCATCTCCCAAAAGAATGGTGTTAAGCTTTGCTGGTGGTTGTTTTTACAGCTGTTTGGATTTTCCTACAAACTTCTTGCCTTTCCTCTCAAGATTTTCTTCATTACTTCAGTCTCGGGGCCAGGGCTTGGTGGTGTGTGTGTTATGTGTGTGTTATCTGCACTTAACACTGCCCTGCCTGCTTGGCTCCCTGCTCTACAGGAACGATCTGCTGTGCCACGTTCTTCAGCTGTTCCAACCCTTTGGATGGGAAGTTACATTCTCCTTCCCTAGTCTTACCAAGTCAAATTTACAGCTTGTTGTTAACAGACCAAAGCAAGGCACTCCCGGGCCTTAGGAGAGGTGGCCTCCTGGAAGGATGCACCTAATGGGAATCTCTAGTTGTGCTCATGTTTCCTTTCCAGGTGGGGGGCTGAGAGCAGAGAGATAAAGGAAAGTGATGGAAGTGAGAAGATTTTTAACTTCCCAGCCCTCTAGCTACATGCTACTTTATCCACTAAAAATAGTTGCTAATTCAACCTTGTGGGGGAACCTCAGGCACAGGTTAAAGGATTGCTAATATTAGTTGTTGGCTTTGCTGATAAAATTAACTATGTGAAAATTGTCTGTGACTGCTGAATTCTTTCTCCTCCTGTGCAGCTCAACTGTTTGCCTCTGTGATGAGACTGTAAAGAGAAGGAGAGAATGTCTTCTCAGGCTTTCTGTATCATTGTCTTGGCCTCTGAAGAGGCTCAACGAAGCACAGCATGCTCTCTTGCCCCGCTGCCCTTGTGGGTGCTAGTCTGAAAGCAGAAGTGTACTTCTTCAGGACATCAGGGCACTGCTGAATCAAAACATGTTCAAGCTGAGTGACGGGGAAATATATTTTTCCCCCTTTAATTACTGTTCTTTATTTACTTACTTGTTAACGTTTATGGCTTCAGGATAGCTTGGTATTTCTCTAATTCAAGCTTTAAGACTTAAACTATGTAGCTTGAGGGCTTTCAGAGCATCTACTTGTCACCAAAAGCTAGAAAGGCTCAATCAGAATTTTTTATGAGAAGGATCTGAGGAAACATCTGTGCTCAGTGTGCCTGATGAATTTAATACTACTATTTTTGTTTTGTTTTTAACTTTAGCATAGGTGAACATCTCTGATCCATTTTAATTTGGGATGAGTGATTTTCTTCCTTTTCAAAATTCTGGTTTTGTTGAAACATCCAGTGCATCTGGTTTAATTTTAGAAAACAGTCCTGGGATAAACTTTTGTCAGTAAGGTGGAGTGCTGAGCTTACAAAAGACAGTGCAGCCTAAACATTGGGGTGTGCTACAGGCTTGAAAGAGAAGGTCTTTCTGAGTGTGTGCATCTGCTTTGCTGGAGCTCAGAAAATCTGATATTTTTTTTTTTTATATCCCCACCCAGAAAATGGAGAGGTGCCCAGAAATGTGCTTGAGGTTAGGGGGAGATCCAACTTTAACACAAGCTTTTATAATTCTTGTACCTATAAAAATGTAGTTGGCAAAGCCTATTGCTAAAGCAGTCAACCTCAAATCATGAAACTAGCAGATCGCAGGCTCCTGCCATGCTGTGTCCTGGTTCTTGGTCACATTTGATTTCTCTGTGATGCTGTTGTCTTCAGTCGTGCTTAGGTGTATGCCTGCCTTTGAGTAGCTACTGAAACGTGTCCCTGGAGTAAGGGGGCAGGCAGCAGTTAGCCTTTGCTTATTCTGCAGAGCCAAAGTAGCTGCAAAGCGTGGTGACTTGGGATGTTCTACTCTTCACCTGCATTTTGTAACATGGAATTTCTTCAAATGTACGGCAGGGTTTTTTACTCTATTATTATTTCCCAGTCCTTGTCTCTTAAAGGAAGGGAATAAATAATTAAGTTTAGTATTTGTTTAAGCTGAGAAAGGAACTAAGAAGTTCCTAGTCTCTTGTTCAGTTGAGGAGGACAAGCCAACATCTTTTTCAAGGCACAGAGCTGCTGGGGTGCATGATGCCAGGGACTCTCCCATCCTGTCTTATCATATTCATCAACCATCCTGTTGACTGTAGAATTGTTTTGGGCTGTCTTCAAAGCCTGTATGACCATCTTATCAATTCTGAGAAAAGCAGGAACCCTTAACTATGCAACAGGATGGCTTAATTGCAAAATCTGTAGTGTGTCTTGCTTTTTCCATGAGCCACAGCATCTCTTAAGAAAACTACTGGAAGATGTGCTTAAAATATCAGCTGTTCTGCAGAACTTGAACTCTTTATTCCCCCTTGGCACAAACCTCTCTCCTCATGTGACTTCAGAAAGGGCAAAATCAAGACAGTAAGTGATGTCTGAATTTAAAAGCATTACAGTTTTGCTTTTAATGCATAAGTCTTTGAGAGTTAATTATCATACAATTCATAGACAGTAGTTTCATGATTTCTTGATCTGTTACATACACTAATTTTCTTTTGTCTGACTGCTGAAGGGAGACATTTGTTTCTGCAGGGCATCAGCTGTGTCTGAACCGCAAAGCACAGGGTTAACAGGAGTCCGTAATTATAGAGATGTGTGGGCTTGCTGTATTAATTGCCATTTAGAAATGTGGATCTCTCATCTTGACTTTCAAACTGAAAATACAGCCATAGGTTAATCCCCTCTGCCTGCTCAGGTTCCACCTCTGCAGGCAGAGTGGCACCAGGCATGTGTTCTGCTTTTCAATGTTTCTTTCTCCATGTTGTTCCCAGTTATGCTCTGAATGTTTGCAGTACTTAGATGGGGGGTGGATTTCTTTACCAACAAAATAATCCAGTCTAAATGGCTTCCTTGCAAAAGAACAGAACATGCATTTAGTGCCTTGAACCCCTCTTGTTCCATTGCTTTTCTCCTTGTAAAGACAGTACGGAGTTTTCCTTACAGTTTGTCTCTCTCCTTACAGCATCAGCGAAAGCTTCCTCACTGTGAAAGGTGCAGCGCTCTTCCTGCCACGAGGGAATGGGTCGTCTACTCCCAGGATCAGTCACAGGCGCAACAAGCATGCAGGTAATGTGTTGCATCCAACGGCTGAGGCTTGTCTGCTCACTCTTTGTTTCCAAGCGCAGCTTTCTTGAGTTCATTCTCACCAGATGACACACATTTCTGTTTGCACCAGGTGTGCATTAAAGCTAGACCTGCCAGGCTCAAGACTGCAATATTTAATGCTGATAGAAAAAAAGGGTTTCAGTACTCTCTTGATTATCCTGCGCAATCAAACAAGCGAGTGACATCAGGGCAGTAATCATGACATAACAGAGAATTGAGAACAACTGCCTCCAAATATCCTCCTACAATCTTTGTTGAGAGAAGGGCTGGAGGATTGCCATCAAAACCTTCATGCATTGCACTGGGAAACTTGAGGTTATGATAAGGGATGAGTAATCGTTCTTCCTGATCTGAAAGTAACCAGTTACGGTGGAAGAAAGGGAGGAGACTTACCTCTACGTGGTGGAGGAGAAACATCTGAGCAGAGTCAGTGTGACGTTTCAGATGCATGAGCAGAGTGAGTAATACAGAGCCAGTCATAATTCCACCCCCTTTATTTGCTGAAAGTTTGATTTGTGGTTTTGCTTAGAGCCTTTGTTTGAAAAGTCAGCCTGAATAATGAAACTCAAACATTTCAGGGTAGGTTGTTTTTCATATGGTGCTTATTCACTGATGGTGTTTTACGGGGATCAGATAGTGTGGGGGGTTTTCCCTTCCATTAAACAATCAACAGGAAAAAACCAAACATTGGGACCTTCAAACTTTTGTGTATGGGACAGAGACAGATACATAGAGGCTGGCCAAAAAAGAGACCATGAAAAGGTGATTTGGTTTGGTTCCGTGTGTGGATTTCTTTGTACTTTGATAACATCAGGCTGTCATTCAGCAATCCATCCAGCAGAGTTACCGACCTGATGACTGGGCCACCTCAAAATTTGTTTACAAACATCTTTATAGAAAGAGTTGAAGTCTGAAAGCAGTTAATTACATACTTCCACTCAGACATAGCACAAGCACTACCCAAATTGCTTTGAGTGAGATACATTAATTACCAGTTGTCAAAATAAATTCTTCTGAAACTTAATTTAAAGCTGGCCTTTCTGGATGAGACTGAAGGGAAATTGTCTTTAGTGTGAAAGTAGAGTCGGCAGTCTTTGAGAAGTTTATGTGTCTTGACCTGTCTTGGTTTTAGATCTCTCGAAAGTCCTGTGCGTTACTGAAGCCCAGTCTCCACCTGGCAGTCGCTGTCTTGGCTTTACCTTGCAGAGACCTGCTGGATGGCTTTTGTGAGCCTGCGCAATGCAGCGCAAACAACTTTTGAGTCTCTCTTGTTGCTTCATCTACTTGCTGTGGTTGCCTTGCTTGAGATCTGGAGACCTTGGTGGAAAATAGTCACTCCTCTAATCATCCCAGAGTTCTTAGAAGCCAGGTTGCCAAGAAAGCAAATCCGGTGTGTTGTAATTGCTTCCAGCAAGACGTTTTGTTCTGAAGAGGCTGGTTTGCCTAAGGGATGGGATTTTTCTGTTCTTGGAAGACTTTTTTAATTCCTGTCTCTTCGGCTTATGGGGTGAGGTTTAATGAAGCATCAGTACTTGTTCTTTCCTCAGTTTCCCTGCTTGTCAAGTGGTGTGAATGGTGTAGTATGTTTTTTATGGTGCTTGGAGATCTCACTGAAGAGAGGGTCCTTTGTATGAGATTGTGCACCATCTTATTTTTATTGTGAACTTTTCTAACGTACAGTATATGCCAGCAGACCAAGCCACCAAGGGATCAGTGTGTCACCTTCCTGAGCAAAACATCTGTGCCACCAAAATTAAAACAGTGATGTAGAGTGGCTCTGAGAGGTGAACCAGCCTTTGGCAGTGAGCTCACAGAGTGTGTGGCAACTGTCTCCTTTCTTGGACTCTGATAATCCCTGCTCAACTTTCATTCCCATGTGTGTGTTGTGACTTATCTCTGGCACACAAAATTAGAATGGGGTTAGAGAGCGGACATAACTTTCCAGTGTGAGATTGCTGCCTGTGGATGCAATAGTGTTTCAAGTGGCTACACGAGCATTTTCTAGGAAGGCTGGCTAACCTTCCTGACCTGCCTTTCCAATTCGCTGGTGGTGCTAGAATCCTGCGTAAAGAGTAAATGCGTGACAGGCAATAATTAATGCTTGCACCCATTCCCATTTCTTTAATCGTATCATCTTCAGCAATGAAAATCACAAGTTGGCAGATTGACTAGATATGGTACCAGCTGTCCACAGTCCTCTTGCTGGGCGGTCCTGTGCCACCTGGCAAGCGGGCTGTGTGCCCTAGGATGGTGGGCTTGCTTTTGCACTCCAGCAACGCTGGAGGTGGCCAGAAGAGGATGTAACTTCCCCGGGGCTGTTGCCATCGCTGGGATACTGTAAATCACTCTTAACTCCCACCCTAGCTGATGCTTTGCACCTAGCCTGCCAGCTCAAGGAAACAAAAGCATTGCTGGACAATGTGATAGGAAGCTGCAGTCATGCCATGAATGCCAGCAAAGCGGACGGCTCTTCATAGGACAGGATGTGGTATCTTTGTGCTGATTCTGGCATGTTAAAACCTTTCCTTTGCTTTTCCTTAATCCAGGAAGCTTACAAAATGCCTTGTGTGTTTGGGGCTGAAAATGCTGCGGGTTGATTAAAGCTGGCCAAGGAAGCGATATTTCACTTTGCAGCTCTGGAGCTCCCAAGGCTGGCAGGGCAGGCTGGGGATCAGAGAGGGGTGCAGCGAGCTTCCTGAGGATGAGGGATAGTGGAGCTCCTTGACCCAGCCTTGCAGAAAGGGTTGTCTTAGAAACTTCCTCTCTTTTTAAAAGATTGACATAATTCAGTAGTCCTGGTGGTGTTTTTTAAATTCTGGAAATTTCAGCTCTTAAACTGGTTCCTGATGCTGAATTACTCGCAGCAGTAGGTGGGAACTGTTACCTGTTGGGGAGGGAAAAACTGAGGTGAAGCACCTTTTGTTTCAGGCTGCCTCAGGCATGTGAATGCCTCCTCAGTCAAATACTTGCTGGACTCTTGCAGGCTGCAGGCAGGAGGTGCCAGCTGAAGCAGAGGCACCTTTGTCTGTTGAGTCGACAGTTCTCAGCGCTTCCCACCGTGCTAGCAGCTGAAACTGGCTGGAAGTGAGCAGCACTGCCAGGATTTTGCACTGCTGTCGACATGGGGAAATCCTGTCTCCCACCGCATCCCTGGGAGGACAGGCATCCGATGGATGAGCTGGCCAGGCCTTTCCTGTGTTACCTATCTCCCTACCTAACTGCTGTTCAGGGAGGCACATGCCAACCGCTTCAGCACTGGGAACAATGTGCCGGGGCAGGAAGCAGCTTCAGGTGCTCATCGCTGCTGGTACTTTGTATGTGACTTCCTTAGCACCCCAGAGTGCTTCAGTTTTTCCCACCCCCAGTTAAAAATTCAACCCCAAGGCATTAACTCCTTTGCCATATGCTGAAATGTGTTTCAAGGGGGAAGGAAGAGGAGAGCAGGGAATGGCGTGTCCTGCGTAGCCCACTCCCCACCAGCTTGCCTCCATCCCATCGGGAGAGGGGCTGCCACAGCCCTTCAGCCCTGCTGTTCCACCAGCTGTAAAAATCGTACAGCAACTAGGTACCATGCTCTTGCTGGGCAGCATTTCCTTTCTCCCCCTTCCCTTTTGTGGCACTTCTGGATGCTGTTCTGTGTCCAAGGTTTCCTTATTTCTGAGAGTCCGTGAAATACCATGGATTCCAGCACCACTGATGGATTGGAAAGGGAGGTCAGGAAGGTTAGTCAGCCCTCCTAGAAGGTGGTCTCGTAGCCACTTGTGCCGAATACTTGCTTCGGCATTCGTCCTCCTCCCTGCAGTGTTGCCAAAACTCAGCTTCCCGTCTGTGGGGGAGCGGGAGAGGGTGGGAGAGTAAAGGTTCCTCTGCTTGCCAGCCTGTGCCACCCACCTGGCAGCCTTGCAATCTCCTTTCTGGGAATGCAGATTAATTTTCCAGGTAACGATTGAAAAAACAGCCCCATTGCTGGAGGAGTTACTGCTTACTAACACTCAGAAAGTGATGTGCTTGCTCAGCAGAGAAACTTTTGGCTCTCTACAGGCCAGGGAGTAGTGCTGAGCAGTCCAGAAAGGCATCTCACTTGTCTTTCAAATAGTTGGTGCTTTAGGAACCAGGGGCACTCAGCTCTGTTTAAGAAGGCTTCAAAGTTACTACGAGACTATGGTATTATTTTCTTTTTTTTTTCTCTCAGTTTTCCTCAGCCTCACCAGTAGAAGTGTAGCAAGCATTTTCTAGGAAAGATTGTAGGTGTTTGATTTTTCACATAGTTCTGCATTTAAGTTGTGTAAAAGAAATGGCAGATTTCTGATTTGAAGCATGTGGTAGAATGAGATGTTGAACCATGAGGTGGGATCCATTTCTACCTAGTTTGCCTTGCCTTGGAAAGGAACACAGTACTGAAATTCTTTTTATGTCTGCTAAAAAGATAACAGGATTTGGCAGGACAGAGCACGGTAAGATGGCAACAGGTGAGCACATGGAGCAAAGAGCAGCGCTGACAAAGAGATGGAGCTTTGTCATCTCTGAGTGGGTGGAAGTGACAGCACTTGCGGTGACGTGTCAGGTTTCTTGGTGGACATTTGCTCTGGCTGGACAGCCAGGAACTTGCATGTGATTAAAACTATTTTTGTGCGTTCACCTTTTCCTCTTGCCTGCAGGGGATCTCCAGCAGCACCTGCAGGCCATGTTCATACTGCTCCGCCCAGAAGACAACATCAGACTGGTAAGCTGGCTGGTTTTGCTTATCTGCTGTTAACAAATATAAAGGTTACGCTCCACTTGACAAATACACCTGCATAACTCATGAAAGCAGTGGTGTACGTGTGTTTGAGTGGTTTCATCAGCGGGTTTGGGGAGTCTTCTTTGCAACCACAAAGGTGGAAAAGCAGCTAATTATGAAAGGCGTGCTTATTTGGTGTTTCAGTGAGAGAAGTTGTATGGCTGGAAGAGTGCATTTGAACCAAATACTGAGTACGTACGCTCTGGAAAAGTACTGTAACAATTGTCAGACAAGCTGGGTAAATTAGCTTGATGTCCTATTTAAATCAAGAGTAGGTGACTTACGTCTGACCAGTGTGAACACCTGCCCTTCCACATCAGTTGTGTTCCTCACTACTCTCCTAACTTGTTGCATCCCAAAAGGCCATGGCTTATCAGGAAGGAGCATGTAGGATCCCTGTGTACCTATGCACCTATATTGAACCTTCTCTTTCTGCTTTCTGGATTGTTGCCTCCTATAATGATGTGATGAAAATTAGACATTGCTGTTTATAGCATTGATATGCAGTCCTAAAGACCTCTAGAAGCCAAAGAAGAGCAGTGAGGAATTTGTTTAGGACATGTTGAAGTGCTCTACAAGGTCAGGCATGAGTGTAGTATATCTGCACCTCTCACCACTTAATAGCCTGAAGTTTCTTTCCTGTGTTGTCTTGGTGGATCTTAGCAACGTATGCCCAAAGTAGGACTGCCAGCATCAGAGGTGTTATTCTGGCACCTCTTGTTTGATGAATCCTCCTGAGCTGTGTTGGAGCTGGACTGATGGTATGAGTAATGCTAGGAAACAGTCAAGATTACTATGGAATGCTTTAACTTTAAAAATGACCAGCGAAAGTAACATGCCGTAAGCAAACTGAAGGACCTACTCCTAAACTTTGTCAGGCACGCCTTGCTGTCACTAAAATTTCAGTGAAAGTGATGGGAATGGGGGTTCTCAGTGCTTTTCAGAATCTGAGCCAGGGTTAGAACATTGGAAACTATTGAACAAGTCATTGTTCGGCAATATCACTGGCTACATTGTGTGATTTGGGACAAATTAGCCTTAACAGCTGAATAAGGACTTTGTGGGCTGAGACATAAACCCTTTTGTTTGGAGCTACATTTGGAATGCTGAAATCTTGCATGAGGTTAAGTTCGATAGTCTACTTGAATTTAATTGATTCTTGACGAACGAAGAGTGTGCAGAGCTGCAATAGACTCTCATGGAATAGTAGATACAAACGAGATTTGAAATATAAACAGTACTGAGAGAAATGCATTCTCTTCTTGTGTTGGCTGCTGTCATTCGGGGGGCATACTTCACAGCTCAGAGGGCAGCAGAGGAATCTAATCTTCTATAAACCTACACTTAACATTTGGAACAACTCTTGTTTCTGTTGGAGCTATTGGCAGAGTTTTTTAGCCTTCCATGAGAGCAGGATTAGAGCAATGGTACCAGTGTAAGATCAGTAGGAAGGAGGAAAATGAGTGAAGAGTACAAACTGATTGATCCTATTCCTGTTGCTCAGCAGGGTGGGCACTTGTTCACTTATATGTGTTCAGTAATAAAAGAAGACTTCAGGAAGCTGGGCGCTTTTTTTTGTCATCAAATCAAATATCCCAATGAGAAGTGTGTATGAAACACCTGCTATCATGTAGCAAGAAAAAGATGAAAGGTCACTATGAACTTACTTCTTGGAATGTGCTGTTCATAAGGGCTGGCAAGATACCACATCACACTTCTGATGAAACAGAATGCAGCAGAAGATAAAGTTGGCTTATGTTTAGGTGAGCCTAAAACTAAGAAAAATGTTGCTGGCCCTGAAAGGACTACAGGGAAAGACTTGCTCATGAACAGACTATAAATAACCTTCCTACACTGAGGAGAAAGCTAGGTCTGTGTAGATGAGCAGTTGAGGCAGAACCTTCCATCTCATCACAGTCCCTGAAGCTAGGCCATCCTCCCTAGGTGGACTGGGATTTCAAATACCTTCATTTAAAAGGTATCAGACCACTTATGTGGTGTCCTCCTGCTGTCAGGTGAGCGTATGAACTAGTGCTTAATGAAAAAGTGAGAGACCAATTTGTGATTTGATGGGCATGTTGGAGCTCTAATAGTAACTTCTGAGATTGGCTGGTTTACAGTGTCAAGTTTGCTGGTTTATTATTCTAGTGAATTTTGCAAAACACATCATCTGCTCCACTCATGGTTCTTCGCTTTGTGGTAAGTGTAGAATCTAGAAAGCCCCAGTAAGCCATGCCCTGTTTCTCTTAATTGGCCCTCTGAAAATCCCACCCCACTGACCTGAAGCTACGTGACCTTTGGTCGCTGTTTGTCTAGCCATGTTCTAAAGGGTCTTGCATTAAGACCACACTTCCCCTTACCGCTAGCCAAATTGGTTTAGCAAAGTAAGTTAGATTATGGTAATCCTCTTGCTGCTGGACTGTCCTCAGGAGAAGCGGAACAGAACTGGTGTGCGGATGCCCCAGACACAGGGCAGCTGTTGTCTGCCTGCCCCCATTTTAGGCAAGTCTGTGCTTCTGTTTGAGGTTTCGTTTCTGATGTAGATAATGACTTTAACCACCAAGACCTTGGTGACTGCTTGCTCTTCTAGGTTGAAGAGCACCCTTTCTGTTTTGCTACAAGTGTTAGTTGTAGAAACAGCCGCCTTTGGCAGAATTCACACCTTGAAGGACTGACCACTTTGATCCTCCATGTTCCCAAAGGAATCCCAGTGACTCAAGGAGCAAGAAGGAAAATAAGGCTGGTTTTAGCATGACTTATCCTAAAAAGATGGGGTGGGGCACAGTCTTTTGCTGTACGGAGCACATCTGTCTGCTGGCATCAGCATTTGGGTAGTTTCTGTTAGTCTTCGGTCCCGTTGGACGTATCTAGAAGACGCAGTCAACAGTCTCCTGCCTGCACTTGCTGTTCTGCCCCATCACTAGAGCTCCTGCTTCCTGCAACGCCACTGGGAAGCTTTCCCTGCTGCGCTCAGCATAGTCTCCTGTGATAGAGCACCCCGGTGAAATAGCACGCTCCGTTTCAGCTGCCGTGTGCTGTTTTAACCTTTGGTGTAGACTGCCACATCTTGTGGCCGAGACTTACTGGCTAGCGGACAGGTGAGGTGCGAGAGGGGGTTTCCTCTGAGCTAGGAGGTGCCGTGCTGGTCTCCAGACCAGGTTAGAAAGAACTAAAGGAACATATTAGGAAAAGCAGCCTACTCCTGAGAGATCCCACCCAACAGGTGTTTGGTGAGCTTTTTTTTTTTTTTGTAAGGATAAAATGACTGTTTAAACTGTCGTGAACTCCGGTGGGCCACCAAGAAATCTATGCAAGCAGTGGCTGCGGGGGCACTGCTGGTGTTTGAGGAATTCAGGTTCAGTTTGGAAATGATGTCAAACACTGCTTGGAACTTCAGCTGTTGGGTCACGAGGAATTCTACAGTTAGGTCCCGTCGCAGCAGGCAGGTGTCTGTCCGCAGCAGCGGGCAAGGCTGGGCTGTGGCGGCTCCTCCTTGCCCATGTGTGCTCTCTGCAGGCCCTGCTCAAAGTTCAAGAAGCAGTTTAACTGTGGTAAACACAGAGGCCAGACAGCGTCTCAGTGTCAGATTAGGCCGTCCAAAGTTAAGGTTCAGTATACATAATTAAGACACTGCCTTTCTAGGGATGTCCTAGTTTCTCTAGTTGGGACGGTGTGGTGAAAACAACTGCACATGGCTTAGAACAGAGTCCAAAAAGCACTGCAAGTAAAGGCTGCCTGCTGCAGATGTTCATAGGCAAAACTTGCAATGCTGGGCTCCCTTCGCTGTGCTCCTCACTAACCAGCAGTCTGGCTGTAAGAAGACTTGCTGGAGTTGCTTTAGTTCTTACTTCCTCGTGGCTTCTGGAGGAGCATTATGTTTCACTGTAGCCTTTCAGGAGCTTTAGTGTTGGCCTGACATTCACAACTTAGCTGCACAGCTGCTTTCTGAATGCTGTCAGTAATATCTGATTTGGGGGAGTCTGGGATGAAGTTCAGGCATCCTCCAGTCTTGCCAGAGCTCGCTTTTGGCACGAGGGTACATGCAGTGTGGTAGGAGCAGTGAGGCACTATGACACTCACCATTTCTGGGAAGTCTGAATCCAGCTGGGGGTACAGCTGAGTAACAGGGGCCAGATGTAAGGCAGTAAGGTTGCTTCTGCACTGGAGAAGTTGTTAGAAGAATTCAAAGGACCAGCAGGAAACCACATATGAATTAGATTCTAGTTGTCTGTCCCGCTGCCTGGGAAGGTGGTGGAAGGAGTCTCTTTGGAGCTGTTGTAGCACACAGTAGTTTAAAGGAGAGCCCTAGCTCTTTAGTCAAAGCCCTCTGAGAAGTGAGAGTACATTCAACACCCGTCTGTCTCGTTGAATGCATAACGCTCCATGAAGCTGTCCAGACTGGGACCAGTCGGAGGACTTGGCAGCCAGCCTCATAGGCTACTCTTTAAACGCAGCCTTGGTGGGACAGCACAGGCCTGCAGCAAGGTGTGCAGAAGGCACCAGGAACATCCTAGCGGTTGGGGAAGGCATTATGTGAGAGAGTAAGTTGCTTCTCCCTCTTCTGCTGGTTACCCAGCTGAGAAGTATGGATCATTCGTACTAGTGCAAACTGCATCACTGCTTCTGCGCCTGTCACTCAGCATGAAAAAGTGGCTTGTAAAGGTAACGATGTGTGTTTTGCTGGCTGCGCTGCTGATCTCTCCCATTCCTTTCTTCAGGCTGTAAGACTGGAAAGTACCTACCAGAACCGCACTAGATACATGGTGGTAGTGTCCACCAACGGCAGACAAGACACCGAAGAGAGCATTGTCCTAGGAATGGATTTCTCTTCCAATGACAGGTACTCACAGTGTCCAGGTTGGGGGAGTCCTTGTGTTCACCCATATATGGAGTCAAGTGTAGAAATATCACTGTCTGGTGTCCGTGCTTTCTGGGGATAGACTGCTTCAGATTTTCCAGCCTAACACCTTCCTTGAGATCCAGAATTCCCCTTTTATTTCTTGAAAGGAGGTGGCACATGGGAAGGCAACAGTGCAGGTGTGCAGGTCAGTGTTTCCTTCATTCCTCTGAGCCTCAGGCTTGTGTGAGGACGTTAAGTGCCTTTAAGTGTCTCTGAATGGCGAGGTCCCCAAGCGCTGCACAGGGACAGCTTGCATGCAAAGAAAGAAGCTGCAATTAAAGAAGCTGGACATCAGGGTTCAGGAGAGCAGCTAATAAGAAAGTGACTGTCAGGCAGCCCTTTGCCAAGGTCATGACACAGAGGGCCTGATGGGCATGTCGGGGTTGCTGATGGCAAATCTAACACAACGTGTGCTCTCTCCAGGCATCAGTGTGTCATCAGGGTTTAGTGCTTTTGCTTTGTTCATTGAAATTGCTGCTAACCTCTCCAAAAGGTTGCAGAACGGGGCTGGGAAGCAGCGGTGGCTGCTAGAGTTGACTGTAAGCCAGGAGGCAGCACCCCAGCAGCTTCAGGGGCAGAAGCTTCACATCTAGAAGGGGACACTGGGTGCTTTAGGGAGGGCATGTAGGCACATGACTCTCCTAAGAAAAAGAGTTGTGAATAAACTTTGGCCTATATGGGGAAAGAATCACCTAGATAATCAAATTATTTTGGAAGGTTTCGTACATATGCTTACTTCTAGCACAGCTTTGTATGTGTTGTCAGCAAGGAATGAGCCTTGCTTTTGACCCTAGTTGAAAGAAATTACTTTCAGGTAGTTGGCAGGGTCACTAGAAAATACTTTTGAACTGTTTGGCTAAGAAATTGCCTTCCATACAGCCTGCTGATCACAACAGTCACTGTGCTTAATTTCAGGCAGCTTGGTTTGGATGCTTAGCTCAAGTGATGCCTGCTAAAAAGAGGGACCAGCATGATGCTGCCACTGGCTCCTGGCTCCCTTCCTGTGCATGTATGCACAGCTGTAGCTCAGAGATGCTCTTGTGGTAGGGTAAGAATAACTTGTCCTTACACAGGTTGCTGTGAGCTTGGAACTTGCTGTTGGCGGTGATATCCCAGCACAGCCACCTTTGATAACTGAGAGCTCACTGGTATTCAGTCTCTAATAACATAGCGGGGTCGTTTTAGCTTTCTGCTAGAGTTACTGAGGTTCTGGATGGTCAGTCTGATACACCCTCCCCTACCCCACTTGGTATTTATAACTCAATGTAGACTTGTTGCTATGGTCTCTGATAAGTGCTTGCTGAACAGTATCACTAAAAATACCCTGGGCACCTTGGGAAGCCTTTTAAAAACACATCTTTCCATGAGCTCATCTCATGTTGTCAACAGAAATAGCTGCGTGCCACAGTGTCTCCTTGTGCTGGGCACCAGTCACTCCGAAGCATGTGCGTTTACAGGGCTTCGTGTCTGCTGACCGTCTGAAGCCTGGAGTCTCACCCTTTTACCCCACTCCTCAGGAGCCGCAGAGGCTGCTGCAGGTGGTACGGCTTGTGAAAATTTGAGAGCAGCTCCTGCAAAGCGTGAGAGCAGGAGGCAATTGAATCCAGTTCTTCTGCAAGATGCTGCTTTGATTATGGACCAATTTTACAGCTTTATGAGATTCAACTTTTTTATTTGACAACCTGGTGCAGGTTGTGTTGGGGTTCCCCCACCCCTGCCTTTTTTCCATTGCTTGACTTCTGCTTTTAACTTGGCTTCTTGCTCAGCCTTACAGAAAGCAGGTGACTGTGAGGGCAAAGAGGTCAAAGCAGCTGAGAGAGGAGTGGGATTGCCAAGATGTGTCTTGTCTCGGCTGGCCGTTGTGCTCATCCTCAAGGTGTGGGAGGGAGAAGAAGGGGCCAGTGTCAACAACGGGTGATAGGCTGTGATTGCTAACCTATCGCGCTGCCAGTCACCCTGCTATTACACTACACTGATCCCGGTTCCCAGCAGCTGTGGCTGAGGGACAAACAAGAAAACAAAGCTGTGGATTGCAAAATCAGAGCTAGAACCAAACCACTTGAGCCTGAGAGGTACTAATCTGTAAAGAAAGCCTTGAGCTGACTGAAGACTGTGAGCCCCCTTTGACCTTCCGCACAAAGCCTGCTGCTTCTGAATCCTGTTTGCTCTTCTGGGCATATGTTAACCCTTTAAGCCTGCTTGAAAGAGCACTGCTGTACCCTGTATCTGGTTAATGATCCTTGACAGACACCTGTAGAGCAACACTGGCACTGTTTGTCCCTGAAGCAACAGTGGGATTTTTCTTTCTCTTTTCTAATATGCAACCATTGTTGTGAAATTAAAGTCACACCATGGTGCTGTAGTAGATGGGCTGACAATCTCTTTCTTACTACAGTAGCACTTGTACAATGGGCTTGGTGCTGCCGCTGTGGAGTGACACCTTGATCCACCTGGATGGGGATGGGTGAGTGTCTTTTGTATATTCTAGGTCAATAGCAGAGGGTCTCCGTGTGTGAACTTACAGCACGGTGTATGGGGAAGGATTTGAATGATTGCAGAGCCCTTACAGGTCCAGCAGACCTTCTGCTGTTGACCTGTATCGGGTTAGTAGGCTCAAACACCCTAAATAACAGTGGTTGTGGCAGGGAACACCAATAATTGACTTATCTGTGCATAAACACACACAGAGACAGTGGCTTATGTGTGTGTTTAAGCTGGAGTAAAGGAGCTTTTACTGGCGAGTGGGTGTGTAGTGAAAGCTCCTTAAAGGGATCCTATTATGTGTTCCTCCATCATGCTTGTAGCAGGCAGCATTCGGCAGAACATAAAATAAGAATGATGTTTCTGTGCCAAATAGACACCTGACTTGCAGACTCCTGTTTGTGCCAGTCACAAAGGCTGTCCAGTGCAGTGCGTGGAATGACTTTTCTTTCCTTGGTAGCTGCCCCAGGATCACTTTAGCGGGACTCTGTTGCTCCCAGCTGTGGCACTGAATTTGTGTTGCCAAGGTAAACAGCACAGCCCAGCACTGTCCCACTGTCTTAGTTTTGTTCCCAAACAGCAGCTGCTTAAAAGTTATCTTAGAGCTTTTAGCATGCTATTTTGATCTGTTGGCTAGCTGAACTTGGCAGTGTGTGCTTAGGGCTAGTCCTTTGCTGTTCTAATGTGCTACAAACTATCAGTTATTAACTAAAAAGTGGCTTTTGGGATACATTTTTACTGTGTCTTTTTTTCTTCTCACCAGAGGCTTCAGCGTATCAACAGATAACAGGGTTCATATATTCAAGCCAGTGTCTGTACAGGCGATGTGGTAAGTACTTACTATAATCCGTACCAGCTATCCTTTTTCCAAGGTGTTCTGGCTGCTTGAGCTTTTAAAAAGCAGGTGCTGCTTGTCATTACTGGTATCTTGAGACCTACTCAGGCAGCCAGAAGTCTCATTCAGAGATGGGGAAGGAAGTTTGATACCAAAGAAAGAAAACCATGCAAGTGCTGGTGTACAGCAGTGAGTTTATAATACTGCTGCAGCCCTGCCTTGGTCTCAGCTGAGGACAGGAAGGAATAGGGTAATTTTCCTTGCAAAGGCCTGCTGCTTTGAATCTCTCCAAAGTAAATTGCTTTGAGCATATGTTTGAAATGTTTCTAATTTTTTTTATTTGTCATAAATAAGGAAATACACCCTGTGCATATTTTAGAAGTCTCTGTCTCCGCTGAGACATGTTCATTGTGATAGCGAGAAGGAAAGAGAAGCTGCCTGCATTTTTCTTTCCTTTTAGGGTGGCTCATGTAAGAATGTGGTGGCCATGAAAGTATTTCTGGCTCAAGCTTCTTTACATTGCAGAAATACATTGCCTGTCAGGGTGTCATGCTACTGTGTCACTCCAGTGATTTTGACCTGGATCCTTCTGATCCCAGTCAAAGATTTAAAACAAGCTAAAAATAGGAGGGCCGGATTTGTTTCCCAGCAGCAGCTGAAGAAACTTCTAACATCCCTTGTGCAGTCAGAGAGGGCAAACACCTAAACACCTTAGTAAAGTCAAGCCCTAAGCCCCTGGTTGTGCAGCCTGCCATGTCTGATTCCTGGGAGTCCCTGCTCTGCACGCAGGGGAGCTGATGGCGCAGTAGGAGCTGTCAGAGCATCCTGTCTTGGACACAAACTGTGTGCGTCTTAGTTATGACTCAGGTAATGGTAGCAGTTTCTGGAGCCAGACACAGGTGCCCTCTGAATTGTGGGTGCCGTTGCTGCTATCCAGGCTTACTTTAGCATACTTCAGTTAAGACATGGAAGCTCTTGCAGCGTGGATTATCCCCACTCTTGCAGGGCAGCCTCCTGCTCAGTGCTGGGGGCTGTTGTGTACAGCACTGGGGTTTGTATGAACTGAAGGACGTGAGCAGCATGCTGGATTTGGCTGCTGCTTTGTGCTTGATATCAGCCTGAGGAAGAAATTATAACCCTGGAAGTATTTTTCCCTTTCTAGGTCTGCTCTGCAGAGTTTACATAAAGCTTGTGAGGTGGCACGGATCAACAATTACTACCCAGGGAGCCTCTTCCTCACATGGGTCAGTTACTATGAGAGCCATATCAACTCGGACCAGTCGTCAGTCAACGAGTGGAATGCCATGCAAGATGTCCAGTCCCACCGGCCCGACTCGCCCGCCCTCTTCACTGACGTGTAAGTGGGTCTGGCTCTGCTGAACCAAAGCGTGTGGCTGTCAAGCACTGCAGTCTCCAAATGAGGAGATGGTTTCCACAGGAGACTACTCTTAATTAGGTATTAATGAGGAGAGGTTTCCTGTTCCGGGTAATAACCAGACCTCTGGTTAGGCAAACACCAGCACTGGAAGTTTAGCTCCCTGGGGCTCCCTCCAGCCTCTCTTCAGTCTAGTTGTTTACCTTGGGCTTTAGGCTCACACACATTTGCTTCTGCAAGTTAAGTCCCGTGTTACTAGTGAGAGAGAGGTGTGGTGTACTCTAGTACCGAGGCCTTCCTCTTCGCTGGTTTTGTCCTCTGGTTTCCAGGCCTGGTGTCTCCTGGAAGGGACAGGTTTCTCTGGACTTTGCTCTTACACTGGCACATGTCTGAGCACATCTTTAGAGTAACATGGTCTTTTTTTTCCCTTAGTTCATTTTGCTGTAAAGTGAAGTGTTTATATGCGGACTTCTGAGACTGTGAGCTCAGAAGCATCCTCCTGGGCATCCATCTGATACACCTGAGAATGGGGACAAAGAGCAATGTAGTTTTTCATCATTCCAAGGAGTTCTGCAAGTGGGGAATGGGACAGTGTATAGATCCCAAGCTGTCTCCAGCTAAATGCTTGGATGTCTGGTGATATATGGTCCAAATCAGTGGCTGAGGTAGATAGGTAGACAGTTTGGCAAGGCAAAATTTATAGGCTGTATCAACATTCAAGGTTTACAGCCCCTGTAATTAGTAATTGCTGATGGTACTGATACCATATAACCGCAAAGATAGTCTGTGTCCAGATGTGGTGCCAAGTGTGAGGGCTTAGTTGCCTGTTTTGTAGTTGAAGAAATGACTTCACTAGCCCCAGCTGCTTTCCCAGTATAATTGTGCCATTGGTTGATTTACGCTCTCAGATATTTCCTGTTGTTGGAGTTCAGGGAGTGAATAATAACGCTAAGCAGTTGTTCAGCTGTGAACAAGTCTCACACTTGATTGTTTTTTAATGTACAAGGAGGGTGGCTGAAAAGTTTTGGCAGGCTGTCAATTTAATATTCTCTTGTAGCTTTTCATGTATAAATTCTATGTAACCCACCCTTTCACTGGTGCAGCAAGTGAATGATTTCCTGGGGACACCTAGACAACGTTCTCTTAATTGATTCCTGAAATAGTGCGTGAGGTTAAAAGGACCAGGAACTTTGATGATTTTTGTGAACCACCAGTGGGACAGTTGTAAAGCAGAGAAGTGTCTGTGCAGTCACCGTCTTGGCAGCCTTCCAGAGGAACAGAAAGGTAGTGCACGACGTTACTGCTGGGTCCCTTCTAAAGATGATGGGTGAGACAGATTTGTGCTGCTGCTCTGCTGCAGCTTCCCCTGGTGTTAGTCAGGCTATTTTTGCAGCTGGTGATAAGGCCCCTGGCAGCAGAGGCTGGAGGAATGCACAGAGGCTTAGCTGCTCTTGTCTCTCCATGTAAGGAGCTATGGAGCTGTTACCTTTCCAAGAAAGGTAGGGGGGAGCTTACATACTGCTCCAGAGAGTATAATGCAGCCTTCCCAATTTAAATTTTACCAAATACCAGAGGTTCTCTGGATGACTACAATGGATTAGGAGTATTCAGTTGGTCTCTTTCATATACAACTGGGAATCTAAACTGGGCTTTACAGTCACCTGGATTCCTTCCAGCTGAGGACGTACTTGGGGGAAATAGTGTGAGTATCTGAGGCTCTGCAGAGTATCCAGTCTATACAGTACCTGTTTAAAAAGTGCCATGAGACCAGTTTGTTTCCCATCCCAGTGACTGTTGCTTTCTTCTGATAGCCCAACTGAGCGGGAGCGCACGGAACGGCTAATTAAAACTAAGTTAAGGGAGATCATGATGCAGAAAGATCTGGAGAATATCACGTCAAAAGAGGTGAGTGGTGAGGGAGCAGCACTGGAAGTGCTGTTGGGCAAACTGGAGAGCTCTGTACTTTATGCCATGAAGAAAAGCCAGAACAAAAACTTCACATGGCTTCCCTGTGTTCCTCCTCCCCACCCAGATACGCACCGAGCTGGAGATGCAGATGGTCTGTAACCTGCGAGAGTTCAAAGAGTTCATTGACAATGAAATGATAGTGATCCTTGGGCAGATGGACAGCCCCACGCAGATATTTGATCATGTCTTTTTGGTAAGTCTAACAGTGAATTCAAGAGTAAACAATGCTTAACACTTCTCACTGTGTCTTGGTTGACACAGGGGCCTCTGGAGGAACTGAAAGGAACGCTGAAGGAGAGATTGGCTGATCCTGAGGTCATGTACTCTTAAGCAAGACACCAGTGCTACGGAACAGGGGTAGCCTGGCCCGTTCTTGGCTGTACTACACTTCACCAGCCACTAAACTAAACCTGCCAAGCTGTAGACCCTGTCACTAGAGGATGGAAGGGAAAAAATCTTAATTATAACCACTTTTCAGGGCTGTTTCCATTGATGTAAGACAGTTTTTTAGCTTTCACTGTCCAGAGTACCTACACACAGAGTTCTTGGAGTATAAATGTGTTTGGGAAGGGCATAACTACAGCAAAGAGGGAGGGGAGCCGCTGGGGAAAGCTGCTGAACGTTCAGGTGGAATGACACTCTTGTAACATGGAAAGCTCTGCGTTCATGTGACTCAGAAGAAACAGAGGAGCTTAACGAAGAATCCTGGAGATAAGTCACTCAAGGAAACATAAACATTTCGCCTTTTAATGTTTCGCTTGCTTAGTTGCCTTTCATGGCTGCTGGGGCCTGTCTTAATTACTGCACCTCCTTCTGGTGAGTCAGCGCTCCACAGGATTTCCCAGCCCTGAAGCAACGGACGCAGGTTTGGTTGGGCTGTCTAGCCTACAAGGTTGGCTCAACTTTAAACAAAGCCATTCCTCTTGGACCAGCTGGTCTTTCCAAATGAAGAGGGCCTCTCCCAGTCTCCTGAAGCTTAGTGCCTTGGCTCAGAAGGGTTGGTGTATGTTAGTGTGAGCACTCCCAAGAAACTGTGGCGGGGTAGGGCCAAGAAACTTAAAAGTACCTACAATGTAACAGACTTTTTTTGCAGACTATGTGTTCTTCAGAGAAAGAGTCCTGTTACAGGCTTACAGTGCTAGTCAAAAGCAGTACAGGCAGTTTAGTCTGCTGCAGGGCTTGGTATCTTGGCTCTGAGTGCATTTAATAGCAGCAAGACCTTTAAAACAAGGCTTGGCAGCAGCACCAGGGAGAGGAGCTGCGGCTGATGTGTGGAATAGAAGTATTTGCAAAGCAGCAGCCTGCAGTGAGGAGCAGTGCTGCTGGGACTGGGCACCAGCTTCATTCAGGAACATGTATACTGCAGGGCAGAGTGGTACAGTGAGGCCTCTGGGAGGCACCGAGGCAGGAGCCCTGCAGGATCCCACTTGAGGAGTGCTAAAATAAAAAGGCAGGAAAGAAGAGACCTGATGATGTTGTTGATTGTGGATCAGAGGACAGGAGAAATGGCTTTCACCGCTGCAGCATTGTTCTCCATACCTGTGGAAACTGGTGGTTCCCAAGCCTGAACTGGATTATTCTTTCTTAGTCAGAAAGAGACAATGTGAAGATAACTAAGTCTGGGGTCCAGGGTAAATATGTCGGGGATCAAAATATGTTTGTTGGCAGGTACTGAATAGCAAGAGCCCCCATAGTCATCTTTCAGATCGTGCACAGCTCTGGAATTTTCTGGGATTGAGCTGATCTCTGGCTGAAGGCAACAGATTCTGTTGAAATCTGGGCTACCACAGCATGCAATGTCTGCCCTTCTATTCTGCTCGAAATGCAGAGTCCCATCTGTGCTGAACCCTTGAACAGTGTCCTCGTTATGATGATTTCTCTTAGGAAGTAGTTCAGTTTGGGAAGAACCAGATGCTTTTTGTTTGTTGTATTCATGTAATGTCAAGACAAGACAACAAGACTTGTCCCCAGTAGCTACCAGAACAGTAATGCGGCGCTTTCCTTTGCGTGTACATCTAGACACGGGCTGTGAGTGCTCAGGACTTTTTCTACAAGTGCTGTCATGGGCCCAAGTTCATGCCTGTGAGTCAGAGCTCTTGGAGCTCCCCCGTCTCCATCTCAGACACAGGGTGCCAATGCATGCTTTCTGGGGCAAGCAGCAACCTATCGCTGGGGTGGACACTGCTGCTTCTGCCCGGCTGGGAGGTTCTCGCTCTCAGGCCGACGGGGTTTGCAGGCAGGCAGTGGGTGTGCTCCAAGGGCTGGCTCACCCTGGCTGTGCCTCTCCTGGCCCTGGGGTGATGTGAGAGCAGCCGTGAGCAGTGCAGTTCTGCTGGTGGTGGTAGTGCTGCCTGGGTCACTTCTGCTTACTCCTTCATCTGATCCGTCTTTCTGTTTAGGAGCTATTTTAGGGCAGGGAAGCAGATAGCTTGTGCACCTTAAATTTTGAAGGAAGCCTTTATCTGAGTGGTTTTGTGCTCAGTTTATGTGTTTGAACAGGAAGTGAGCAGACTGGAGGGCATGTGTGTGCTGCAGAGAAGGGGCTTAGCTAGCCAGGGTTGAATGTGTTTATTTCTCTGCTCACACAGGCTTTGAACATGGGGAGAAGAGGTGTAACCCCAAGTGAGCTTACGGTGTTGCTGCCTTTGATGTGTGAGATGGGTGTTTCACATATGAAGAGCACCTGGATGGTTTTTAAATGCAGGCAGTCTCTCTTCTGTAGGGTAGAGCTGGCAGCAGCCTCCAGGGAAAGGGTGGAGTGGTCTCAACTTTGCTGAGGTTGGTTTGTCGGCAGTTTGCAGGAAGTGCCAGCATACAGCCTGCTTTGCAGAGCTGCTTCTTGCTTCAGAATAGATCTGGTTAATGGGGCAAGACAAGGTGCTGCACATCAGCCCTGTTACCACCCTTCTGTGTACCCCTATACTCAAAAGACCCCCTGGCCCTCCAACACTTGGCTGGCCAGCTTCCTCCTCCAGTTCACTGGTGACAATCCCTCCCTCCATCAGTTGCTTGGCCATGCCTTCCTTCTGGCTGATGTGTCCCTTTGCATCATTTTCCCTGCAGGGCTCGGAATGGAATGCCTCCAATTTGGAAGATTTGCAGAACAGAGGGTAAGTAGCTTCATGCCATCAGCTTAAAAGCAAGAGCCTGGCCTCAACACTTGTCTGTGCAACAAAATCTCTTCCATACCTGCTGTGTAACCTGAGTCTCGCTAAAGGGTTTGCAGATCTCAACAAGCTCTTGCTTCCTCCAAACTCCACATCCCACAAACAGGCACCCTAAAGTAAAAGAATCTTGTTCCTTGACCTTGACTGACATCCCCTTGGCGAACAAAGGAAGCCAGCAATCTCATAGCTATAAGTAGCAAAAAGCTACAGTTACTTAACTGGATGCTGCATGGTTGGCTCTGTGCCCTTTACTCCAGCCTGTTGTTCTGGACTGAGGTCTCACCATTACAGAGGTGCTTTGGAGTCTGGACCTCAGCAGACTGCAGCAGGAAGGAAAATATGTAAAAGAGCATTTCTTGCTTTGAGTCAGGCCCAGTAGGAAGTCAAGTCCTGTAGCTCTCAGCCCTAGCACTGATGGGTTTCTCTGCCTCCTGCCCTTTCTACCTTTCAGGCTTAAGCATAGTGTGTCCTTTCTCTAGGCCAGGTGGATCTAAGCACCGAGAGTTTGCAATTAAATCACTATTTATGGGTTTGGCTTATTTGTGCTAATCCAGTGGAAAAAAATAATCACACTGCTGAATTGAATGGATAGCGTACTTCTGTACCCTGGAAATTAGCCTGGCAAAATTGATTCTTCTCATTCATCTCAGGGTCTGTTGCTGTTTCCTTGGGTCAAACAGGTCCTACTTGACTGCCGGTGATTTCATACCTGCTAGGGAGAAGGGATGGCACTCCCTTGCAGTGCTCTTGTTCTGGCTGATATCCCAGCGTGAGTGCAATTCATAAGCATCTTACAAGTAACCCTCAGGGCTAAAAATACTGGATGTAGTGTGCATAAATACCATATGCTTTCTCTAGCAGTTTTCTTTCCAGAAAATTTAGGGATAAGAAATAAATCCTCCCAGTGGCTCATTGTCTGTAATGTCTCTCTAGTTATTTTATGCATTTGTTTAACTACAGTCTCGCTCATGAGCTTATACCTTCAATCGTCCTGTGGTGTTGGTGCTGTGGGAGGAGAGATTCACAAAGGGGCTTTGAGAAAGTGTCCAAACACTAACTGAGCAGTCTGTGCAGGAGCTCTGTGTCACCAGTGTTGCTAACACTTAAAATAGAGAGAATGGTGGGCAGGCTGTGTAACCTGACATGCTATGGAGGAAGTTTCTATCCGTTATGGGTGGAAGCCCTTTTATCAGAGGCTGGGCTCTATATTGCTCAGCGAAACCTTTTGTCTGCGTTAGCCGCTTCTTCCTTGCATGAAGCCCTGGTTGCCAGGGAGGTATGTTCAAGACTGCAACTTCAAATGCTTTGAGTTTTGCCATTCTCAAAGCAAGGTGAGGCTGTTGTGTGGCAGCTGTGATATCTCTCTGAACTTGCTGTGTTCTGCACACTCTGCATTTTTATCTGCTGTCTGTTTCCACACAGGGTGCGGTATATTTTGAATGTGACTCGAGAGATAGATAACTTCTTCCCTGGGCTCTTTGAATACCATAATATTCGGGTATATGATGAAGAAGCAACAGATCTTCTGGCTTACTGGAATGACACTTACAAATTCATCTCCAAGGCAAAGTAAGTCTTCTCAGAACAGAGCAAACACATTTAGAAGATGTATACTGAGCATTTTATATTTTCCTACTGATTTTCTTAACTACTTTTCCTCCTTGTCTATCTAGCATCAAAGCAATTTCATTTTTATAGTTTCTAAGTGCTAGAGTTGCCTTCCACAAATTTCCATTCTTGCAGGTGCTTCTACAAGGAGTCAGTAGGACCTAGTGAGGGGTTTCTGCCCAGCTGCAGTCCAAGCTAACAGTGGAGATCATTCCTGTACTAGAGCTAAGAGCTTGCCTGCCGCTTAGGAAATGCGGTGGCTCTGCGGAGGTGCTGGTGGGAGGAAACAGCAGTAACAGATTGAGTAGGGTTTAACAAAAGAAAGAAGCAAAACCTTGTAAGCCAAACACAAACATCAGTTGTTCCCTGCATTGTGAGGTTGTACAATGAAACCCACAGTCTGGAAGTGATTTCTTGTAGTGTAATGCCGTAGAGCAAACTCTTCCCTTTAACAGGAGTAAATGCCTGCATAGGTCTCTGAGCTGTCACTTACAGTGAGTAACCTGATAGCAAATGCAGAAAGTAGGGCCTTTTTACTACAAAGAACTGCATCCCAATTGTATGAGCTGTCTCCAGTTAATTCAGCAGCCTTCTTAAGGGAAAACTGGTCAGAAATCAGGTTGGTATATGTTGCCTTTGAAGTATTATTTCCATTACAGAAGTCTGTCATCTCTTAACCATAGCTAGTGCTTGTCATTTCTCATAGCCTTTAAAAGCTGACTTGTTTGAGTATGGCTCGAGACTTACTTTATTTAAGATGGTTTCTTTAAAAAACATCATTGTATTCCCTTAAGTATTAATTTTGTATTGTTGTCATCCTCAGAAGTATTCTGCCCAGAACATTTTCCACTGGGGTTTAAGCGATGTGGCCTCAGCACTGTCTAAGAGTTAATAATCTTCCAAACTGGGGCAATTACTGTCCCCCCTTCTTTGCCCTGTCTTCTTGTGCTTGGGGTGTTTCGAATCACCAAAAGCATTGCAATGTTTTGACCAACTGGATTTGCAAAGTTGAGAAAGTCTTAGAGCATCCCAAAGGCTGCTGTGGCCCTGTATGCCCCAGGCAGTGCAGGTGTCACTCGGAGGCTGGGGAGCGTGGCTGCAGGTACAGGTCAGGCAGCTGCGAGCAGCCGAGCTCTGAGCTTGTGGAGGCACATGACCCTTGTGCTCTGTGGCCTCCTCGTTTATCCTGTGGGAACTTCACATGGCTGGTGATCCAGAGCACCTGGCACTTAAAGGAGAAAACGAAAGGTGCCAAACCAAGTTCTGTCAACCTGCTCTGTGCCACTGCTGTCCAGCGCACGGAGATCACCAAGAAGGATCATAGCCTTCCTCCTCGTATTTCATGGCAGACAAATGTTTAATTCCTTGGAGCAGAAAGTACTGGCTGCCCTTTCAGGCTCTGTACCAGCCTCACCAAGCAGAGTAGCTGCTCATTGCACTCAAAGGCACTGTTTGCTTTGCCTTCAATAAGAAGGAATGAGTTAAATCTGCAGGACCTTCCATCTGATTGCAGCAGAGCACTGCACTGCAGCCATCATTTGAGGTCTCTACCTGCAGCTGTGGGGAGGTCATCTTTTCCACTTGCTTGATTTGGATAAGGTGCTGAGGTGAAGGACTGTTGCAAACAGAGCCTAGGGGGTGAGCTTTCTACCCATAGGCAGTCCTGAGACATGGTGGTATCAACAAAACTCTTCCAGGTTGTTCCTTGGAGCTTTTGGCTGGATTTGCATCTACCAGTGTCTCGAGATGTGGATGAGAGCTAGGTGGGGTTTCAAACACCTGACTAAAGCGATGTTGGTCTTGTTCAGCCAATTGCCACAGCCAGTAGTACGCTGTCAGAAATTTGCATAGAAGAATATCTGTGTGCTAGAGGCTATACTGAACTGCTCAGTATCTTCTAGTGGATGTGTTTCTGAACTGATGCCGCATTTGTGTGATAGGTGTCATTTTTATTTGGAGTACTGCTTGATACTAGTGGGCCATTTGGGCTGAGTTCAAGGATGCCATAATTAGTCTTTAGCTGCCTTCATAATAAATGTCTGCAAACAACTGATGTTTGTCCACTTGGCGATAAAAGCTTTGGAAGAGTTTTTACAGCAAAATCTGTTAAGAATATTAAGACCTTGTTCTTCACTTTCTGTGTGTCTTGCTCCAGTTTGTAAATTGGATTATCAGATCACATCCCAGACTTCAACTATGGCCGCAGTGTTGAAAATGTGTTTGATAATACTCTGGTAAAGAAGTTGCTGTTTTCTTAAGCTTCTCAGAGGCTGTACTTTCTGTTTAATGATCCTCCTTTGTCTGTCTCCTGCTTCAGGAAAACCGGTTCTAAGTGTCTGGTGCACTGCAAGATGGGAGTGAGCCGCTCAGCATCCACGGTGATCGCCTACGCCATGAAGGAGTACGGCTGGAACCTGGACAGGGCTTACGACTACGTGAAGGAACGGCGCACCGTCACCAAGCCCAACCCCAGCTTTATGCGACAGCTGGAGGAATATCAAGGGATCCTGCTGGCCAGGTGAGTGGAAGGAACGATGTTGATAACCCACATTAAGTGATAACACTTAAATTATTGACTCCATTATTTTGATTAGAACTTCCATCACTGCATTATGTAAGTAAGCTCGTGATTGTTTTGGGAAGGATAGTGCTCTGTTTTCATGGTTTATCTCAGCTGAGCCTGGGAAAATGGGTGTAATAAAGAGCTTTTAGGAGGCTGTTTGGCTTCTAGGATGGCTGTTTTTTGGAGAGTAGCATCCCATGAGCTGCCATTTGAATGCAGCATTCAGAGCTGTGCAGACTCCAGCAGAGATAAATGATGTCCCTATTGCTTGTAACATCACTTGGCAGGGAACTCGCTTTGTCTCCGTCGCAGCCCTGTTGAACATGCTCCTCCTCAGCAGCTGGTCTGGTTTTATTTAGATCCCTTTGGTGAGTGTTGGTGTTAGGGGAGGGGACAGGATGTTCTGTGCGTTGCAACAGCGGTGTTTATTCCTGCATGGAGTCCTGAGGCTGGTCTGGAGCTGGGCCTGTGTATGGGCCAGTGTGTTGTAATCCCAAGCCTATCACCTGATTAGCAAAAAGACATAAAGATTGCATGTTTCTGAGAAATGCACTTGTAAGCTGTGTTAAGCAATGCCTTCACGTGATCGGCTGGAAGGAGGTAGTGATACTCTGTGTTTTGCCAGATTACGGTATTTTGTTTAGGATTCTGGTGTGCTTTGCCAGGGAGCAGATCTGAAGCAAGCAGAATTACCCAAGCTGAGCCTCCTGCCGCAGGAGGTGGCTCTTAGCATGTTTTCACCAAAGTAGTTACTGGTGCTGTTGAAGGGTGCCTGCCTTACGCTGTTCTTTACAGCAGCTCCGGCACTCGTGTACCCTCTTTAGGGCACACTTCTCACCTCTGTCCTCTGCTTGGGTTTGTCCCTTTAGGTCTGTCCTGTCCACTCGCAAAGACCTCCCTGCCTTTGTGCTCAGTTAATGACTTACTGTTCCTCTTTTGCTCTCCACCTGCTCCCAGCAGTCTGGCTCTCTCTGCTGCTGGGCTAGGTTTGGATTCCCAATTTTTACACCAAACCCCTAGTATAAGCCGCCCCTGTCACTGAAGTGTGCTTCCTCTTTCCCTCTCTGCAGAGACAGCAGCCTGAGGGCTCCTCCCAGCTTACTCCCTCATCAGGTGCACTCACAGGATCTTTGCCCTCTACGTGCCTGCCGCCTTCTCCCCACTGCTCCCCAAACATTGACTGCCATAATGACCCTCTCTCTCTCTGAAAACGCAGCCGAGTATGAGTCTCAGGATAGATCACAGTGGAATAGGTATTTTAAGAAATTGTGCTCTTCTGGACTGAAACCTTTGGAGACGAACACCACACCTGCCTTTGGCGTCCTGTGTGACAGCAAACATGCTGCTGGCACCAGTTAATAAAGGTCAGTGCATAACTCTGAGCTAGAGGTGACCTGACCAGTGTGGTGTGCCATGTAGCACTGAGCGGACTGGGAAATTAGATCTGACTGGAACCAGACCAGCTGGAGGAAAAGAAGCTTTTCAGATGCGAAAAACACACCAACATCCTTTGCAACAGGTTGGTGAACACCTGTGAGGAGCCCTGGGCTGGTACCAGCTGGTATAGCAAGCACATCTTCAAGCCCTCTGCCTTGCAATTGGTTTAGGTAATCTGTTCGTCTGGTAGTTGGTGGCACACCTGCAAAGCCACCCTCTACAAACAGTTTGGTTAAGGATTTATTTTATTTTCCTGTCTTCCCGTAATTTATTTTTCAGCAGGTAAATCTTTCTTGCTGCCATCATTTATATAGTGTGTGTCTCCCCTTCCCACTTAAGCACACCACTGCTCCTGACCTACTCTGCAAGTCCCAATACAATGGCACGAACAGGATTACTTGTGAGGCTTTAAAAAATGCAAGAGCAGTGCATTACATCTCTGTGTGTAGGGCTAAAAAGCCTGCAATAAGTGAAGCTTCACTGAAGCAAGGAATGGCCTCTGCACTGCAGAGATGGTCCCTCTTTACGCAGTTCCCTTCTCAGCTCCAAACTGCTGCTTTGCTTTTTTTTTTTCCCCTCCCTCTTTCTTCTCTGTGTTATTTAGCTTTGCCCTCTGGCCTCTGGCTGCCTTGTTTATTGCTGCGGTATTCCAGGACAGGTAAAAAACAAAACCCAAAAAATGAACAGATTCACGCTCATGTGACTGCTCCAGTTTCAGAGGGAAGGTATGTGAGGGCAGCCATGTGCTCGCACTATCTAGTTACCGTTTTGTGTTGGGGTTGTAGCAACTGGGATATGTTTTCCAGCTGTAAAATGAAAACCCTCTGCCTGCTTTTAGTCACAACAACAAGTGTGTTTTGCTCTTTGGGACTGTCATACTTCCTGGGGTTAGTTAAACTGTCCCCCTCCCTCTGGTGATAGACACAGAAAGGCTGAGCCAGCCCTGTTTCTTTTATTAGTTATGGATAAGTTACAGGAAAACAGTGTTTGGGATCCCCTGTGCCTTGAGCAACTTGTGAATCAACAGCAATAGTTTTATACCAGAGCCTGGAGAGCTGGCTGCAGCATGGTGGGAGGTGTGGGGGTCTCCTGGTGCGAGGCTGGTGTGGACACAAGCCCTGGTGCTGCCCACAGACCTTGTGCCATGCCTGGCACACTGAACATCTGGGCTGCCATGGGCTGTTCTCCCTGGTGCCAGGAACGCTGCCCAGGAAGGTCAAGAGGTGGCTGTGAGCTCTAGGAAGGGGTGTGGGCTCCTGACCCTGCTTTTAGCACCTCTTGCTAAGGGCTGGAGGAAGTGTGAGATTAAAAAGTTACAGTATACCTCTGCCAGTGGTTGCTGGCATCGGGTTTGATTCGCGGCTCAGGGCTGTGCTAGGAGAGTTTGGTTTGTGCATGCGCGAGGTGGGTTTGACTTTCAGAGTCAGATGCGCAGCAGAGTGCTGGATTTGAGCGCTGAAGCGACGGGGTGGGAGGTGCCCTCAGAAAACACCAACAGCTTCTTTCCAGGTTACACAAGCAGAGACATGGGAAATCTTCGGCATTCCATACAGAGCCTCAGCACAACCTGCCTCACAGGCGAGCCTGGTTCTGCTGCCAATGTCAGACTTTGCTCCAAAACCCGTTAGAGGTGGAGCACACACACACACCCCGAGCAATGCCTTTTGGCCTCTAGTCTTCACCCTCCTGTCCTCTGAAGGGGCCCAACTCTGCCCTGTGTCATACATGAAGATTGTAGCTGATTATGGGGTTGGAAAGCTAAATCTGCGATGAATTATTTTCCTTAGCTGTTGGGCACCCACAACTAAACAGGTACATTGTAATTAGTTCAATAGCATCTGTTAATTACCCTACTGCAGCCAATGGATGTGTCTGGGAGCACCTGCTCACACTAGCAAGGGACTGGAGAGGTTTAGCAAGGTCTCCTGCAGCTCCAAGGACCTTTCTGTGGTATCTGCTCTCCTCCTAGGGGCAAACGGTGGAAGCACAGCCCTGTGGCCATGGTCACTCAGCAAAGCCCTTGCAGGCATGGCTAGCTGGTGTGGTCTCACTGTGAGAAGTTGCCTCCTTTGCTCTCTGTAAGCCCAGGGGCATGGGCTGAGTTTTTTGGCAGGTGGAGCTAAGGATGGTGGTGCCATACCGCTGGCAGTTGCTTTTGCTTTGTGACCGCTCAGACCTTCCTAAAGGGGCTGTCCAAGAGCTGGACAACTCTTAAGCTTCCTTCCTGTGAAAGGCAGGTGGTGTTTTGTGCTACTTGTTGAAAGTTGAGGATGTCTTCTGTGTTCTACACACACTCATACTCACATCCACCCACCCCACCCTAGCCCCTTGGTTACCAGAGCCTAGTTATATCACTAAAGCTATTCAAAGGAGCCACAAGGGAAATTGGACTTATCTTCAGTGTCCACCACCCATTCACATCCAGGACTAGGGACCCTGTCTCTTCTGGTCATTGCTCACCTGCTAGCAAATGGAAAAGTGCTTGCTGGCTGAGAAAGGACCAACTTCTGTAGTCAATTAGACATCGCGTTTGTTGAGTAGACCGATAAAATACTGCTGGGGAATACACGTGTGTGGAGCAGAATGGTGCCGTGGGGTTCAGCTCCTGGAAAAGTCTTTTACTGGATCAGCTTCTCCAGCAGCAGGTTTGGCCCTGCACTGTTTAGGTGAAGCTGCAGTTGTGGTCAGTGAGCCCAGTATTTGGCACGGTTCTTCATGAAGGTTGCATCCTCTTGCAAGAAGGTGGGTCTGCCTCTGGTGGGTGAAAACACTGCTCAATGTTTTCATTTGCTTTTCTTCCCCACAGCAAACAGCGGCACAATAAACTGTGGCGCTCGCATTCAGACAGCGACCTCTCAGACCATCACGAGCCCATCTGCAAGTCTGGGCTGGAGCTGAACAAAAAGGAGATCACCACCTCAGCTGACCAGATCTCAGAGGCAAAGACCAATGACAACCAGCAGCCGATGTCTCCCATCTACTCAGCTGAGCTAGACAGGGAGCAGCAGCTCCCAGAGGATGCAAACATGATCGAGGAGATGTGTGTGAAGGAGGGAAGGATCCACCTAGAGTTTACGTGTCGAGATTTCCACACTGAGCAGATGGAGGACAAGCTGAACCTGAACAACATCAATGGCTGTACAGCAGGATGTTGTGTAGACTCTGTCCCCCCCGATAACTGCCATGCTTCTGAGGCCTTAATGCAACTCCAGCACCCCTTGGAAATAACAGAGTTTCCTGATTTGACGGTGGATGACCTAGAAAAAGATGCTCTTAAGCCTGATATGAACGTGCACTTGGTTCCCATGGAAGAATTCACTTCGTGCTTAAAAGACTTTCCCCAATCCCCAAACCAAAATTCACCGAGTCTCCACCAGAATCCCCAGCCCGCAGTGACAGACCTCAGTACAGACAGGATTGATTTCTTCAGTGCTTTGGAGAAATTTGTGGAGCTTTCCCAGGAGAGCCGGTCACGCACCTGCTCCCATTCCAGGGCAGAGGAGCAAGGGAGTGGAAGGAATGGGGTCTCCAGGGTGCCTGTGCTGGAAGTGTCGCCTGCTGCAGATGGGGGTGTAGACACTCGAAGGAACAGCTCTGGAAACTCTCCTCAGGCATCGGATGACTCTTCTACAGATGAAGAACAACAAAAGGTTAAAATAACTTGCTCATTTTTTTAGGAACTGCTGCTCGAACCTATCTGCAGCTAGTTCTCTTGTGGGAGCTTGCTGCTGACGGGATTTTCTAGTCCTGACTGTCACTGAACCCGGGTAGCTGTTCAGGGAGGGATTGCTAAATGCTCCCCTGCCTCCTTTTTTCTTTTTTTTTTTTTTTTTTTTTTTTTTTCTTCACTTTTAGATACTTGCCTTTTTCTGCACTTTTTCCTTAAACATCTGTTTGCTGGCAGTGGCAGGGCACTGGCTGAGTTGACCTTGACCTGCCGTGCTGTTCTCGTGAGAAACTTATTTTTGAGTTTTGCATCAGGAGAGCAGATAGGTGGGACCTGACCCAAATGCAGCTGAACCCTCAACAGCTGAGGCTAGCCAGCATCCTAAACCTGTGCAGATATTTATCTGACTTGAGAAATCCATCAAAGAATGGGACAAAACTGGCACCTTTCCCTGGTTGGGAAGCACCAGCACTGGGATAGTAAATCAAGGCAGACATAGAGTTTCCACTGCTGGAGGAAGGCCTGGGGTGATGGGATCAGGCATGTCATGGCTCACTTCTCTCCTGGCTAGAGAGATGTTCCTGACAAAATGTAGTAACCTCTGAACCGAGGTACCTTTCTTTTATAATTGCTTTCCACCCTTGAGGACTCTCACAGGGACTGATGATGTCCAGGGCCATCATTTTCTGAGAGCCTCTTATTTAAATTCCACACTGCATTGCTTGAATCTTTTCCATCTCCATGTGAGGCAATAAGGCTCTTCCAAATATAATAGGCTAAGGCACTCTCCAGTGATTTGGCAAAAAGAGTGTGTGGATGGGGAGCCTCTCTGGCCATTTTCCTCTGGGAAACCAGAGCATTTCAGCACTTGGTCATTCTTTATGCTGTACTTCTCTTTGCTCCAATACGTGAGCAGAATCGTTCATGTATTCAGTTCAAAACTGCACTTCTAGCAGCATTAAGTTGTTGTTGTTGTTGTGAACTGAACTTAAAATAACTTTATTTTTCTAAAAAAGGTACATTTCGCTTGGAATTCATGGCAATTAAACAGAAGTTCTTAAATCTCAAGTCTAGGTGAAATTCCAGCCTGGAATATGTTAAATGCAGTGCCAGAGACAGTAATGCTTCTACGGTGGTGATCACAGCAATTGTGATGTATCCCCACACACTGGCACGTGCGCCTTTTGTTCCTCTGGGGACATGAAACCCCGTTTCCTTTAAGCTGCTGCTCTTTGCTGTCTGTCAGCGCAGCTGATCCACTTTGTAATTCTCCTGTTTCTGTGTTGCAGGAGGTCCCTGAGCTGCCTAGCACAGGCCATCTCACGAGATCCCACTCGGAAAATGCCATTTCTGTGAAGGAAATTATCACAGAGATTGAGTCAATCAACCAGGGAGCAGGACCAGCCCAGCAGAAAGAGGGTTCGGCCAACCTCGCCCAGACACCAAAGAGGAACACGGTGCATGACCTGCCAGTGGAGGCCATTTGGGCATCTGAAAAGGTGGAACAGAGTGAAGGAGCCAGTGCTGGACACCAGGAAAAGGAGAAGGACCCTCTACAAGCTGAGCAAGAAGCTGCCCCCTCCCTGCAGGCAGCTTCTGGTAAATCAGATCTGGAGGAAGGCAGCCCAGGGGGGGAGCAGCAAGAGCCTCATGGCTCCATCAACCCCAAGCCCAAGTGGTGCCCCGGCTCTGTCCGGCGAGCCACCCTGGAGTTCGAGGAGCGCTTGAGACAGGAGCAGGAGCACCAGCACGCGTCCCCAGTCTGTGTCTTACCCACCCGCAAGAACTCCAGAAATGACTCTCCCGCTGCCGAGCTCCTGCTGCGGGGGAAGAGCGAGGAGCTGCCCCTGGAGCTGGCTCCGGAGGGTGACAAGGTGCAGGGTCCAGGCACTGAGGAGCTGCTGCCGCCTCCTGGGGCAGGGCTGCCTGCACCCCTTGCCTCCCCTGCACTCGAGTCCTCACCTGCAGAGCCCAGCCCAGAGCAGGGAGGAATGGCACAAGAGTGCAGGACAGTGGTGTCATTTGATGGGACGGAGGAGCCATCCCTGCCCTCCCTCCCCACAAAGAGAATCGAAATCATTGAATATGCTCCCCCGGTCAAATCTGCAGAGCGCCCCGATGCAAGCTGTGAGCAGAGCGGGCTGGCCACAGCCACCCCGTCTTTAGATGAAAACTTGAACCCTTCGTTGTGCTCAGAGAAGGCACCAACCTGTCTCCGAGCTCTGACGCTGGTAAATCTCTCGCTGCCGGAGCACGCGGTACACAAGCAGGCCACCTCCACTGCGGGCAGCCCCAGCAAGGAGGGTGCTGGGTTATCTGTTCACCTCGGTGCTGCTTCTCCCTCTGCCCAGGTGACCTCTACACCTTCAGCCAGCCTGGATCGCTCTTCTTACCCCTACGTAATTCACCTGGAAGGTGTCACCGAGCAGAGCACGGGTACAGACGATGAGCCGGTCACACCGTGTGGCGTTGAGGGAGACGCGACTCTCCCATTCAGGGACGAACCCAAGCCTCTCTGCAGGGGTGGTGCCAGCACCTCGAGGCAGCTGAGCAGCAAGGACTTCACCAGCCAATGTGCTGAAAACATGGACCTTGTGGACATCTCTTTCTTGTGTTACGGCCTCCCTCACAGCTCCAGTAGCCGCAGCGTGGAGGAGCGCAGCAACAGCCCCGGGCTGGTCAAGCAGCGAGCGAAGGAAATAGAGGCTCGGATCCGGCACGCGGGGCTCACCACACCCTCCCACATGAAACGCTCGGCATCTTTGGCCAAACTGGACTGCCTGGACCTCTCCAAGGACGACTTATCCGAGAGGGAATCGGCCTCTTCTGATGCCAACCCGGTGCTTCTCACCTGCGTTGCCCTCAGTCGAGGCTTTCGCGAGGGGAGTTTGGAGAGGGGCTCGGAAAGCGCGTGCGGAAAGCATCGCCTTTCCTCTCCGGAGCCCGCTAAGCATTTTGTGGAACAGCTCAGAACAGCCGAGTGCATTGCCCAGAGCAAACCGGTGGAGAGGCCGCTAGCTCAGTACGCCAAAGAGTGCGGCTCCAGCCAGCAGAGTTTGTTTTCCGGCACGGATCCGACGTGGACTAGCTCCGAGGAGAGTCCCCCGCTGCTCCAGGTGCAGGTCCTGGACTCCTTGTCTCTGGCTCGTGGTCTGGCTGTTGCACCCCGGCAGCAGCACGGGAGAACTCACCCTCTGAGGAGGCTCAAAAAGACCAATGATAAAAAGCGGACAACCAATCCCCTCTACAATACTATGTGATCCTGAGCCCTCAGCTGTGATTTCTTACCGAGAACCCGTGGTGTTGTGTTCACACAAGGGGCAGGTGTAATATAAGGAACATGCACTTTATTGGTTAATTTTATATATATTGTCATTTTACTGTTCCTGGCGCATGTAGGTGTGGGTTGGTTCTTCTGTGTGTGACTCTGACTGCAGGACTGTTTTGGTTTGTTGTTGGTTTTGTTTTGTTTTTTTTTTTCAACTCAGATAACCTCAAATGTTGGGGTTTTTTTGTTAAGTTTGTTTTAAAAGAACACCTTTATGATGCAAAAATTGATGTTGGCTTGCTTCGGCAAGGAGTTTTGCTTAGAACCAGATCCTAGTTTCTAACTTGAATTTTCCCCATGCCTTGAAAGGGTGCTGGGCAGTTGTTGGGGTGAGAGCCCCCATAAACATGAAGGCTGTGGCAAGGTCCCTTTTTTTGGGCTTTCTTCCATTTCTGCAAACTGGAACTGTATGATGCTAGCAGATCACTCACAAAGCTGCTTCAGGACAAACCCCTTGGGCTCAGTTTGGCTGGTGCATCCCCGAAAGGAGCACAAAGGGGTAAATCCTCCTGATGGATGGGCTCGGAAAACCCCGGGCAGCCTGGCACCGAGATCAGCGCTCCCCTCCTGGAGTGGGTCACGCAGAGCCCCCCATGTTTTGGTGAAGTGGAGCAGAGCTCCTCCACAAGCTGCCCAGCTCGCTTCTCCTCAGCTGCCCTGGACATATGGGTGAGAGGAGGAGAAGCCCCCAAAGCCAGAGTGTTCTTTTAAAACAAACGCCTCATTAGGGTTTTAACCCTCCCATTACTTGAATACTGCTGTGGGCCTTCCAAGTTCATGGCCATATCATCTGTCCTCTGCCCTCCTGCTGCCTCCCCTCTGCCCCAAAGCTGTTCTCGTCTCGTGCTGCCTGAGTCTTCCTCTCCCCTCTGCCACACTCACAGGAACTTCTGGTCGCTCCCGAACCTAGAGGCTGTTGTAATTGTTACATGACACATTGCCCCTATGGAATGCAAAGCTTTGTCCTCTCTGCTGTCACTCCTAACACTCAACCCAGAGGGAAGATCTTTTCTGGAAGTTTTTTCTTTTTTTTTCTTTTTTTTTTTTTTTGCCTAAATTGTATATATGGTATTTATATAGATTTTTTTTTTGTCGTTTCTATGTTTTTTTTTTTTAAAAAGGGCAAGACTGCATTCTGTAAACTGGAAAACAAAACCACCTTACTCAAACTCAGTGCTGTTCGTTGTAATCTGCACGGAAATGGGAGTGGGTTTGACTTTGTAAGCTGTCTTCCCTTTCCAAAAGTGAGCCTTGATGCCAGCCTTTGCCAAATGTCTCCCTTCTCCTCCAGTCCTGTGTGAACCCCTGTTACCCCGCTGTGGGAGGGGAACTGTGTATCTGCCCACTTGAAGCTGGCTGTCAGCAGTGCCAGTCGGACATGGAAGGCCATCGGCTGCTCTGAGCCATTCTGCAGGTTCTTGCTTCCCCGGAGAACCTGCATTGGAAGGGGCTGCTCCAAATTTCAGCAAATTATTTTACGGTTTCCGAGCAGTTTGGCTAAAGCAAAGCTCCTCATTTGCAGCTGTATGTATCAGCAAATTGTTCGTGTGCTGTAGGAGCAGAGAGGAAGGCACTTGGCCGTGGCAGGAGAGCTCTGGGTGTCCTGTCTGCAGTCCCGTGGCAAGTCTGTGGCAGAAGAGCCAGTCTGAGCTGGTGCTTGGCTCTGGCCCAGACCTGCCCTCCAGGGAGGAGCGAAGCAGAAGATGCAGAATGGCTCCAGCTGCTGAAAGCCCAGCATGGAGAGGATGTGGTGTGGGAGGAGCAGCAGACAAGGCCATGCCTAGAAAGCAGCACTGATGCTGCAGAGCCTTGCAGGCTCCGATGGGACAAGCTCATCTTGAGCCGGAGAGGAGCGCGCAGCACCAGAGCACTGGGGAGTATTGGGAAGCAGCATGCATCTGCCCTGGGGAAGGGGTGTCGCTAGCCCCCCAGCTTGCCAGCAGCAGAGGAGAGCCTAACAATTCGCAAGGTAGATCCCACCTCACTGTCCTCCCCCAGCTCCCAGGGATCCTCCAGCAGCAGCGTGCGCTTCATCCCTCCCTTCCCAAGGAGCTGGAGCTCCGCTGGGGGGCTGTCACCTGTGCTAGTGGCAGGCTGGAGCCTAGCCCGAAGTAGCCCAGCAGGGCCCTGTCCTGGCTCAAATAGCGTGTCATCCCAGGCCATTTCAGTCACCCAAGTCCCTGGCCCAGGAGATCAGATACTTCTTCGGGACACTGAAAGACATTTGGCTTCTCCTAGCCCACTCCAGCTGGCTTCAGAGCTGGGCGGGCAGCATGGAAAGGCCAAGTGGCTCATGTCATCTTGTGAAGGACGGTCTCAGTCCTTGCCTCCCCCACAAACCTCGCCAGACCCTGCTGCCACCATTCCTGACCCCAAGGCCTTGTCTGCCTACCCCTCCACAGGTGGAAGGGATGGGGTGCCACCAAACCTGCCTGGCATTGAAGTGAGTGTGCCTGGCTGGCACTGTGACCTGGTGACAAGGATCTGCTTGGGAGGGGAAAAGCCCTGTGTATAATTCCTTCCCGTGGGAAGGGGGGAGGAGAAGAGGATAGGGTTTCTTTGCCCAGCTGGATCTCAGGAGATGTGCGCTATAGGAAGGCTCTTCCATGCAGACCAGAAATGCTGCTTCTTTCCAATACTCTGCTGCTGTCGGGGCGCTTCAGCTGGGGAGGGCGGCGAAAGGGCGAAGGGCTGTTGCAAGGAGGTGCTTTGCTGTCCCCTTGTCCTCGGCTCTGGCCCAGCACAACGGTGTTTTTTCTCTGTGAAGCCTGTGGACGGGCGGAGGGAGTTGGGGAAGGTGGTTCTCTTGCGGAGTTATGAAGGCCTCGGAGGTCTGGAGGCTCTGGGATGGCTGGAGGGAAGGGGCTGGAGGGGCACGTCACGTGCAGCTCTCCAGGGACCCCGGCTCCTCCTCAGCCAGTGTCTGGGCAACGAAGCCACCGAGCCCCTGGCATCCAGAGGTCTCTGCCCGGGGACAGTTGTCCCTTCTCCATGCTGGTGGCTCACGGGTGGGTGGGTGGTGGCTGGTTCCTGTGGCCACCCCATGAGAGCTTCTTGTGGCCCACTGAGCACTGCGGGGTGCAGCACCTTCCCCGGATGGAAGGAGCAGCACCCCCAGGGTGCTCAGCAGCTGACAAGCCTCGCTGATAGAAGGGGTTTAGGAGAAACATGTTGTTTTAAGGGCATTTTTGTACAAAACAATTGTTCTTTTGGTCTCTTGCAAAGCCCTCTCAGAGGACGCTTTATTGTTTACATTGACTCTTGTACAATATCTCAGCCATCGCCTCCCCCCTCGCCCGCCCCATCTCCGGCTGTACTGTAACGTGTGAGCCTTGCACAAACGGATAGCGTGTGCGTGAAACTGGTTTTTACACTGCGTTCTGTTGCACTCGATGGTGTGTGTGTGCGTGTGTGTGCGTGTGTCCGGTCTGCTTGAGAAGTTGTGACATGTACAAATCTCCCCCCCTTCGGCCCTTTCCTGGGGGCACGGTCCCAGCGGGTGGCAGGAGGGGCAGGCGGTGATGCCGCTTCTGGCTCACTTGGATGTTAAACGGAGCAGGGATTGGCTCTGTGCCCCTCTGCCAGCAGAGGCCTGGTGGAAGGTAGCCCGCCCCAGCTCTGGCTGCCCCTGGGACCTCCTGGGAGGAGCGAGCTGCTGGGAATTGCCGTGGGCACCTGCCGGGGGGCTCCCGGAGCCTCGCAGCTCTCCCAGCCGGGTGGCAGGAGGAAGCCATACCTGCCGCAGGTCCCCTGCTCCCGTCACAGTACGTCCTGCCTTAATCTGGTCCTAGCTCCACGCAGACCCCCACATATCTCCCTAAGGGAGGGACCCCCCAAGCCCGTGCTGGCGTGGGGCAGAGGCAGGCACCGGCCTGGCACAAGTGGGGTCCAGGCTGGGCAGGGGGCTCCCCTCCGGCAGTGCCACCAGAGGTGCTAACAGCCCGCCTGCTCTGCAGACATCTCTGTTGGCACAAAAGAAGGTGCCAGTGCCTTTTTATTTTCCTTGATGGAGATGCGGTGTCCTTGCGCTGGCTTGTAGGGGTTGCCCCAGGGCCGGGCAGCCCTCGGGACGGCCGGCGGTGGAGTTGCAAACCGGGGAGGGGAGCGCTTCTGGCTGCCCCTCCTGGATCTTCCACGGTGGCTGGGATCGTCCCCTTTCCCCCTAAAGACTTTATGACCGATGTGCTCAGCTGTTTTTAAATGTGAACTTGTGCACTGATGTGCAGATTCAATGTTCTTGTTACCGAATGAATAAAGTTTTATTTTGAAGATGACCTGGGCGTGCTGCCTCCTGTGTTGGGCGTGGGGCTGGGGGCGATGCATGGTCTGTGCTGCTGCCGGAGTGCCGAGCAGCAGCGGGGATGTGGGCAGCCAGAGCGGGGTTGCTCACTCACACTCACGTCCCCTGCCAGAAGGACAGATGGACCCATCCTGTCCCAAGGCATCTGTACAGGGGCTGCGGAGCCGGTGCTACCAAGCACGATGCTCTTCCAGATCCTGCTGCAGTCGCAGGGAAAATGCCGGGGGCTGCATACATAAAGCTGCTCGGGATGCTGCGGGTGCCCTTGCTGCACTGCCACAGAGGAACTGTGGGGAGGGTCCTGGGGCTTCAGCTCCAAGCGGGACGTGAGGTTTTAGCTAGACCCTGGAGCAGACCCACCATGGCCAGCCAAGGAGCTGAGCCGAACCCAAGCACCGAATAGCCACAGCCCAGGCAGCTTCTGTGCCGGGAAGCAGCCGATCCTGGGTGAGCTGCTCCTGCTCCTCGTGTCCCAGCGGGGCAGGCAGCGTGGCGCAGGGGTCTCTGCGGGCTTCCTCTGGCCTGGCTGTGAGCAGGGGGTACGGAGGGAGCCAAATCCCCACAGCTCAGCCTCGCCATCCCTGCGCAAAGCTTCCCGCTGGGCTGGGGCTGAGCAGGCACCAGGGGTGCAGCGCCCAGGGGTGCGGGGCATGACGGGGGTGGCAGTGCCCCTGGGGTGCCCCGTCCCTTCCCGCTCCCCCCAGCACCACGATGGGGAAGGGCTTCCCAGGGCCTCTCCTCCACTTGCTGGGGATGTGGCTTGGAACTGGGGACATGGGACACGGGGCTCGCTCCATCCCCGAGTGCCGAGGGCAGAGTGAGCCCCGGCCGCGGTGGGACGGGGCAGGCAGGGGGGTGCCTCTGCAGCCCCCTCCCTCCCTGCCGCCCCTTTGGCCAGCCAAGCGGGGATGTCACCTTTTCCCTGCCGTTTTGGAGCTGCCCCCTCCTGCCCGGCTCAGCCAATGCTCGCCTGGCTCCGCGCGGTGCCCTTGTAGGGTCCAGGGCTTTGCTGCCTTTCCAGGAACCGCAGCTCCCCTCCCGCCGGTCCCCGAGCCCCACGATCCCTTAATGCCCCCGGGCCAGGGCATCCCCGCGGGGCCGGGCTCTGCGAGCCCCAATCCCCCCCCGGAACGGGCCGTGCCCATCCCACTGCGCGGGGCGCCGCTGGTGTGGGCTCACCCCCCGGGTGTGCAGCCCCCCTGCTCCGGGGGGAGAGGGGAAAGGGAGCCCTGGGGGTGCCGTGGGTGTGGGGACCCCCGGGGCCAGCCCCCGGGAGCCCCTTCTGTGCCCCATGGTGCCCCCCCGGTGCATCCCCATGACCCCTGGGAGCCCCCCCTGCGCCCCATGGTGCCCCCCGGTACATCCCCAGCACCCCCGGGAGCCCCCTCTACATCCCGTGGTGCCCCCCAGTAACACCCCAGCGGCCGTGGTTTCCGTGGGGCTGGGCTGGCCCCGGGGTGGGGGGGGAACCAGCGCAGGGTCGCAGTCCCCAGCCCCGGGCAGAGCCCCGGGGGGGGTGGGGGGGTGGGCTGAGGTCTGACCCTCCCCCCGGCTCTGCCCGGTGCTGTAGGAAGCCGCTGCCCGGCGGCAGGGGGCGGAGGGGCTGCTCCTGCCCCCCCAGCGCGGGGCCGTGGGGAGGGGGGCTGCCGGCAGCCTCGACCCCCCCGCTTACGGGGAGGGAGCCAGGGCCCTGCCAGCGCCGACCCCATCCCTGCGGGCAGCGCCGGGGGCGGGGGCCGGGCCGGGGGGCCGGGCAGGGTGCGGGGGCAGGCGGGGCCGGGCCGGGCCCCCCCTTCTCCCGGTGCCCGCCGCGGGGGGGCTGTGCCGGCCCCGGCGCCCGGCTCGGCTCAGCTGTTCTCTGCGGCAGCGGCGCTGCGCGGTGCCGAGCCCAGCCGCGCCGGGCGGAGCGGAGCCGAGCGGGGCCGGGCCGAGCCGGGCCGGGCGGCGGGGAGCGCAGCGGGGCCGGGCCGAGCCGGGCGGAGCCGAGCGGGGCGCAGCGCAGCGCCGGGCGCGCAGCACCGCGGAGCGCAGGTGGGAGCGGGAGCGCGGGCGGCCCGGGGCCGGGGCCGGGGCCGGGGCCGGGGCGGGGGCGGGGGGGGGCGGCGGGCGGTGGGTCCCCAGCCCCCGGCCCCGGCCCGCCGCCCGCAGGAGGCGGCTATATTTGGAAAGTGACCTCTGGTCGTTCCGGAGCAGCCGCTGCGGATTCAATTGTGGCAACGTAATGGCACGGCCGGGCAGCGGGGCGCGGGGAGCGGGGCTGTCCGGCCCGTACCCTGCCCTGCATCTGGCCTGCGCCCTGCCTGTATCACGCCCGTTCCCCGCCTGACCCCGCCTGCCTGCTGCCAGCACCCCGCCTGCCCCCTGCTAGCACCCCTCCGACCCTGCCAGCACCCTGCCTGCGTGCTGCTAGCACCCCTCCGACCCCACCTGTACCCCGCCTGCACGCTGCTAGCACCTCTCAACCCTGCCTGCATGCTTCTAGCACCCTGCCTGTACCCCGCCTGCACCCCACCTGCATGCTGTTAGCACCTTGCCTGTACCCTGCCTGACCCTGCCTGCATGCTGCTAGCACCCCTCAACCCTGCCTGCACCCCTCCGACCTCACCTGCACCCTGCCTGTATCATGCCTGCGCCCCATCCAGCTGTCATGCCTGCAGCCTGTTAGCACTCTGCCTGCAGACCTCTAGCACCCTGCTTGCAAGGTCCCCTGTGCTGGTCTGTGCTGGTCCCTGCCTGTACCCTGCCTGCACCCCGTTCAGCCCTGCCTGTGCCCCGTTCAGCCCTGCCTGCGCCCGTCTAGCACCCCTCCAGAGCTCTAGCTGCACCCCATCAGTCCTGCCTGTACCCTGTCCAACTCTGCACCCCACCTGCACCCTACCCAGCCCACCCTGCACCCTACACACTGCTAGCACTCTGCTCAACTCTGCCTGCACCTTTCCTGCATCCCGCACCCTGCCTGCACCCTGCCTGCACCCCGCATGCACTCTGCCCAGCCGGCCAGGCCATCGCCCCTTCCCCTGCAAGACTGCACCCCCAGCTCTGCTCCCACTGGCAATGGATGAGGTGCTGCAAAACACCTGGAGGGCATCCCCACGGAGCCCACTTGCTCTCCCCAGCCGTGCCCAGGGCCAGGGGGGTGACAGCAGTGGTGCCGGCACCCAGCCCTGCTGGGCAGCAGGGGTTCAGGCCCCCTTGGCGCCCCGCTCCAGCCCACACCCGTTGTGCCAGGCTGGGGATGATGCTCAAGGGCCATGGGGACCCCTGGCCAAAAGCCACCGGCCGGGACGCGAAGGGGCCGATGTGCCCCTAACAGTGCCCACACCGGCCCCGCAAGCCTGTGCTTGGGGGCTGGGGACAGCCCCTGGCCGTGGCTGAGGCCCCAGCAGAGCACAGGGTGTCCCTGGGGCGGTCAGTGGCTCGTGGGTCCTGCAGAGCGCCAGCCAGGGGGGTTTGGGGTGCTGAGGGGCTCAGTGCCCCCCAGGCAGGTCCCAGGAGCAGGGCAGGCTCGGGACAGAGATGGGTGGTTGTGGGCAGTGTGCCCAGCTGTGGCTGAGGGCTGGGGACCACCCGGGGGGCTCCTCTGCACCCCAGCGTGCCCATGGGGCTGCGTGGCTGGGCCAGCTCCAGCCCTCCCCAGGGTCAGTGCCAAGCAAGTGGGTTGGGGGCCTGCGGGGTGTGTGTGCAATGCTGGAGGCACAGCCTCCGTCCTGGGTGCTGGGTCCAGCCAGGTGACCTCAGGCCACCGATGCAGGATGGGGCACGAAGGGACGAGCTGTGACCTGGTGCATGGCACCTCCGTGCCTGCCCCAAACCCCCCTTCAGCCCCACTTCTCTATTGCAGCCGCTCACGTGCCAACCCCAATGCCAGCTGTGGGGCACGGCACAGCCACAGGGCACGGCACGGCCGCAGGGCACAGCAGGGCTGCAGGGCCCAGCACGGCTGCAGGACACGGCACAGCTGCACACCATGGCATGGCCGCAGGGCACGGCACAGCCACAGGGCACAGCAGGGCTGCAGGACACGGCACAGCTGCGCATCATGGCACGGCCATGTCCCTGCCCAGCTGTCAAGCGGCTCTGACCGCAGGATGCCGGTCCTCAGCGCTTGCAGCACCCACACGCCCCTGCACGAGGGCTGCCCCCGGTCCCCACCATGGGGCCAGGACTGTGTCTGGCACCATCCTGCCCCCTCATCCCCCACCGTCTCTGTCCCCCCAGGCTTACCCCTGTGCCCAGGGTAGGAGGGGGTCTCTCAGAGCACGAGGCCTGAGGGGTCGAAACCCCTCCATGCTGTGCTGGGGGGCGTTCGTGGCCTGACCCTGCGCCCCCCAGCCATGAGCCGCCGCGTGGTGCGCCAGAGCAAGTTCCGGCACGTCTTCGGGCAGCCGGTGAAGGCCGACCAGATGTACGAGGACATCCGAGTCTCCAAGGTGACGTGCGACAGCTCCTTCTGTGCGGTCAACCCCAAGTTTGTGGCCATCATCGTGGAGTCTGGTGGCGGGGGGGCCTTCATCGTCCTGCCCCTTGCCAAGGTGAGCAGCCAGGGCCTGCCCACCCTCCCCCCCGAGGATGTATTGTGTGGGAACATGCTGATGGGCTCTGCTTTTGGGGGGGGCTGCTGTGGCCCCAGAGCCCCCCAACTTTGTCCCAACATCCCCATCCTCATGTGGGGGCTCGGGGCAGGGACAGCCTGGCTTGATCATTGGCACCTGTGAAGGGTGACATCCCAGGGGCCACCGAGGTGATGTGGGAAGCCCCTGACTGCTTTCTTCCCAGCCCAAATTCCCTGGGGCACATGGTGCCCAGGGAGCATCCCAGTGGGGTGGGTCTCTGCCCTGCCCATCCTGTCAAAGGGGCTGGGAGGGGGTCCCCAGCCCCTCCTTGCCATCAGAGGGGACACAAAACAACCTCTCCCAAGGCACATAATTTCCCTCTGTGTCCCTACGGGGCCCCATTCCCACTCCGTGCCTCAGTTTCCCCATTCAAGGTGGGTGCAAAGCTCTGGCCACCACCGGGACCCCCTGCACATCCGCACTTGTGCCACATCTCCACACAATGGCCAGGCTGGGGCCTGGGGGACACCTGGCAGGGTCCCCCCCAGCTGCTGGGGGCTCATCCCAGCACCTCGGCATTGCAGACAGGCCGGGTGGACAAGAACCACCCGCTGGTGACGGGGCACACGGCACCTGTGCTGGACATCGACTGGTGTCCCCACAACGACAACGTCATTGCCAGCGCCTCGGAGGACACCACAGTCATGGTGAGGGGCTGGACCCCGGGAGGGAGGGGGGCAGTGGGCGCTGGGGAGCGGTACGGAGCGTTCTCCCCCCCTTTGCTGCCTGCGAAGTGTCACTGGCCTATTTTTAGCCCCAGTGCCATTCGTTTGCGCTGGCGGCGGCTGCTCTCTCCATGATGCAGCAGTTTGTGCTAAATATACCCGTCCCGGCGACTCAGCACCCAGGAATAGCTGGGGGCTGGGGGCTGCACCCCAGCCGTGCCCTCCTCCGTGTGCCCACCAGCACCCCGAGTGTTGGGGATACACCCCAGGACAGAGGTGCTGCCGCCACCATCCCCTCGCCACCCTCCCCGCAGCCTGAGCTGGGATTAAAGATGAGGTTAATTGGCTCCGAGGCCCTCAGCTGCTTAGCGCTCACACATGGGGTGATCCCCCCCACCCCACGCCCTGCTCCCCATCCTCCCCCCAGGTGTGGCAGATCCCTGACTATGTCCCCATGCGTAACATCACGGAGCCGGTGGTGACACTGGAGGGACACTCCAAGCGGGTGAGCATCATCTCATGGCACCCCACCGCCCGCAACGTCCTGCTCAGCGCAGGTAAGGGGGTCCCGGGTCACCCTCCCGGGGGACAGGGGTATCCATGTGGGGTGATGGTGTCTACTCCATCGGTCCTCCGCAGGCTGTGACAACCTGGTGATCCTCTGGAACGTGGGCACGGGGGAGATGCTGCTGGCACTGGACGACATACACACCGACCTCATCTACAACGTGGGCTGGAACCGCAATGGCAGCCTCCTCGTCACCACCTGCAAGGACAAGAAAGTCCGCATCATCGACCCCCGCAAGCAGCAGGTCGTGGCGGTGAGTGCCTCCACCATGTCCCCCCCACCGTCCCACCGCGGGGTCCCCCCCGAATGCCTCCTGACCCTACTAACCTCCCGCACCCGCGCGTCTCTGTGTTTGGTTTTAACCCGCTAACGGCCGGCGCAGGAGAAAGCCAAACCGCACGACGGCGCCCGCCCCATCCGCGCCATCTTCGTGGCCGATGGCAAGATCTTCACCACCGGCTTCAGCAAGATGAGCGAGCGGCAGCTGGGCCTCTGGGACCTGGTACGAGACAGCAGCTCCCACCCAGCCAGTGCCGCCCCGGGGACCCCGCGGAGCTCAGCCGAGCCAGGGATGCCGGGAACGCTCTCCGGCAGCACACGCACCCCAGGAGCCTCGTGCGCTCCCCAGGAGCAGGACTCAGCGGCTGTTTTGGGGGACGGACCCGGACCCCCCCATTTTCCCCCTTTCCCATGCCCCGTGCTGACTCTCTCCCCCTCCCCCAGGAGAGGTTTGCCCCCCACGAAGGGTTGAGGCCCGTGCGGGCCATCTTCACACGGGAAGGACTCATCTTTACCACGGGCTTTACCAGGATGAGCCAGCGGGAGCTGGGCTTGTGGGACCCGGTAACGAGGCCGCATGGAGTGCTGCCCCGGGAACTTGGCCCCCCCGCCCCTCTGCCCCCCCTGCCCAGGGATGGGGTGCAGCTGCATCCCCCCTCCCCCAAAGATGCCAAGTTCCCAAGTGTGCTGTGCTGTGCTGGGCATGGGGAGGGTGCTGGGGGGAGCGGGGAGCACTGGTGGGGGGGCCAGCCAGGCTGGGGAGCACCTGATGGTGCAGGTAAGCAGGAGTGGGACAGGGGGTGCCGGGGGGGATTGTGTATCCTGGGGGGGGGAGTGAGTCCCGTCCCCACAGTGTGCCGTGGCTAACGTGTGTGACTAACTGGGGTGGGGGTTTCGGGGCCACCACTAACTCCCCCCCCCCCCCGCTGCTCCATCCCCACAGAACAACTTCGAGGAGCCCATCGCCCTGCAGGAGATGGACACGAGCAATGGGGTCCTGCTGCCCTTCTACGACCCCGACTCCAGCATCGTCTACCTCTGTGGGAAGGTAACACCCCTGGGGTGCACCCCCCTGTGCCACCCTGTCCCTGGGGGTGGCCAGGGCGGGCTGACACCCATCTCCACACCCACAGGGTGACAGCAGCATCCGATACTTTGAGATCACGGACGAGGCACCCTATGTGCACTACCTGAACACCTACAGCAGCAAGGAGCCGCAGCGGGGCATGGGCTTCATGCCCAAGCGTGGGCTGGACGTTAGCAAGTGTGAAATTGCCAGGTGGGAGTTTGGGGGGGTGTCTGGGGGTCTGGGGGGGGCAGCCAGAGCCTGACTGCCTCCATCCCATGCAGGTTCTTCAAGCTGCACGAGCGCAAGTGCGAGCCCATCGTCATGACGGTGCCGCGCAAGGTGAGCCCGGGGGTGTCTTGGGGAGATGAGGGGGGTCCTGGGGGGACACACTCCCTCTCACCGTGGTCTCCCTTGCCCCCGCAGTCAGACCTCTTCCAGGATGACCTGTACCCTGACACGCCGGGCCCCGAACCGGCCCTGGAGGCGGATGAGTGGCTGTCGGGGAAGGATGCGGAGCCCATCCTCATCTCGCTGCGTGACGGCTACGTCCCCATCAAGAACCGGGAGCTGAAGGTGGTCAAGAAGAACATTCTGGACAATAAGCCCCCCCCAGGCCCCCGCCGCAGCCACTCCACCTGCCATCCCGACTTCTCTGTGAGTGTCTTGGGGACGGGGGCATTGCAGCGGGGCTGTCCCCCTGCCCAGGGTGCTGTTGGAGGGACTGGAGGGGGCTCACTGGTGACCCTGCGTCTCCCCCCCTGCAGCAGTCAGCCTTGGAGGAGGTGCTGGAGGAGATCCGTGCCCTGAAGGAGACGGTCCAAGCGCAGGAGAAGCGCATCTCCGACCTGGAGAACAAACTCTGCCAGTTCACCAACGGCACGGACTAGCGCGGCTGCCACGGGCAGGGCGAGGACTGCCCCGGCCCTCCCGGGGATTAAAGCCGAGTCCCCGCAGAGGGCAGGAGCCCAGAGCCATGTTCTTCGCCCAGGAGCCGAGGCTGCAGGGAGGGGGTCGGACCCTGACCCCCCCATCACCACTGGCATCGGTCGCATCCTCCTCCCGAGGTGGCCTGGCACACCAGCACCCTGCTGCAGCACCCGAGGGGGTCCCACCTGCTGGGCAGGATGCTGAGCATCCCTCCTGGGGACCTGCAAGCTGGACACCAGCATCCTCCCAGGACGGGGGAGCTGTTGGGCCACCCCCCCAGGCAGGATGCGCTTGGGTACGGTGCTACCCCCCCCATCAGCCCCCCCCCCCCCCCCCCCCCCCCGTGCCTCCCCCTGCCCCATCGCCCCCCTCCGCGGGTGCTCCCAACCAGCTCTTTGCTCCTGGGTCCCCTTTAATAAAGGGCGCAGCTGCCCATGGCCGTGTGGCAGGTACCGGGGTCGTGGGGCTGCCATGCCGGGGGGGGCCCCTGCCTGCACCCCGCTGCCCGCACAGCCCCAGCACAGGCGGAGAGAGGCAGAGACAAACGTTAAAGAGCATTTATTGGTGGTGGCCGCAGTTGGAGCAGCTCAGGCTCCCTCGGCCCTGGCCCAGATGTCGCTTGTAGGGGTGCATGAGGGGGGGGGCGCCAGCTACGAAAAGTCCCAGGGGAGCGAGCCCAGCCCCCCCCACAGCCCCCAGCCCCCCGTGTGCAAAGGAGGAGCAGCCCAGGGTGGGGGGGCCGGGGGTTAGCACCATTTGACATAAGGTTTCTCTCAGGGTCAGCGCCCAGGACAAGGGGGTGCAGTGCTGCCAAGGAGGGGGGGCATCGGAGCAGGGCGGAGGGGGTTGCGAGCAGGAGTTAAGGTGGGGGTGACACCGGGTGGGCTTCTGCAAGCACCCCCTTGGCTGCCCCAGCAGACCCCCGTGCTGGGGTGGGGGGCGGCTGTGCAGCCCCGCGCTGGCTGTGGGGTGCAATGGGGCTGAGCCCCCCCCGTTGGCAGGCAGAGCAGCTCCCGGGTAAGTGCACTTGGTAGCGCCTGGGCAGGGGGGCCGAGGGGGCTGGGATGGCCCCGGGGGGCTCCCAGGCACCCCAGGGCCCCCTGTGACCAGTAGGCCCCCCCCATCTGGGGCAGGATGTGCCCCTCACCGCCTTCCCGGGGCGAGGGGCTGAGCAGCACCCCATAGGACGGTTGGGGGGGCGCTAGGACTGTCCCAGGGGAGGGGTACAGTCCATAGGGTTGTCCCCCCTGGTCCCTGCCACCCCAGCTGCAGGGCTGTCACCCACCCGCACCCTATCCTGCTGTGGGGTGCTCCCCCCCCCCAGCACCACCCCGGCTATGGGGAGGATTTCCCTCACACCAGGGCCAAATCCTGCACCCCCCTCCCCCTTTGCCCTCCGCAGTTCTTGGGCTGGCTCCCCCCACCCCAGTCCCCCTCCGTGTCTCCATACACGGCACCGGCCGTGTCCCCAGCCCCATTGGGGTGGGGGGGCTCAGCAGGGGCGCGGGGTCACTTGTCCGTTAGTGAGAGCTGCAGGATCCGCTGCAAGTCCTCCTCCTCCTGCCGCGTCCGGCGCTCGGCTTCCTCCTGCTCCCGCGCCGACAGTGCCATGGCCAGCCGTAGCTGCTCCGCATAGCTGGGGAACAGGGCGCTGGGCCCCCTGCCGCCCCCTGGGGCTGGGGCAACGGGGGGCCTGGGAGCTGCCGTGTGCTGGGGAGTCCTGGCGGGGGGTGGCAGGGTCTCAGCGCGGGTCCCCCGTGAGGCCAGCACCCGCTCCCGCTCCTCCAGGGGGGCTGGCTGGACCTTACCAACCTGTCTCCCCGGCGGCCCTCGTGCGACATGGGGTGGGTGCCCGGCTTGCTGTTGGTCAGTGCTTCCCAAATGGTCACCTGTGGCCCAGACAGAGGGGTGCTTGGAGGGTGGGACCACCCCTTAGCACCCCAAAACCTGACCATCCCCCAGCACCACAAAACCTGGGCCCCTGGCATGAGCTCCAACCCACCACCACGGGATGCAGGGTTAGGGCAAGGTGGGGTGAGCATCCTGGGGTGAGCATGGGGACAGGGTGGGCAGCAGGGTCCCCCAGCCAGGGAGGGAGGAGGTGGCAGGGGGGTGGCAGCACCCACCTGGTCGTACTCGCTGCCCGCTTCCAGCAGGCTCTGCTGGATGGCAAACTGCAGCAGGTCATCCTCGTCCTCCCGCAGGGCGTCCTGGTGGGTGCCCACCACGCTGTACCCCCCGCGGCACCTCAAACAGCGCCGGGTCCATCTCACACACCCGGCACGAGGCTGCAGGGAGACAGGTGGCGGCATGGCTGGGCACCCCCCTATGTGTCCGTCACCCCCCCTGCCACCAGCCATGTCCCCCCCACCCCACATACTCAGGGAGCTGGAGCTGCTGACGCTGGAGGAGTCGCTGCTGGGCGAGGGTGCCTCGCTGCTGGGGCTGTGCCGCAGGGAGCTGACGGGCTCGTCGCACCCGTTGAGGTTCCCAAAGGTGATGCGGGCGTTGAGAATATGGAAGATGGGGATTTCTGCGGGAAAGGGAAAAACCAAAAGCAGGGAGGGAAGCTGGCTGTGCCACCCATGCTGGCAGCAAAGACCCCCCCCCGTACCGATCTTGACAGGGAAGCCGGGCGGGAGGCGCAGGGTGATGAAGTCCCGCAGTTTGGCGAAGAGCGCATTGCTTATTGCCATGAGGTCGATGATGGGGGCAACTTGCTCGCAGAGGGACAGCGGGTGGTCCTCGCACAGCCATAGCTTTGCCTTGAACCTGCCGGGGACAGGTGCTGGGCTGGGGACCCCTGCCTGCCCTCCCGGGGGCTCTGCAGCGATCGGGGGGATGACAAGGGGGTCCCAACACGCTCCTTCCCCCCTCACTTCTGTGTCTTGGTGGTGAGCTCCATGGGCCGCCCCATGTCCCGGTTGCCCAGCTCAAAGTTGGGGTTGAAGTACTCCTCGGGGGTGATGGCAGTGGGGTTGGCGTGGCTCAGGGTCTGCGTGATCAGCGTCTGCAGGACAGCCCGGCGGGTTGAGGGGTACGGTCCAACTGCGGGGCTGCCCCCCAGACCCCTGGGACACTCACCCCGTTGTTGGGCCCCACGTGCTGCTCGGCAATGCCCAGGAAGGACTGCAGAGGGGTCTTACTGCCTGCGGGAGAGGAGGGGGTGAGGGCCAGGGTCGGCGCAGCCCCCTGCCCACCCGGTCTGCGCCGGCTCCACCTTTGCTCTTGCCCTTGTGCTGGTCCGAGAGGTGCTCGGTCCGTGTCCGCGTGATCAGCTCCACGTTGGACGCGCCGTAGACCTGGGCGAGGAGTGGGGAATGGCAGAGGTGGATCCCCCCCCCCCCCCGTCGCAACAGGCCGTAGCTCCCCACCCCCGGCAGCCCACCCCCTCGCCCCTCACCTTGGCCTCGTACCCATTCACCATTTCCGTCTTCTCGCTCCTCCAGCCCAGGATCCCGGACTTGTTCCTGGGGTGACACAGGGCACCGTGACCAACGGACAGTCTCATTCAGACAGCCCAAGGTGCCAGCACCCCGGGGGGCTGCACAGCCCTGGGGGTGGGCTTGGTGCCGCCCCCAGCCCACCTCTCGAAGGCGATGTTCTTAGTGTCAAGCTGGGTGGTGACGACGGGGGCCGTCAACCGCCCCATCACCTGCTCCTCGGTGGGCTGCACAGCAGCCAGCAGCACCTCCTGGTCGTGGCTGGCTAAGGCCAGCGTCTCTGAGTAGACCACCCGCCGGTCGTGGTCGATCTCCATCACCACTGCGCTGGTGTCTGCAGGGAGATGGGTCAACGTACACTGGGACAACCACAGTCCCCACACCACGTCACCCAGCCCCACTGCAGTGCCAAGGGGCTCTGCCAGTGCTCCCCAGGGAGGGCAGGGGGGGACCCCGATGCCAGCTCACCTTGTCCCCGAAAGACAAAGCTGCGGTTGCCCCGCTGCCAGGTCATATGGTCAAAGCCCAGCAGCGTGGTGTCCACCCGCAGGTTCTGGCCACTTTTCCACACCTTGTAGGTGTCACTGGGGCAGATCTTGGACACCAGCGGCACTGGGGAGAGATGGCGATAGCCCAGCTGGGGATGGGGCCACCCTACACCCCCGAGTGGGCTGGCAGCACTGAACTGGGTCGGGGATGCATCTGGGAACCCGACGCCTTGGCGGGACAAGGTGGTCTGCAAGCATGGGGGGCGAAGGGCAAGGGGGTAGGTGTCCACTGGCTGGGGGATGGATGCTGGGGCTGGGGGACTCTGCTGGGAAACTCCCACTCCCCCCCAGTCGCGCTCTGCCCCAAGCTTACCCCAGCTGGTGAACTCCCACTTCATCTCCACGTAGAAGTCCTGGGCCTGCGGAGAGCACAGCAGGGTCAGGAGGAGCCCGTGGCCAGTGTCCCCCCCTCCGCCCTGGCGGCCCCCGCTGAAGGCAGGTCACCTTGCGCAGCTTCTCCAGCAGGATGGGGATCCCAGCCAGGCGCTTGATGGCTCTCTGGTAGTCACGGTAGCGCAGGACCAGCTGCACCAGCTCCAGGTCACGGGTGCTCACAGCCTCCTGCAGGACTGCGGGGCAGAGAGGGGCCGTGCCCAGGGGAGTGGCACAGCACGGTGTGGCATGGCATGGCACCGCTGGCCACTGCACAGGAGCCACGTGCATGTACCACCGCGTGACCTGTCCCTCGGGGAGCTGTGGCACCAGGATGAGCGTGCCCGTGCCTGTGCCAGGGCAGGCTGATGGAGGAGGGAGGCAGTGAGCCCCCCCAGCTCACCTGTCCAGCCACTGCGGTTCTCCTTGCCCACATCGGCACCATGCTTCAGCAGCACCCTGGCACACTCGAGGTGGCCCAGCGTGGTGGCCAGGTGCAGGGGTGTGCGTCCTCGGGGGTCCAGCTGCTCAATGTCAGCCTGCCAGGAGGGAGGGGGGCTCAGGGATAGCTGGGGTGGCCGGACCTTGGCTCCCAGCACCCCCCCACAGACATGAAGCTCCCGGCCGGAGTGGCCAGGGAAAGCGGCCGACGTTTGATGGTATCTCAGAGAGCATGATCATCCCTGAGCTCCCCCAAGAGTTGCACCCCAAAAGGCTCTCCCTGCTCCCCACAGCTGCTGCCAGACCCATAGGGAGGGCAGGGAGAGTGCAGCGAGGGCTGCCAGCACCCAGCACGGCTCGGCATGGCCAGGCTGGGCTGCACCCACCACACAGGCATGGAGCAGGGCATGGCAGCGCAGCGGGGGGCACGGATGCCCCCGGCACAGAGCTCTGCGTGGCTTAATGCAGCTGCAAGCTCGGGAAAAGCCCCCCACCTCTGGGATTAGGAGGTTGCAGGGGGGCTGCTGCCCAGTTGCCAGGCAGCAGCTGCCGGCAGCCCCCCTCCATCGGTGCCGGGAGCACGGCGGGCGACGTGGGCTGCGGCGGGCGCACGTGTTCCCCTGCCTGAGCCGGGGGCGGCTGCGTGAGCGGAGCAGCTGCTTGGAGGATCCCCGGGCCCTGGGGAGCTGCGCGCTGGGGCTGCGATTGTTTGTGCCAAGCCTGGAGCCTGGCACCCTGCCAGCCCCAAGGAATCCCTCGCCCACCAGCGGCAGCGGTGGGCACCCTGAGCACCCACGGGTCCTGCTCCCCGCCTAGGGTGCGGCATTGCCCCCGTGCCCAGGGCTGGGGACGTGGCTTGGGGTGATGGAGCAGGGGGCGGGGGCAGCCTCTACGACCCCAGCACCCAGCCTTGTGGCAGGAGAGGGGCAGTTGGATGCGGACGGGCAGGAGGCCGTGGGGATGAACCCCCAGTCAAGGCATGGGCTTTGGGGAGGCCACCCATGGGAGAACAAACCTGGGGTGCAGGACCCAGAGGTGCCAGCTGAGACTGGGCACCCCAGAGGTGTCTAGGGCTGGGCAGGTGTGGGGGGTGGGCTCTGGGGTGCCCAGGCTCTCACCTGCAGCACGTCCCTGCCGTGCTCTTGGGCATGTCCTGCAGTCACTCTGCCCCAGGTACGTCCCACCCCTGCCCAGGCTGTGGGCATCCCCATGCCGCCACCCCCCCAATCCCCAGGGGCTCACCAGGCAGGGGGACCCCTCAGGCTGCCCCCACTGACAGAGCAAAACAGCCCCCCAGTTCCCCAGGAGCCAACATGCTGCTCCAACACTCTCCAGACGACTGCTGCTTCTTAATTGCACTAATGAAATGACTCTAATTAAACCAATCACCCCCCAGCTGGGGGACGGGTGCCGCAGGCTCAGCAGGGCTCCCCAGCCTCAGCCCTGCCCCAGTGCCAGGCAGGACTAGGGTCCCTGCTCCGGGGACACAGCCCTGGAGCCAGCCCCAGGGGAGACGGTGTGACCCAGTTTTCACCAGCAAGAGCTCGGTCCCAGGCCCTGGCACGGCTCCGGCACGGGGGCTGCGGCACAGATCTCGGAGCGCTGCCTGTCCTGGGGCTGTGACACCCACCGAGGATGGGGACAGGGACAGGGATGGCGTTCAGTTGGGAATGTGGCACAGTGCATCCCTTCTGCCAGGGCTGTCCCGGGGTGGGGGACCCCAGCGCCAGCTCCCGGGTAGCTGCGGGGGACACGGGTTGGCAGAGGGAGGGGGTGCTGGGTGCCGCTGTCACTGTGCAGCCCCAGGTCCCTGCCACGCGTGGTGGGGCAGGCTGTGGTGGGGGGTGTCCTGGCACAAGGGGCTCTGTGTCCTGCCTGCCGCGTCCTCCCACTGTCCCTGCCACGGGACGCACTGGCCCTCGCTCCCCGGGTGGGGGCTAGTGTGGATGGCAGCTTACGGTGACAATTCAGGGTGACCTACCAGCGTCCTTATGGGGCACATGGAGAGCAGCAACACTGCCAGCTGCCCCAGCACTTCCCAACCCAAACACCCGCACGTTGGCGGGGTGGGCATGCAGTGCCAGTGCCCCCGTGCAGTCCCTGGGGTGGCGGGAGGGCAGAGCCCCTGGGCAGGGGGACACCCAGCATCACACCCAGCCCCAACCCACTTACCCAGGGGGTGCTCTGGCAGGGAGAAGGGCTAAGCCATGTCCCTGGATACCCCGGACAGAGGTGGGGGGCTCGGCCTGGGCTGGGTCCCACCTCCTTCCCCAAACCCCCACCTGCCCTGGTGCCTGGCCTACAGCACCCATGGGCCCCCCCCACGCACCCCAGGGGTGCACACAGGGCCGGCTCTGCTCTCACCCTGCAAATGGCAGCAGGAGGGGCCATGGCAGAGCCCCACTGCTGGCCGGGCTGGGGGGGTTAGAAAACCCCTCTGCAGGCGAGTGGGGCCAGAGCCACCCTCGCAGCCCCTGCATTTCCCCGTGCCTGCTGAGCCGCCTGCACCCAGCTTTGATCTCTGTCGCGCCGGGCTCCTGGGAAAAATGACCCCGAATTACCACGGAAATAAAACTGCTGGTGATGGGGTGGGGGGTGATGCTGGCGCAGCCTCCCGGCTGGCCCCCACAATGGAGGCGGGTGTGGCGGGAGCCATCGCCTGCATCCCGGCAGGAGCATCGCGGCACGGTGGCCCCCTGTTTTGTGCATCACTGGGGTCCATCCGGCACGGCCCTCAGCACCCTGGGGTGCCCGAGCTGGGCCGAGGAGCAGGGATGCTCACCACAACCTCACCACCGGCCTCCCTCCAGCGCCTGTGGTTTCCTGCGTCTTCGGGGCTGGGTTTTATTACCTGAATTGCAATGCCACCGGGGAGAGGGAGGCTGGGAACCTGCCTGGGATGCGCCTGCGGCCCTGCTCCATCACCGGCCAGCTGGGGGGTCCCGGGTTGGGGGACACCGTGTGTCCCCCTACCCTGAGAGAAGCCACCTGGCCTCCTTGGGCTGGGGGGCTGCATCCCGGTAGCACCAGAGCCCTGCGTGTCCCCCGTGAGGGGCTCGGTCTGAGGGTGGGGAGCTGGGGGCTGCACCCCGAGAAGCAGGGCTAGCAGCACCCCAAGAAGCAGGGTGCGAGTCGGGGTGCCAGGGACCCGCTAGAGGCCCAGCAGGGAGCCGGGGGCACGTGGGGAGGGATGCTGGGTCTGCGTGCGGCAGGGGATGCAGGGGACCTGCGGGTGGTACCCACCGCTCCGTGCCGGCCCCGGGGGCCGCTGGCACAGGCTGGGGGTGCAGGGGGACGACGCCACCCGTCGTCCCCCCCGAGCCCTGCCAACGCAGGAGGGCCCCCATCCCCACGCTCATCCTCATCTCCATCCTCAGCCCGGCTGCAGCCCGGCAGCATTGCATCAGCCCGGAGCCGAACCGGGCCGTACCGGGCCGTGCCCGGGGGTTCCCCCCCTACCCCGCCGCCCCCCCCACCTGCTTGGCGCTGAGCTCCCGGTCCAGGTCGCGGGCGCGGTTGTGCCAGACGAGGTAGTGCAGCGGGTACCTGCCCTCCGGCCCCTTCCTGCCTGAGCAAGACGCGAGCATCCTCCGTGCATGCTGGAGCGGCGCGGCGGGCGCGGCGGGGCGGGGCGGGGCGGCGGGGGGGCGCGGGGCGGGCCGGGCACGGCACCTCCCGCCCGGTGCTCCCCCCGCGCCCCCCGCCGCCCGGCCTCATGGGACTTGTAGTCACCCTGCCCGCATCGCCCCCTCCCTCCTCCTCCTCGGCCCCCCCACCCCTCACGCACCGTTCAGCCCATCACCGTGGCCCCCCACCCCGCGGGGGCGTTGCAAGGGGTCACCCTGCTGGCGCTCAGCCCCCCTAACACCCCCCCCCCCCCATTTTCCCCCTTCCCATCTGACCTCCGCTCCCCCCATGGGCCGGCGGGCACATGGTGGGGCAGGGGCGAAGGCAGGGGGCACGGGGGCCCCCAGCCCCCCCGGGCGGCGGCAGGCTCGGGCCCCCCAGCCCCGTTTCCTTTTCGCCCGCGTTCCTCCGGGCGGGCGTCGCATTTTCCGGCTGCCGCCCGAGAACAATGCGAGGCTGGGCCTCCGCGGCGCCACGCTGCGGCCCCCCACCCGCCGCCCCCCCCGCCCCGGGCCGCTGCCCCCTCCTCACTCCGCTCAGCCCTGACAAAGGTGGCGGTGGTCGCCCCCCCCCCCCCCCCCCCCCCCCGCACAGCATCCCCCACCTCCCGCCAGCCCCGCTGCCCATGACGTCATGCACCATCACCTCGGCAACCAGCGGTGAGGTCACTGGCTGCACAGGCCCGGCGGCCTGGCCCGTGGTGCTGGGGGGCAGGATGCGACCCTGCTGCGGTGGCTCCTGCTCGGGGGGGGGGGGGGGGGGCTGTGCCGTGAGGGTCTGACCCCCGTGGCTGCCTGCAGGGTCCCCATGGCCATGGCTGGGTTTTTCCCCCCTGCTGCGAGGCATATATGACCCTAGAGCAGGGAACAGGACCCCAGTGGTGCCCAGCACCCCCAAACTCCCCTGCTGAGCAGCCCGGGGTGCTGTGGCCCACCCCCACACATCCCCAGTGCAGCAACCTGCCCGCACTGCTGGGACAGACAGGGGTCCCTGGTGTCCTGGGACCCCCAGCCCAACCCTGGCTGCCCACACAGCACCCCAAGGTGTGCCCGGGATAGGGGTAAGGTGGGGGTGCCTGGCAGTGGGGTGCCCAGTGCCAGAGTGGGCACTGGGAACGGGACTGGGGCTGGATCCAAGATGAGTGCCCAGGGCTGGGGCTGGGATGTGCAGGACCCAGGCTGGGACCAGCACCAGAGGGGTGCCCAGCACCGGAGCAGGGGATGAACAGTGCCCGGGCGGGGATCAGGACCAGGACAGTGCCCTGGGCTGGCAATGGGATCAGGAGGGCACCGAGGCCTGGGAATGGGGTCAGGGCCAAGGGATGCCCGGGAGCAGGGGCAGAAGCAGGGCCGGGGATGCCCGGGAGCAGGCAGGTTGCACAGGACCGGGCGGGGGTGCCCGTGGCTGGAACCAGACCGGGGAGGGGGGCTGCCCAGGACCGGGACCGGGACCGGGACCCGACCCGGAGCGGGCTGTGCGGGACCGGGTGCTGGCGCGGCCGCAGGTGCGGGTGCGGAAGCGGGGGAGGGGGTGTGCGGTGCGGGTGCGGGTGCGGGTGCGGGTGCGGGTGCGGGTGCGGGTGCGGGTGCGGGGCGGTGCCGGTGCCGGTGCGGGGCGGCCGCGGCGGCGCTGCCGGTGGCGGGGCGGGGGCGGTGCGGCCCCTCCTCCGCCGGGGCCGGGCCTGCGCCGCTTCCTGCGGAGCCGCCGGGCGCTGGGAGCAGCCGGCAGCCCCCGGCGCGCCGCGGCCCCGGGCCCCCGCCGCCCCCGCCCCGCCGCCCGCCCCCCCGCCCCCCGGCGGGCCCGGGGGCGCCGCCGCCGCCGCCCCACGCTGGCGCAGAGGCCCGGGCCCGGGCCCGCCTCGCCGCTGAGATGTCCCGGAAGGCGCCGCGGGCGGAGGTGTGCGCCGACTGCAGCG